>NC_140626.1:26393303-26760803 GCF_057382275.1 Copadichromis virginalis
CTCAACCTGAGAAGTGATACGTGGTAGCTGAGGGAGGCGGCGGGCGGGGAGGACTGCATGAGAAAAGGTTGAGCGATTTTGAGCAAGATAGTTGTGAGTGTGTGTGTGTGCCGGGAAGGAGAGTCTCAGAGTGAGGCTAGCTAAATGAAGAGAAATCCAAATCTTTCAATTAATCTGCTTAGCTCCCCGGTGGGCAGATGTTGTGGAGAGACAGCAGCAGGGCCCAGGTCAGAGCAATAAATAGAAAAGAGGAATAAAGAGTGAAAAAAACAGAAATGAGAACTTCATCGCAACAGACCTCTACGTAATCTTTTCTGCCCTTCCAGCCACCTTGTCTTGTCTGTTTCTTCCGTCTCCCAACCATCTGGTTTTAGGGGTTACAAATAACTAACAGTGATGCGGCTACTGCTCAGAGTCTGTTTGGGGCTTATCCTTGACACCTTACAGTCAGCGTGCATCATGAGATCAGCTTGTTGTTTAATCATATAAAGAGCTTGACAATAAGTCAATATAACATAATTTTTCATAACAATAGTTTTTAAGGTGCATTTTGGTTTAGATATATATGATAAGCTTATATTATATAGATATATGATGTCTATATAAGATATATAGGCTGAAAGTCTTCCTGTGTTAACCTTATGGTTATTCCAGTCGTAAATTTAAGTGTTGCATCCTGTGCTTTAGTTCATGCCAATCTAAGCCCAGACAATTTCATTTATAAAGCACTTTGAAAACACAGCCACTGACCTAAGTGCTGAACACTGAAATAATGTCTTATTTTCTATTAGTACTAGTTCAGGTTGCCTCAGTGTATCTGTTCCTCCCTCTGTCTCGTCACCATGTGTTACAATTTATGCCTTTATCACTTTGGTTATTTCCTGTTTTACTTTGAAGGTTTGTTTTATTTTCATCTCCTACATTAGCTTTGTGTTCTGTTTCCCCCTGATTGTCTTCGCCAGTGTTTCATTATCCTCCTTCTTAATCAGTCCTCTGTGTATATATAAGGGCATTTTCATCTACTCTGGTCCAAATCAGTTCATTTCACAGTAAGTTACTGACTTTGCACATCTGTAGTGCCTTGCTGCATCCCAGAATACAACTGATGTGTAGCTAAGGTTTTTTTTAGCTCAAACTTGCAATGTTCACATGGTAGTAGAGTCGGATCACGGTCGGATCACATTAACGCCATAAACGAACCGCTCTGGAATTCATTTGGAACCGCACCGATACCAACTCCTCCAAAGGGTCTCGGTGCTGTGTTTTTCTTTTCCTTTTCTTGTTTTTCTTGTGTCTTTTTTTTTTTTACTTCTGTTTGTAACCTACATTAAGAGCCTGCTTTTTCTTGTTGAAGTCTGCCTCCCCCACCCTTTCACTCCAGACACTGACAGTTTCAGCTTTTAACATTAACAGTGGTCCTTATCTTACTTCCACCAAGTGCTTTGATTTGCCTAAACATAAATGTTTAGTTTCGGGAACAGCTGGGGTGAAACAGATGAGTCCATGTTTAGCAGATGTTGAGTGTGAGCCATTTATATAAATAAAAAAAAGACAGAGAGAAAGAAAAAAAGAGGTTTCTCTTGTAAATGTACTAAGGTCCAGTCAGATTGTATATACCATAATAGGAGATTTAATCCCCCCCATTTTCAATGTCTTTGCTTTTATATAATATGTATTCCATTTATAGTAGACACAACATTTTTTTCAGCATCTGTTGCTGATAGCAGATAGATTAAAAACAGAGTGCACTCTGTGCTCTAACTTAAACTGATTAACTTAACAGTACGTGCATTTGCTTTACCTTTCCCAACAAAAAGAGGCTTCTTCTCTTTTTAGATGCTTAAGTGCTCAGCCTTCCAATTAAACACAAAGGAAGCACAGGCAAAGCAGCAGAGTCCATTTCCTCACCTAGCCAAGATTATCTCAGACTTTAATCAGTAAGAGGAAAAAATGTTGTAATGATAAATAGCTGATGATGAGTCACACTGTGTGTGTAAAAGTAGGAAGCTTCTATCCTCATTATATTCTGACATGAAGTGTAATTTAACAAACAGCAGAAGTCTCTTATATTTTGGGAACCCTGTTCTTCTTTGGCAGGGAGTCTTGCTGTAATATATAGCTCAATTTGCGTTCTTAAAAAATAGAGATTGTTCAGCAGCGCTTTAATCAACACTGGCATGCTGTCCACTATCTGATAAACAGGCTTACTTTATTTCTGGTTGACAGTCTTGACAGGGACATCAGATAGGGAGGCAAGGACAGGAGCCAGAGGTGGGTGGAATAAAGAGAAGCAAAGGGAATAGACAATCAAATCTAATATTCAGTGGGCTTATACAGTTTGAGGAACTGCCTGAATCCCCTGTTACTTACTTTGATGGGCCCTGTGAACTACAGTAATTGAGTTGCTTTAACCAATACGCTGAGCCATGTTTTGAAGAATCGTTCCCCATATTGGAGTTTATATTCTCACTTATGAATTACATTCATCTCCTAAACAACAAGGTGAATTGAGCTGCACCAACACTCTTGCTCTTTCTCTGAGCTCACAGGAGCGTATCTAATACCTCAGTCTACAATAAAGGATTTTAGTTCTTCAGTTATTAGCAATAAAATTCTGATAGGCATATATCTGCTGAGAGCATACCGTGTATGTATTATCTCTGTCTGAATATATTGGAGTAATACCCTGTTTGATAACATGCTTCTGTGAGACAGCCTAGGTGTTGCATTGGTATTCTGAGATCTAGTTCCTCGGCGAACAAGCTCTACTGAGGGGTGAGGAGTATCTTAAGCAGAAAGAACCGGTAGCTCTTAAGAGAGATAGAATTTTTGTACCCATTGCAAATGGGTATGATTGATTTGGCTATTACATCCTACAGGAAATGAAATTATGTTTTCTGCCCCAGTCTGTAGGAAAATTCCTCCTTTTAGGGTTTCCATTAGTGTTGCGTGGTTTCAGCTAGCCTTTGTGTTCTCATTTTGGATCATTTTATGGATTAGAGATTATCTCAGTGTACATAAATCTTTTCATCAAGGCTTTCTTTGCTGTGCCACAGTATAATCTTAGATCAAGTAAATCAGCAATATTATTGCATCATCCTGTGGATTCATTGTTATTTTTATTTCTTATTTGCTGTTCTGTGGTGCCTCTTTGGGGTTTCAATCATATTATGGTCGATAAGATTGTTGCATTGCACATTTTTTTGTCAAATTTGAATGAAAGAATAGCTCTGTGTACTTTGGCACCACATACCTGTAAATGCACTTTGTTTAGTTGAGCTGCTGTAGGTTTATGTTATATGAGAAAACTGGATTTTTTATCACAATACGAAAAGTCTGCAGCAGGGAAAAGGTTAAAGCTAAGGTTAACAGTCATTGCATTGGGTATTTTCTCAAGAGTTTCTTAGATTTTGGTTGTTTTCCAGTTTTATTTTGAAAGTATTACCTGCCTTGTTTGCCTTCAGTTCCTTTGCTTCCTGTCTACCTTCTATTGGTTTCACCTGGTCCTCGTTAGGCAGCTGCACCTTTTCTCATATTCCCTATGTCTCTGTCTTTGTTCTTTACCACTTTTCCTCATGTTGTTTCTTCTAAATTTTCTCCCTGCATGTTGCATGTTTCTTATAAAGTGCAGGCGCCATGCGTTTGTGTCATCTGTGATCATAACACAAACATCACAGTCAGGCTGATTTGTAGTGGACACAGTGTTTACATCGTTCATTGTCTCTGTTGTAACGTGTTCACACTTTTTAGTTGGCATGAGATTAAAAGTTAAGCCAAATCTGATGGAAATGAATAAAGCGTAATAGGTAAAAAGTCGGGGATCACCAAAGTTGATGAGGTTCATTCTTACTTGTATTTATAAAATTTCACAACAATCCCTCCAGTAATTAAGCATTTTTGGACAAAACCATAAATGTGAGCCCTATGGTAGAGCTATCAGGGGAAATCTCCAGAGTGGATTAGTGTGTTACTTCACCTGAATACAATGACTACCTTTATAAAACTGTGTATGATAATCTTGTGGATGCTAATAGATTTCAGTGAATGAAAGAAAAATGTGACTTGCCGATGGAACGAAGAGACATTCGTGGTGCTCAAACTTTCTTGAGCACCATGAAAGTCAGCGTTGCATCCACTATTTCTTGAACTATTTCAGTATTCACCAAATAACCAACAAAAACACCAGGAGACCAACACTGGCACATTAACAGCCACACTTTTCTAGCTTAGATAGAAGATGCCAGGCGCTTCCTCCAATTCTAGCTCTCCAGCCTACTTATTTGTCAGCCAACAGCAGATACATCTGGTCCCTCCACTCTGTGTGTTGCCATGTTGCGCTTGCTAGCACCACAGCTTGGAGCCTTATTAGCACCAACAAATTTGTTCTTGACACTAATTACAGCTTCACAGTAAGCACTGCAATGGGCTAGACAAATGAAAGGCACCAATCTACCCATCACCGAGGCCTTTTTGTTCACACAAACAGTGACAGGTGTGGCGGAAGAGGGAGGAAAACAATGGATCCTCTTTTGCTGTTGGGTTAAAGGTGGTCTCTTAAAGAAAAGAAGAGGAGGAGTCTGGGATGGGTAACAGAAATAATAAGAGGATTTCTTTTTGTCTTCATTCAGGCCCGAGGGAAGTTAATAGAAGGTTTCCTCTGCCTTAGTATCCCATGTTTCCCAAAAGACTCGTCTGTGTCTGTGTCTGTGTCGGAATCTGTCCTTTGCTGTTGTAGGTTCATCTTTCATCTCGTGTTTTCCATCTAACCGGATGCTATAATGCAAGGCAGAAGTAGCCGTCTGTGGATGTTTTTCATTGCTGCTGTGTGAGATAAGTCTTGGAGTTCCTGTTACAGGTTTCAGTTCCTGCCTGCATAGGTGCATCCCCTTGTGAAATAATCCTTTATGAAAAGCAGCAATGGCCTGTGACTATGCAAGTGTCTAAAAATGGAACAGTTCCCCCGATGTCAAGTTACTCTCAGCCCTCCAAACATCCACTGTGAAGGCTTATGGTGGCAAAATGTTGGCATCGGTAATGGACTCACTCACAGGACTTACTACTTTAGAGGAGTCAGGATGCAACTGATGATGTGGAAGGTGTGTAGGCGGCCCCACCAACGCTGCTGCAGATCAGTGGAGAGAGGCAGGAGAAACTGCCACACACTTGCACAAATACAGATTGTGCTCCTACACTCAGCTATTGCTCTGAAGTGAAAGCAGTGAGGGACAGAGAGATGGGTGTATGTGGGTGTGGATATGTGTGTGTGTGTCTTGAGGAGTGTAGATTATCAAGGGGATACCAAAGATTGTGCTTGTTTTCTGGTCAGGGATCATAAGCCGGGGTGCATGATGCCTGGGGTGTTTTAGCAGCTGGGAGGACAGTAGCTCTTTCAGGGGGGCCGGCATGCTTGGACTAGCCTCTTATTTACAGCTGAAGGTGGCTTACTGTCACACAAGAGTTCTTATGATTTACTTTAGTTGACTTTGGTGTAGTTTGTTAAATGGGTTAGAATTCTCACAGACGTACCCAGCACTGACTTGAGTTGCAAAAACTATTTCAAAGCCAATTCATTAAACTTTTCTGTGAACAACAGCATCTGGCACATCTTTATAGTGCTGATAGCATAAATGCCAACCTTTGGGCAGTACAAGCAAGATAAAACAAACACTAAAAATTATTTGTAAAGGCTTTTTATCCTAGGTCCACAGGATGTACACACTGTGCTTGAAACTTGGCTTGACTGACAGTGAAACGGAGAAGCACCAAATATGGCATGGATGCAGCAAAGACTCTTGGGGAGATTCCTTGGTCCTCCCACATCTACTTCCATCTGAAGTATTTTGTGTCAATGTGCCTGACTCCCATCTCCTCCCAACCAACACACACACACACATACACACACTGTGTCTACGTGAATGCATGCACATAGACAGGACAAGCAGAACAGTAAAATTAAGCTAATCTTTCATATCTACTGGAGAGCTCTTGTATATGCAGATTTTTTTGGCCCTGTAGCTGAATTCTCAGGAATTTACAAAGGAAATGAATCTAAAAATGAAAGAGGAAAAAAGCTGTAATAAAGAAATAAATAAATTACTAGCCCCTAGTTTGAAAGTGTGTGGATGCAGCTCATTAGTCATGAAGGAGGCAGCGGTAAAGGATATTTTTACCCAGTTCCTCAGATAGTCAGACACGTGACCTTGTTTCCTTTGGTCTTCCCTTCTCTTTTCTTACGTCCTTCTCTGATTCATTTTGTTGATTCTCTGTTTTTTCCACCCATTTCGTTTTTATCACAAGAACATTCAAAGGTTATTTGTTTTTCATTCCACAGCTGCTATATCAGGTACACGTTCTGCTGCTTTTTAATACAAGATCTAACATGGTCAACATGACCTGCTGAAGTTCAAACTGAGTGTCAAAATGTGGCAAGAAAGGTGATTAAAGTGACTTTGAATGTGGCGTGGTTATTGGTGCCAGACGAGCTGATCTGGGTATTTCAGAAACTTCTATTTGCTATTTTTGCACACGACTATCTCTGGGGTTTACAGAGAATGATCTGAAAAGGAGTTCTCTGTGAAAATGATTTGCTGATGTCAGATGAAAACAGCCAGACTTTTTTGAGCTGATAGGAAGACAACGGTAACTCAAATAACTGCTTGTTACAACCTAGTTATGCAGAAGAGCATCTTTGAAAGCAGAACATAAGGAACTTTGAAACAGAAGACCACAGCAGTTTCCACTCCTGAGAGCTAAGCACAAGAAGTTGAGGCTACAGTTCACATGGGTTCACCAAAGTTGGACAATAGAAAATGATTTGAAAAAGATTGCCTGGTCTGATGAGTCTAGGTTTCTGCTGGAATGATACGATCGGAATTTGATGTAAACAAAATCAAATATGGATCGATCCTGCTTGGTATCAACCGCTCAGGCTGATGATGATGGCGTAATTGTGTGGGGGATATTATCTTGGCACACTTTGAACCACTCATTACCAAATGGAGCATTGTTTAAATACAACTGCTGATTATTGCAGCTGCCTCAATCCAATAGAGCACCTTAGGTATGTGGTGGAACGAAGTACTAAGGCAACCTGGTATTAGAAAGGTGTACCTAATAAAGTGTCTGATAAGTGTATTTCATTCATAGATGAGTGTACTCTTTTTTTTTTTTTTTTTTTTTTTTTTTTTCCAAATGACATCAGAAACAGCAGTATGCGACATTACGTGATGGCAGAGCTTCAGTTCATCCTTTGTCTTTTTTTTTTTTTTTTTTTTAATAAATAGGACAGGGGGAATGAATGAGAGAAAGAGGGGGAGAGAAAGAAAGAAAACCAAAGGGGAGAAGAGACGGTGAGAAGGGGGGGGAAGAGAGAGAAAAAAAAAAGAACTCCTGGGTCACCTGTATGGAGAAAAAAAAAAAAACAAACAAAAAAAACAAACAGAGGAGACAGCAAACAACAAAGAGCAACATAATAATAGAGAAAACAAAGCACCATCACAATAAACTAGCTAGTCATAGATATCAATATTTACTAAATAATAAACGATATTGTGCAGCACGCAAGATAGACAGCGCACAGTGTGCTTTGAGGCAGCAGCCAAGAAAGCTTTAGTCCGCGTCTGTGAATACCCATGTGTGCATACCTGTGTGGATCAGCATGCTTGCATTCCAAAGGTTTCTCCATGTAATGATCTGCTAGGGAGTGTGGGGGGGCCACAGCCCCGTCCTCCAGGGTGTGAAGCGGGTATGGAGGAGATCAAAACTCCAGACATCCAGAGGCCCCCAGAACACAAGAGACCATGGAAGACCAACAGAGGGGCAGCCGTGCCACTGTTCCAGTAAGAGCTGAGGAGAGTCCCAGATGAGGGCTCGCCCAGCAGCCGCGGAGCAGAAGTCAGGGGGAGTTGCAGTGACGCGCCCGTGAGCTCCGCCGGCCCCCAGCTGTGCCTGAGTGACCGAGCCCCAGGCCGAGAGGCCGGGGGCACCCCACCTCCAAAGGGGCCCGAGCGAGCCCCAGGCCCCAGGCCCCGACAAGCGGCCGCCAAGGAGTGAGCCGGTGTGTACCCGGACGCCCACCCCCAGACACAAAGAACCACCAACACACCGACACCTGAGGGAGTCCGCCACCGGCAGGGGAAGTGGTGGTGGGTGGAGATAGGCCTCCAAACCTTGGAGGGCCTGAGGTGTCCCCAGAGAGGTGGCGTCTGATACCCAACCTGACATATAGACACAGACATACAGGCACACACAGACACAAACATCCATTCCCACCCTCATGCTCTCATATGCACTCACTCCACACTCAACCAACGTGGAGACAGACATAAAGAGACGCTGTACACACGATCACACTCCCCAAGCGTACTCTACAAACCGGGTCTAGGTACCCTTGCCCCTGGAGGGGGGAATTGCACCCAGACCCAGGTGGTGTTACCCTTTTCCCTGCGGTGGGGAGAGGCAGACCACCCCGACTCCGCAGCAGCAGGGAGGCCCCACACCCCAGACCGCAGTCGGACGGCCAACTCCTCCTACTAGCCCTCCCGCTCCAGCAGGCCGCAGAGAATGGGGGTGGGAGAAGACTCCAAACCTCCCTCCACCCGCTCATTGTAGTGTTGATGCATATGTGTTCTAAGGTGCAATTAAAACCCAGGAGGGCATGGAGCTACCTGCCAAGGAGCAGCAGGTAAGCGCATAGTCCCTCCTGCTAGCCCTCAATGACTAAGTGTATTTAAAATTGAGAGGTGGGCAACGACGTCAGGGGTGAGGTATACACCCTGATGGTAATTTGGACTCCGTGATTGTGCCCACCCCCAAGATCCTATATGTATGTGTAATGAGAGTGTGAATAATGTGAATGTCTAAGTTGTGGGATAAAATTGAGGCAGAGGCAGCCAGAAGGGGACAGGGGGGGGGGGGGGGGGTAGCCTCCTCTGCACCCTGGTGACATACCCCCACTCCAAGGCCCTGCATGTGTGGGTGGTTGTGGAGGAGCGGGAAGAGGGAGGCAGCTGGAGATGGGGAGGGAAGGAAGGGAGGGGCAGGTAACCCCTCCCTGGGGCCAGCTCCCCCGCTGACCCCAGTAGGCACTCCCACCCTTCGCGACCCGCCAGGGAAGGGGGGCCCAGGCCCATCAGACCGGGGCCCAGTGCAGTAGCGCCCTCCGGCTCCACAGAGCCCTGGACAGTCCACCCAACCCCACCACAGAGAAAACTGCACCCACCCCACCATCCACACATCTTCCAGACTACATAAGACGGTAAACGCCCAGGCTGAGATCTTCCTCCACCTCTCCTGTATCTCCCCCTAAGTGAGTGTACTCTTGCTTATAAACACCCACCCAATAACTAAATAAGTGAAATGCAAATATTCCCATATATTCCTTTTTAAGCATTTCACTATTGCAGTTTTTTCTGTGGAAATTTTATGGCCAGTTTCCCCCCAAAACACTCACCTGATCCATCCTCTACAGCCTCCCTTTTGGGACCCATGAAAAGTCTTTGAACATTTACACTCCTTTAAATAGCCTACCTGCCCAAAGTGCTGACCCAGAACAGGCAGCTCCAAATTAAGATAAAGTAAGTGGAGGGCATTTGTAACAATTCTTTACAGACAGATCAGCATTATGTGTCGGCAGATCCATTAAGATCAAAGCAATGGCACACTTGGGAAACAAAGAGAGAAAGTTACAGATTAATTATTAAGAGAGATTGATTCAGCAAGAAATGCCTCGCCGGGCCGTGTCATGTATTGTGGTCATTTGTCTCTAATGGTCAGTGTCTGAGCCTCTAAAGGTCCACAGGGGTTAACCCTTTAATTCTATAAGCCTCATTATGTGCAAGAGGGGGGTTAAAAATAAGTTTAACTAATTAAATGAATACAACAGATTAAATTAATGTTTAAGCATATTTGGTGTCCATACAAATAACATTTGTGTATAATTGCTCCCGCATGTGGTATGTAGGCATTCAAGAGCATAGAATTTGCCCTAAAGGCATACACATGTTCTGTGTGTTCCCAAAACAGCCTCAAACATCATCGCACAGACATAAGAGAAAAATATTGTTTGTTTATCCAGCAGCCCACAGTGAAGCCGGATGCTCCAGCGCAACGCAGCATACGAGTGGGTGCCGCTTGCTATCATCAATATCTGCCTGCTTTGTGGTTATAAACTTGACTGTGGCACACAGAATCATATGGGAGTTTGCTTGTCGGGCATGATTACTCCTAATCCTCCAACAGATGGCTTCAGCAACTTGTCTCTTTTCTCTCCCTGAACAGAGACATTAGAGAAAACAAAGACCGCGTCACACTGCGCTGATTCTCCATCCAGTCATTCACTCACAAGCGACGATGTGTTAGATGGGTGCAAGACACCGCTCTCAGGATTTGTGCTGAAATAAGGAGATGAATTGAGAGGAAAGAAAGGAGGAGGAGAGCCAGAGGCAATGAAGGCAAATATCAATATTAATAGGGGTGGGCATTACGTGACAACCAAAGCATGGCTGTAATAAGCTTATTACAGTTGCCTTGGTGGAATTAAAACAGATCAGACCGAGTTGGATCAAGTCTGCTCCAGATGACGCCAGTTGGTCAGGAAAGTAAATTGTAGTGTGTGTGTGGTGTCGAGTGATTCTCATTGTACGCTCTCTGATGCTGCAGATTGTTCTTAGGATTATTTTTAGAAGTGCACCAAGGACTCTCGACATTGTCAAAGCAGGGGTGGTTTGTCACCGTGGCGCTGTATATAAATGATAGCTGTAGCCACCTGTTATTCGAAGAAGCCACACCTTGATCATGCATAACTTTTAAGCAAAGTTGAAGTTGCTTCCTACATGGGTGTCACAAAGTCCTGTGTAGAGACTGTTTTATGTATGTAGCTGTAAACGTAGCTGTCCAAAAGTTAGGTCTTTTCAGCAAGTCTGTGGGGATTGACACCCTCAACTGGTGACTCTGAGAAGTTTTTGATCCCTTTTATTTTCTGCTTTCATAATTGCCACTTGATGTTACGCAGGGTTTTGCAAAGGCTCCCAATAACCACATTGTTATCTAACCATAGGATTTCAATTTCCACCATATTGAAATATAAATTTGCAAAGCAAGGTCACAGATTCCTGCAAGACTTCAAAGGCTCATCTAAGCTATAGTGCTGTCTCTGCATGTTACTGGGTATTTACTTAGCGTGTGATTCTTTCTGACAATAGACACTGAAAAAAATATGGATCTGGAGGTCTTAATTTTATCTGGGATTTCCACAGTTCCACAGCAGAAACACTAAAGCGTGGGGCGGGCAGTGTTGTTTTCTCATCGTGCAAAATGAGACGGAGAAAGTGAGGGGATAGTCGGAGGGGAATGCAGTCATGGAAAGCAATGTAATCTAGGTGCCAAGGTTAAAGCCACTGATGTTCACGTGGCAACTGGTCTGAGACCACCGGTGACATCAGAGTGTGGTCTGCTGTCCCCAAGCCTAATTTAGCCACAACTGCTGGCAGCCACGATAGCCACTGTTCCTGTTTGTCAAGCAGAAACTACTGATGCCAGCGATGACATCATCATTCAGATGCACCGGAAAGCTTTTAAACCCAAGACAATGCACACACACGTTACACAAAGACCAGCAGACAGCGGTTCAGGAATATCGTCTTTATGTGCTGCAAGCGGAGACAATATTTGTGTCACACTGGTATCGCGCCAAAGTCCAGCTAGTGTTTTTATCCTTAAAAAGGAAGCCTACGTAGATGCAAAAGGAGAAAAGGGAGAAGAATTAAACTCGAATTTGTTGAGGACAAAGAAATCTGACTCGCTGCACCACTAATCCCTTTGGTCCATCCGAGCGCTCATACCTCTCAATCCATTATTACAAACATACCTCCCAGTTTATGCGAGCTCATTTCCCTGCAAAGCCCTCCCCATTAATTCTGATGAAAATTTCAAACAGGCTTTTCAAAGTAAAAGCCCCACACTGGGAGGCCGTGTGACCTGAATTAATGAAAGAGAATCAATATTTGACATTGATTGCGGGATTTTCTGAGAGCACAGGGTACCTCAGGAGGCCGTTTTAGTGCCATAAATTTTGAAGCACGAGGCCGAATGTTGATGGGAGGTCAACACGGCTTCTAATGCTCCTCATTACATTGTCTGCTAATGGGCCAGTCACTAAGAGCTGCATGATTTACCGCAGGTTTCTTCCTGTCAGTCACATTTATACCCTAACAGAACAGCAGCGAACATTTCTCTTCCCACTTGACAGTGATGATACTGTACATTTAACTCTACATGATCATCCTGTGAAAATTATACAGTATTGTCAGATCCTATAAGAAGTGTCCTGCAATTGTATTTGTTGCACTATAATGTGTTGCTATGCTAGTTTTCCTAATAGTATGTAAAGGTATTCGACCTTGAAAGCCAGGAGCGGCGATTAACACTTGTTATATTCTACATTAGCCTAGTCATCTTTCTATGTGTGTGTGCAAGAGAGCCTGCATTTCCTAAGTCTTGCCCCAAGCATATCAATCGTGTTAAGCAGTGTTGTGGAGAGTGGTTATGTTTGTTTGCTCAGCGAAGAATCACTTTGCCTGGTGTTAGCTCGACGTGCATCACTAGCAGGGTGAGACAGAAGGGACTTATGTTCTTGTACCCTTGCTTAAATTATGTAGAGGAAGAGCTCCCCTGCCGTTTGGGGAAACTTAACTGTAATAAATTGTTTACCTGCTGCCACACAGCAGAGTCAACATAGCAGAACAAGGGAAAGGGATCAGTGACACCATAAGAGATACAGCCAATTATTTTGACCTCAACTTCCTCCAGCATAGGCAGCTGGAGCAGGCATCACAGTGGGAAGTGTTGTTCAAATGTTTTCTTACTCAGTTTTGCAGAGCTGGGGTAAATAAGTAGGAAATAAAAGTTCAAAAAGCAGGGCAATTTCTGAAAGCCTGCAAACTCTTACTAATAATTCTCAAACTTTTTCACATGCTCAGTAAGAACTAGAGATGGACCGATCCGATATTACGTATCGGTATCGGTCCGATACTGACCTAAATTACTGGATCGGATATCGGAGAAAAATAAAAAATGTAATCCGATCCATTAAATATCACGAAAGCACCTCACAAAACTTGCAACACGCCGTAACTCGCCTCAGAACGACGTTAGCACGTCGGAGCAGTATGCATCACGTGATAGAGCAGCTGTGGCATGCAGGACCTGTTGGTGGTCTGGATAGCATGTGGAGCTTCGCTAGCAACCCGGCATTTCATCTCCGACAAAGTTATCCCCGAGAGAAGTAAAGCAAGTGTGTAAGTCCATCTCTGAATGTTTGTAAAGCATTCCCACGTTAAGCTTAACGAGCGACTGCCTCTCGCTCTCCGGCTGCTACTTCAATCGTGAAACTGCTAACGATCAGCTGATCGGCTTTTCTGTGGCGAGTCCGTCTCTCTTGTTTGTTTTTGGTCCACTTTGCACCAGAAAGAGGAAACCAGCGGCTGAACAACAGCAGCACGTTTAAGCTTGATAAGCTGTTGTTAGAATTTATTTAATATTACTTTCTACTCCAGGATCTTTTTCTAAGTAGCTGACGGCTGGTAACTGTGCAGGGGCGGATCTAGCAAAGTTTAGCCAGGGGGCCGATAGGGCATGAACAGGGAAAAGGGGGCACAAAGACATACTTTTCTTTCTTATTCTCATTTAAAATGTCTAGCTTTTAATAAATAATTATCTGACACTCAAAGTTTTAATTTGATGTAAAATGAATAGAAGTCAATTACTGTATATAGTGACTATTAAGTCTAATATATACACCCTAGTAAGCTATAGTACTTTTTACTTTGGGAAGGTACCATCTGTGCAGTCTGCAATTTTGTTGAAGAAAGATGTTGAATCTATTTAATATTTCTTGAAAAATAATTGATTTCTGTGCATTTTTTTTTTACACTGCATCAAATTAAGGTTGATTACGTCGATTAAGCATCATGAGGTGGAGCGTGAGGGGTGGTTCCCTATTTTTTATTTATTTATTTTTGTTGTTGCTGGGAGTTGGAACCCTATTAGTTAGGTTGCTTAATATTTACGCTAAGTACTCTTTAAAATACCAGAATAGGGAGGATGGTGTAGGTCTAAGTTTATTAGATTGATCAGTATTGCTGAACTATGAAATATTTTTTTTGTATACAGGTATAACAGAATAGCTTTAGTGTAGTTGTTGTTTTAAACTTGAGTATGAACTTGCAGACTTGCAAAATGCAGCAAGATATTTTAAAAAAACAGTTTTGTTGATTAAAAAACACTATATCGGATTCATATCGGTATCGGCAGATATCCAAATTTATGATATCGGTATCGGTATCGGACATAAAAAAAAGTGGTATCGTGCCATCTCTAGTAAGAACTAAAATCTAAAGTTATGAATTATAAATGCAGGTTCGCTAAACTTGACCATTAAAGCTTTCATGAGAGCACAAAGATTTCTTTTGTCAACTCTGGTCATACAACACTGTGATTCGGCTTTTGTAGAATACAGCCTATCCGTTTGTTTTCC
The DNA here is from genome assembly GCF_057382275.1 of Copadichromis virginalis. Taxonomy (NCBI): domain Eukaryota; kingdom Metazoa; phylum Chordata; class Actinopteri; order Cichliformes; family Cichlidae; genus Copadichromis; species Copadichromis virginalis. Next base: position 26,407,837 of record NC_140626.1, read on the forward strand.
AAGTTACATCAAGAAAACCGTAAATAAACCAAACAAAGACATCGTTCTTTGATGACATTGCAAAATCAGACTGCTTACGCACAGAGATTTACTCTTTAGCTTCTTTTCCACTGGGCTTTTATTAGAGGGAATAACTTAACTCTGTTGTTTGAGAAGGAAAGACCCTTACATCAAAGAAAGAAAAATGGGAAGATTAGGTCATCGGAGAACATCTCTGTTTTATAACCTTTATGTAACCATAGACGAAATACCTCTGGCTCCTTCTTAATCAAGATATAATTTGCCGGTTTTATTGTGTTTTCTCCTTGTGCTACATGGGAATTAATAGGCTTTTAAAAATGTAGCCTGTGACAGTGTTTGCTTTTTATTACTCTGTAATAACAGTGATTAATGGACACTTAGAACCTTTGCAGCTACAACTAAATATATTAGCAACTCCAGACACTCAGATAGATAGATAGATAGATAGATAGATAGATAGATAGATAGATAGATAGATAGACTGACTTGAAAAAAACCTCAGATTAAAGTTCACAGGTTAGCTGTGTTAGAAGTAGCCTGAACAGAGCTCATTTCTTGTGAGTACATTGTGTCTTTTCTGCCTAACTTTGTCTTGTCTCTTTTCTCTTAAAGACAAACAGTACTGTGGAGCCAATTTTATTAATTAAGGAAATAAATTCATGATCTTTCAGCGTGTGCACAATTTTAATAGGATTATATACAAGTCAAGGTTTAATTGTTTATTCGCTCTTTACAGGATTTTGGTATGAGCACAATATAACATTTATCCTTCCTCTTTGTCACTCCAGCATCATTATCACCCTCTTACTTGTTTCATTTTGTCTTGCTTGGGTAAATCCTGAATTCTGCTGTGGCTAAATAAGAGCATGCTTGTCACATAAAATTTAGCAAGGGTGCAGTAATAAAGGTTTCCTATTCATCATTACAGATTTATACCCAAAATTACTCTATTTAAGAATTTGTAGGCCTACATTTGAAAATAGTAAATACACCTGTCAATTTTATGAAAGGCCAGGGAGTCATTCATGTGTTTGATGAATCCTATTTTCAATCATATGAAATCATATAAATGTGAGAAAGTAGCAACTCTTCAGCTAATGAGGTGCAACCTGCCTGTATTATGGTATAAAGTTTTTGGTTTCTTTTATTATTTTAAACATTTCAGAATTTCAGTATTTTAGCGAGCAGTAACACATCGCTGCTCCGCTTTTAAAGTGTTACAGCACTTAAGCCGGTTTGTTATTATGCTGCATGTATTATACTGTGGACGTCGAATTATGTTTGCACTATTAATACTGACAGCACTCTTCTAAACAGGGAGTTCAAAGGTCACCTTCATCCGCAGAGCTTGTGCTTTGCACATTCAACGTGGCAAATTCTTGCCAGCATGCTGGTTAAAAATGGCTCTTCCGCTTGAAGTGCAGCATTTCTTCTGACAAAACTGTTTCATGGCCCACATGTAGATTTTTTTATGCGTTTGGATTTGTGCATCTACAAGCCTCCCGGGGGCTGTTAACAATATTATCGTCTTCAAGTTTTTGCCTTTAATTTTTGCCTCTTCCTGCGTCTCCTCGTGTATCTTCAACCCTCTAATTCTCTCGTCTCTCATCGTAATCCCACACACTGGGCTGTAAAAACTGTGCTGTGGTGCACTTAACCTATGTACTGCAAAGGTACCATCAAAATACTCAGGATTCACCGTCTGTGTGGTCATGCAACACCAGAAGTTCCCCTTTTTGTGCCTCCTCATCCTCCCGCAGGGGCTTGCAGTTTGGGTTTTTGAATCTGCATGAGCATTAACATCATTCTGTCTGTGTATGATTCAGAATAATTGTAATAGGATTTGAAGTCTATCTTTGGTAAGGATCTAAAGAGGCTGTAAGCAGTTACCTTTTCCCCCATGTGAGGAATAATAGAAAAACAATCTGGTAGGCGTCCAGCTTCTTTTGGCTGTGGGACTATTGTGGAAGCTTATCGTCTTACCGATTTGATAATCCCATACCTGTTCCAATGCAGCTGTGGCGATCAACTGATTTGACTGGACCATAAGCTAGATGGTCACACTGACTCATTTACTTCTGTACAAGTGACCTACACAGAATACACACAAAACTCTACACAGAAAAAGCGCTACTTCGAAAGTTAAGTAAAGTTCAAAGTTAAGTAAATGGACTGGTTCTTATATAGCACTTTTCTTCCTGCATTATGCAGCACACCTCACCAATCCTTCATTCTGTCTAACATTCAGACTCTGATCTGAGGTTATGTGGGGTTATCAGCTTGCCCAAGGATATTTGGCATGCAGACTGGATAAGCCAGGGATCGAACCACCAACCTTACAATTAGTAGATGACTTGCTCTACCTCCTGAGCTAAAACCAATTATTAGTTATACCGCTGCAGGCAAGATGTTAAGTGTTTATGGTTTTCAGATGAGGCATTCTATCCAAAGGATTAAAAATGCTTTTCTAATCCAAAAAAAAAGCAAAAGTGTGATTTGTACCTGATGTTTACGCTATATTTGGTAGTAATTAGCTTGATAAAAACATCACACACAAGATTTTACTGTGAACATGTTGACAACTCAAAGCAGTACACTGTCTAAGTATATCCTCACAACTCAGATGGCTGTAAACTTTTATCTGTGCTAATAAATACAACATAAAATGTAATTAATTTATTCTAGCTTGGGACTTTTTGAATAACATCTGTTAAAAATTTGCTCTTTCTCTCTCCTTCACTTTCATTGTTTCACTGCTCGCAGTCATCTGTGTGCGCCTGCATTTGTGTGTGTGTGTGTGTGTGTGTGTGTATGTGTGTGCGCGCGCGAGTGTGTCCTCATTTGGATTAATTAAAGGAAATCTCCCGTGAAGAGCGGGGGCGTCCCAATCTGGCTTTTCTCAAGGACAAGCAACTTATCAATAATACCCAGGCCTCCACCCCAACCTACGCTACCACCCACTCAGATGTACACACACTCATACTAACGCCATGGAAACAGTCACCCAGTGCCGCTCCCAAGCCTGGTGATCATCACTCTCATTTGCTGTGGAACAAAGGCTGGTAAACGTCTGACTGCTATTACAGCTCCCTTATCAGTGCCCCCTGCTTGTCTCAGCCATGAAGCTGAGCTCAATTGCTCAGTCATTCATACCACTGTTTTTTTTCAATATCACATTTCTATTGTGGTCTGTTGGCTGTTCTTTTGTTGCTGACAACCACTGACTATGATCCAGTATGAGTCATTACAAAAGCAAACATCATGGGAAACTGCAAGGGAGAGAGCAGAGTTGCTCTTCGTAAAAGGGGTTGCCCCGGCTTAGATAATTGCAGAAATCGCTCTAAGGTGTGTATTTGTGTACTCATATGTGCAGATGTACAGTGGGGCAAAAAAGTATTTAGTCAGCCACCGATTGTGCAAGTTCCCCCACCTAAAATGATGTCAGAGGTCAGTAATTTGCACCAGAGGTACACTTCAACTGTGAGAGACAGAATGTGGAAAAAAAATCCATGAATCCACATGGTAGGATTTGTAAAGAATTTATTCGTAAATCAGGGTGGAAAATAAGTATTTGGTCAATAACAAAAATACAACTCAATACTTTGTAACATAACCTTTGTTGGCAATAACAGAGGTCAAACGTTTACTATAGGTCTTTACCAGGTTTGCACACACAGTAGCTGGTATTTTGGCCCATTCCTCCATGCAGATCTTCTCGAGAGCAGTGATGTTTTGGGGCTGTCGCCGAGCAACACGGACTTTCAACTCCCGCCACAGATTTTCTATGGGGTTGAGGTCTGGAGACTGGCTAGGCCACTCCAGGACTTTCAAATGCTTCTTACGGAGCCACTCCTTTGTTGCCCGGGCGGTGTGTTTTGGATCATTGTCATGTTGGAAGACCCAGCCTCGTTTCATCTTCAAAGTTCTCACTGATGGAAGGAGGCTTTGGCTCAAAATCTCACGATACATGGCCCCATTCATTCTGTCCTTAACACGGATCAGTCGTCCTGTCCCCTTGGCAGAAAAACAGCCCCATAGCATGATGTTTCCACCCCCATGCTTCACAGTAGGTATGGTGTTCTTGGGATGCAACTCAGTATTCTTCTTCCTCCAAACACGACGAGTTGAGTTTATACCAAAAAGTTCTACTTTGGTTTCATCTGACCACATGACATTCTCCCAATCCTCTGCTGTATCATCCATGTGCTCTCTGGCAAACTTCAGACGGGCCTGGACATGCACTGGCTTCAGCAGCGGAACACGTCTGGCACTGCGGGATTTGATTCCCTGCCGTTGTAGTGTGTTACTGATGGTGACCTTTGTTACTTTGGTCCCAGCTCTCTGCAGGTCATTCACCAGGTCCCCCCGTGTGGTTCTGGGATCTTTGCTCACCGTTCTCATGATCATTTTGACCCCACGGGATGAGATCTTGCGTGGAGCCCCAGATCGAGGGAGATTATCAGTGGTCTTGTATGTCTTCCATTTTCTGATGATTGCTCCCACAGTTGATTTTTTCACACCAAGCTGCTTGCCTATTGTAGATTCACTCTTCCCAGTCTGGTGCAGGTCTACAATACTTTTCCTGGTGTCCTTCGAAAGCTCTTTGGTCTTGGCCATGGCGGAGTTTGGAGTCTGACTGTTTGAGGCTGTGGACAGGTGTCTTTTATACAGATGATGAGTTCAAACAGGTGCCATTCATACAGGTAACGAGTGGGGGACAGAAAAGCTTCGTACAGAAGACGTTACAGGTCTGTGAGAGCCAGAGATTTCCCTTGTTTGAGGTGACCAAATACTTATTTTCCACCCTAATTTACGAATAAATTCTTTACAAATCCTACCATGTGAATTCATGGATTTTTTTTTCACATTCTGTCTCTCACAGTTGAAGTGTACCTCTGGTGCAAATTACTGACCTCTGTCATCATTTTAGGTGGGGGAACTTGCACAATCGGTGGCTGACTAAATACTTTTTTGCCCCACTGTAGGTTTGAGTTATAGACTTTCATTTGCAAAGCAAGACATCAAAGCACAAAATCTCCACTAATATTTCCATTATTTTCTTGTGAAAACAGCTACATTACACACATGAGAACCACAGATCCCATTCACAAGTTTCTATGGTTACAGAGACAAGCGTCAATATGTTATTGACACCATGGTTGCTAAGCTTCTCTATTTCCCCAGAAGCAGACAGCAAAGTCAAGGTGTTATATGGTGACTGGGCCAAACTGAAATTATAGTATAAACCAGAACTTTGGTGAAAAGATCAACTAGGGCAGCAAAGCAGCGAAGATAAGTCAATGCAGAAGTTCATATAGTCACATAAGGCTGGCTCTGTCTTTAAATTTGGTGCACGGGAGTTAAGAGTAACAAGTAGATGCCAACTAGCCCAGTGGCTCCATACTAGGTGTCACCTCTGCAGATTCAACCCTTACTGTGATGTTGGTGCCATCTGGAGCACTTTCTATGAAGTCATCTGACAAATAATATCACCTGCTGCATGCTTAATTGTAAAAAAAAAAGGCGTGCCAGGGTTTTAATGATTAGAATTTTAGTGATATTTATGTGTTACACACGTATCTGTGTCTGTATGCAGTCAACAATCTGTCGTCTGATCTAAGGATGATCCCTTTGTGCTCCAAAAATGTTGCACCTCCCAGTTTAGAGGTCAGACAGATGGCCTCACACCTGACTCTAAAATACTTTTGTATACAGAGAAGTCATGGTGAACTCAATGACTGCAAGGTGTCCAGGTGTTTTACAGTCACGAGGTGTTGTTGTGGCAGGAAAACCCAAAGCAAAGGCCAAATCACCACCTTTCCACCATCCTCCTTTACAGTTGGCAGGACGTGTTTGTGCCGATATGTCGTGTTTGGTTTTCATCAAACATGGAGCTGTGCATTATGGCCAAGCATCTCCACTTTGGTCTCATTTGTCTTGAGGACATTGTTCCAAGTCAAGTCAAAGTTTATTTATATAGCACATTTAAAAGACTAGTGTGCATCAAAGTGCTTCACAATAAGACCGCAGTGCAGGCAGAACAAATAGTACAATTATACTTAAAATTGCATTTACATGGTGTAGTGCAGGCCGAATGAAAGTCAAACTAATTTGTTTCAAAAGTTAAACAAGTGTGTTTTGAAACGGGATTTGAACGATTGAATTGATTCCGAAGTACGAATTTCAACTGGGAGATTATTCCAGAGTCTAGGGGCAGCGATGGCAAATGCATGGTCACCTCTGGTTTTTAAACAAGACCCTGGTTGCATTAGGGGCAGTTGGCTGGAGGATCTTAGTGCTCTCTTCGGGTTGTACGGATAGAGGAGATCAGTTAAGTAGCTAGGGGCCAGGTTATTTAGAATTTTAAAAGTTCAAGAAATCTTTTGATTTGTTCAGATGCAAACCTAATCCATGTTCTTTTTAGAGGCTTTCTCCTTGCAACCCTTTCAAACAAGCCATACTTGTTTAGTCTTTTTCTAATTCTAATGTCATAAATTTTAACATTTAAGATGCTAACTGAGGCCTGTAGAGTGTGAGATGTAGCTCTTTGGTCTTTTTTTGTTCTTTGGCATTTCAGAGTCTGACCTTGAAGTGAATTTGCTGGGATGGTCACTCCGGGTGCCGTAAAGGTTTTCCACTGATTAATCATCTTTAGAATGATGGACTTAAAACGGTTTTGGAAATATCCATATAACCCTGCAGACTAGCAAACTGCCATAACGTCTGCTTTTGTAGAGGTCCTGATGATCAGTTAATTAAGTGCATCTCATTATGAGCACCTGGCTGCTACTTACCCTCTTAATTTTCTATGGAAGCAGTAATGGTGTACTTAGTTTGTCACATACAGTTTCAGCATTTTGGCTTCAGTTTTGTCAAATATATCATGATTCAGTGTAATATGCCACGTGTTGCCATTGTTCCTCATTTTAACACCTGCTAAGGACCAGATGAGTTTTTATTAAGAGCTGATACATAAAACAAGTATTCTGTAATTTCATCAAATTTCAAGCTTTTTTTAAATTAGTTTTTATTGGCTTTAGCGTTTGTTGCTCTTGCTGTCTGTTGTTTGAGTTTTTATTTACTTATTCACTTACTTGGCTGCTCTTGTGCCTGTCTTGTTTCCCCGTGTCAGCCTCACTCATGAATAAATTCATGCAAACATCATCAGGGTGCATCTCATTAGAAAGAAAACCCATGTTGTCAGTTGACTTGTGGTAAACAGAATTTGGTTTATATTTATTGCAGACTCCCAGCAGAAAGACAGAAAAAGACATTCCAAAAAATGAGGCAAAAATATAGGCTGTGTGCTGAGGCTCGCCTCCAGAATTGTTTTTTTGTGTGTGTGTGGTATATAAGTTAAGAATATTTTAGTGCTGAAGACAAATGTGAAGGCACTGGCCTGTCTTTGCAGGTGAAGCTGTGAAACAATAAGTCAACAAGGTAGAGTGAAGCAGTGTAGTTTTGCAGTGTCAGCGTATAACTTGAAAGAGACTTTGCAAGAGCAACAACTGCAATTGGCATAAAGTGCAGATCTGAAGCCAATAGACACATACTAGTCCACATTTTGAAATGATGGTGTTTAGGTGGATGCTGATGTTGAGGGGAATATAAAAGAAGGGGAGTGCCACTTAGGGCTCAGCATTGTGCTTTCTTCTTTCTTCCTCCTTACACTTGATTGGGATTAGCTGGCTCCTCGGTGACCGCTAGACTTTCTGCAGTCCCAACTGAAAGACAGACACAAAGTGTGTGAAGAATGGAGAGGATAGCTATGGATTATCACAACTCGCTCTTTTGGCATTAAAATTAAGCTTGAAACTTTCTAACCCAACTCCAATGAACCTCCTTGCAGCAAAAAAGACAAAGCTGTAAACATTTTCTCCTCCTTAATTCAGCTCATGGTGGTGAAAAATCTCTCTCTTATGGGCAGAGTCACTCTTGAGTTGACTAAAACAACAGCAAATGACCAGTGGACTAGTAATCCCAGGTGTCAGGGTTCTTTCCAGTTTGAAATATCCTAAAAATGTCCTTAAAGCACCTCCACTTTAAACAAAAAGTTTCCCCCAAACTGCTAATGTTATCTATATATATATTGTTGGCATTCACCATAGCATTTGTACAGGCTGTCAGAATTTTTTGCTTTGAATTACAATGCGCCAAGTAACCTCTCCTTACCCTGAGATCTGTCTCTGTCAACCTGCTGCTCAAAGGGCTTCTGCAGAGCGCTCAGAATGGTAAAGAGGCTCAGCATCACAGAAAAAACTATGTTTAAGTCACAAAGCTGCTTTCTACTCGACTTGCGTTAGTAGTGCTCGGAGATATCTCCATGGTTACACAGTTTGACTCAGACAGCAGGGTGACGCGTAGTCATTGAGGATAACAGGCAGAGGTACGAGAGGGAGAAGGAGGAGGGGGAGAGAAAGGGAGGGATTTTCTTTTTAACCCTCTCGGGCTCAAATTAAACTTTTTGTTGCTAATGCACAACCAAGTCCTGCAGTGGTACTTCTGAGTAAAAAAAACTCATAAAATATGTATGTGTATATATGTATAGTTTTTAACTGTTGCAAATCTGCAACGCCTGCCTTGAGAGGGTTAATAAGAGGGCGTTGTCTCTAAACCATAAGAGCTGGCTCAGTGTGACACTGTGCGTCTTTTTAAGAGAGGTGGCGGCGTTGGCCAGTGTGCATATGCGTGTGGGAGGTGTGTGGAAGAGTGAGTTTTTGCTGCGAGGTTTTCCCAGTCTTATCTGTGAAGGAGAAGCACCCGGGAGAGGTGACAGGAGAGAAAGCACCACACGCGCACACACTTATGCATCTTCTCCACCGCCGCCCCGCCTTTCCCTCCTCCCGCAGCCTCCACACTCAGATGGATGATGTTATCAGGAGACTCGGGGGGAGAGGAAGATGGGAGCTTGTAAGAGATCCTTCCGTGTTGTTATCTGCATATATACAGGCAAGCTCCCCTGCAAGTTATTTGCAGCACTCAGCGCATCATGAATATTAACTGTTACATGGTCCAAGTGTTTGTTTCTGCTTCCTCCCTCTGGTCTATACCTCGAGGAAGTGTTGATTATGGTGCCTTGCCCTATGTGATTAACACACTGATCACTACACAGGCACAGGGGCTAGCACACTTAGCGGTAATTATACTTAGCCCTGCTGACTGCTCTCTCCAGCCTTGGCTCTGTAACCCCCTGAAGAGACAGAGCTGAGGGAAAGCAGGACACATGGCTGAACATTATTAAAAACGTAAGAAAGTAATCTGTTGTTGTTGTTGTTTTTTTCTTTAAAGAAAGAAAAACCGTCATATGCTCCTACAGATAAGATGAAAATTATGACGTATAAAGTAAATGTATGTATGTGTGTTGTGGTAGGTACTGGCTTTATCTGTGGACTGCCTTCTGCTCTCTTCTCTCGGGGGGAGGATGTCAGAGGCACAGAGGTTAATAATGCTGTCATGCCATAAGGGCCTAAGGCTTGTTCATCGTAGAAATACACACACACAAAAAATTGCCATAGCAGCAACAAAGTAATGATAACAGGAGACAAAAGGCATAAAAACACGCAGACTTTCAGCTCTGCCTGTCTCGTAGCTCATGGCAAGTTCTTACATATTTTACGAGTAGTGGAATTAATTTTATAGGATTTTTCTCCTGATAGAAGTAGTATATTTTGTTTATTACTGCAGGTTTTAAAATTGTGAGGATTTGGCATAATTGCATAAGTTGATTCTGCTATATTTGTAATTTCCACTGTGTAATAGGAAATACAACTTTATGTCAGCCTCACAGTCAGTACAGCCTGCACTTTGCCCGCCTTCTCTCTCTCGCTCTCTCTCTCTCCTTCGCTCTCTGTCTCTTTTTCTTCCTGACATTTGTCTTGTGAAAGTCATGGGCCGTGTTTGGCTGCAAAGTGGCTAAGAGGGCAGCAGTGTTGGACTGATTACAGAGGAAGGACAGAGAGAGCCAGACGAAAAGTCGAAGAAAGATTGGTGTGATTTTGAAGTTTGCCAGAAGAACTGAGAAAGCTGAAAGCGTTGATCTCTCTAAGACATTGACCTGAAACTCAGTTTGTTCTTTACGTTAAAGTCTTTGTGGTGCTTTCTGCATGTCTTTCCTCGCTGCCCTTCCTGGGAGGCCCGGTCTCTGCAGGAAACACTTTTGCAGCCAACTATTAATTTGCCAAACTGCTGAGTCGACGACCAAAATAGCACCACGCTATGGGACATCTTTTTTTAATGGACTCGTGAAGCATTGTTCAAGTGCAATCATATCTCTCCTAAAGACTGTACTGGACGTAGAGATCAGATAACTTAGGTAGATGACTGTGTTACAGGATGGAATATGCGTTAGGGATCTATTTCAGTCAGCAGATAGCGCAAGGATGCTATCAGAGCTTTGAATAAATCCATCTCAGGCCCTAACTGAAGAGTTACAAAGTTTCTCTCAAAGTTGGGAGAGAAACATGACCTAGCTGTCCTAGCTGACTCATGATGTCTCATGATCTTAAGGTGGTGCTACTGTAAGTGTGCAAATGTATTTAGTGGCAGCTCACTCATAAATGTTGAATTTTACCTGAGTGCTGTGCTGCATTGTGACCTAGTAAAGGTACATTGGTCAGCTTTGCTGTAATAGGCTTCCCTGTTTACTTATTAATAAAATATAATGTTTATTAACTCAGTATTAACTTGATAGCATTAGTTGAAAATGACATTTCATTGTCAAAAGCACAAGCTACATGTTAGCATTCTCAGCTAATTAATTTAGCATCTACAGCAGTAACCTATCAGTACTTTACAATGATGCCAACAGTAAATAATTTTCTAACCATAGAAATTTCGATCATTGAAAACATCTTGATTTTTTAGCAGAGTCAGAGAAAGTCTGTTATATCCGCAGTGTGGAAAAATCATCTTTTGGCCTAAAGTTGAAAGTAGGCTGCACTTACCATTAGCCAAATGCTATGCTCTCTCCTCTGGGGACAGCAATCCACAAATCATCCATCCCATCAGAACTGTATGCTGCCAAGCTAATCAAATTGAGCATAACATTAGTTCAGGCACCCCTCGAAGTCAGGCTCATCTGCAATCCCAGTAGAGCAGCTGAAACCACATAAGCTGATGGCTCAGATACCCGTCTACAAGTCTAATTGGCTGTCTCATATAGGACAAACTTCAGCTCTCCTATACTTGCAGCACAAGTGCAAGCTGCTCTGCAACCCACCTTCACTTTTTACATCGTATTTGGTTTAGTTAATGTCACTGAGGTCATGGAAGGACAAGAAGGTCCCAGAAGAGAGCCATGCTGGCGAATATAAATTACAGCAGACTGAAATGCAGTGAAATACAGTGATCATGACTGAATTTGTCTTATCATTGTTGGTATGCTTTTGAGATAGTTTGGCATTGCAAAGCAGTGATTCAAACTCGTGTCAGTTGGAGATTTTGCACACCTGAGTTACATGCAGGCCTATTTTCTGCTCTGTTTATGCACTGCATTAGGGTTCAGAGATAATAAAACAGCCACGCTCATATTGGAAAATTTATGGCGGCCTACTTTTTTGCTCGTGAATCATTAAAGAAGTGATTTATAAAAGAATTGGACCTATAAGCAGAATCAATAATGGCACTGGTTTCAGTGAAAGCTTATCAATATCCATCCCTCTGCATATCCATGCCTCCGGAGTGCAACACGGCAACAAGATGACTCTGGTGCACTTCTCTCTTATTGCTGTTGTTTAATTGAATTAGTAAAAGTCTTAATGAGCTTCGCCTAATGTGTCGTTTGAACAAACACCAAAGGAGGAATTGTCAGCACATTGTGTCAGCTAATGCGTGAATTTCTATGTATGATCTTTCAAACTGCTAATCATGGGCATGTCACTCAGTCCAAATTGCCTCTAAGCTGTAATCGAGCACCACATGCTGACACACCATAATTGTGTTGCCTTTTCTGTGCAGGCATGTTTGTGCGCCTATTGGATGAATGTACTCTATAAATATTTCATACTAGCCCACTTCCCTCCCTGCTTCATCAAAAAAGGGAAAAAAGAAAGAAACACACAAACAAATATCCCTCTGGTATAAATAAAGCCTGGACAAAAGTGAAAGGGCTTTGAGGGGGAGTGTGAAAAGCTTGCGCAGAAGAGTGTGTTTTACAAGACGAAAGCAGGAAACAGTGAAGTTTAGCAAAGAGATCAGACACTGCAGCCAGAGGGTTTTAGTGGGTCTTTCAATATTTTTTCACCTGTCATATTTTGCCTAAAAGTTAACTTAAAAAGTTGGGTAACAAAACGTGCAGATGGCCTACAAGCAGATGAGTCCTGGTTATTGATTAAGGTTTCTTCTCATACACTGTCAGGCCCACTTGAGCATTATTTGTGCTGCTGAATGAACCCAGCACAGTTTCAACATAAACACTGGCTGGAACCTTCTGGTTTCTTCGTGCTGCATGCCTCCAGCAAGGATAATATGAAGGTGACAGCGAGTTCTGCATCCCCTGTTGATGTTGCCGTGCTTTGCAAAATAATCAACAAGATAAAATGTTTACATGCAGAGATCGTCTCTCACACTGATTGTAAGACACCTCACTGAGATTGACCCTGAAGACGTGACTTAAATCACAACGTGACTTCTGGCGAAAGCTCCCGAGCACAGTTGGGGCACATAATATATTCTAGCTGACTGATAACAAATTAAATTGTATGTGACACAGAGCGGTGATACTGCATTATGCTTAGACACATTGGTCATATCCACTGCAATTATTGACTGCACTTTGAGCTGTCAAAAGTTTAAGAATAGCTCAGTAGATTTCAGAAAATAATCAGTATTCATTATCACGCATCCAACTCTGGAGTCTCTAAAAACTGTAGACCAGACGGACACTGAACTGGTTTATTTTTCTCATTTTGTTGCAAATTGTAAAAAAAAGCAGTTTTGGACACATGAAGTATTGTACCAGTTTCAAGAAATTCATTTGGATCAGATTCATCGTTTTATTTTTTGTCCCCAGTGCTTTATGAACTTGGTAATTTTTTCTGCAGACTAATGGCTTTAGAATTGAGGCTGAAATCGTAATGGCTGGGCAGTTCTCCAAACCTCTCTGAACCTCAGAGGATCTACGGAACAAAACATTTGATGGCCAACAAATATCACCATCTCTTTCTGTTTTTCTCTTGCTCTCCCTTTCTTGGTGAATGCCTTGGAAACTGGCCATAGTAAAGGCACTCAACCAGACAGAATGGTGTAGGAAGGGTGGGGACCCCCCCTGCTTTGCTGCTGATTTATATTTGGTCTCTCTAAGGGTGTGTGTATTTAAGTAATATTCCAGCTATGTGTCTTATCATGTTTGTTCACTGCTTCCATTAATTGTTGTCAATTGCTAATTAGCAGAATTTATGCACAAAGGGGATTATACCTACATCCTGCATGTGCATCTAATAATGAGAATAATAGCGCAGTGGGCACGTGTAAACTTAATAAAGTAATTCATTACGTTAGCAAAGTAGACTTTGCACAAAGCCAAGTTGTCATGTGCCATCCAACATCTTATGGGGTCATAACACTCGAAGAGATATAGACCAAGAAGATTAAATACCACACAACTCCTGAAATCAATCCACATTACCATAGCCATAATCATCTGGATTGATTCTGCAGCAAAAAATTATCATACCTGAGGAAAGGCTCAATTTGTCAAGCGCAAATTGATGAACCAAGTGGGGGAGGTTTGGCCAGTGGGGACTTGTGGGGTGGATCTTAGTCCATAAGAGCTTCGGGCAGGGTTATCAATAGGTTCTTGCTGGACTTGGCTCAGTGTCCATAATTTGATGTGTACACAATCAATAGCCTCCACCTAGCTGGCAGGTGGGCCACTGGTGTGGTGCAGAATATTTTTCATCCTCACAAGAGCTTTCCCCTCTCAAAGTCAGGAACGATGCGAATGCAGGCAGAGGAGGGACGTAGTTGTAGTTGTGCAATCATGAGCTGCCACTGATGACAGGACACTTATAGAAGAGTTAGTGCCTCTATTGACGACCTCTTGAGGAGGATGTAGAAAGGTGATTCTTGCAATTTCAGGAGAAGTGGTTGAGATGACAGATGGCTGAAGATAAAGCTCAAGAGAGGCACAGAAAAGCGACTCAAGAGGGCTCTTAATGCCATGACTCCTGCATGTTTTCTCCTCTGGATCAACTTCACTCCCCATTCTCTGTCCACCCAGGATATCTTCAATTACTTTTAAGGATCTGCGGAATTAAATCATGAGGAGAGTGTGTTTGCTACAGCTAAAGAGCATTTGCTTATTTTAGGTTTTTTTGGTGACAGTACCTGTTCCAAATGTAACCTCTTGACATCGTCATCTGATTGTTGGGTTTTTCTCTGTGTTGTTGTCGGGTCTTTACCTTACAAAATAAAGTGCCTTCATGTGACTGTTGTGATTTGACACTTTATAAAAACTATTGCACTGAATTGATCTGAACCACCTTCTGCTCAGTTGTTATGCATTCTCTGCTACATGTGGAGCCAACAGTGCTACAGTTGGAGCTGCTTTGTTGTGAAAAACCACATGACGGCTTCATGTTTCAATTATCCCCAACATCTTTTTATGTATTAACTTTTCATATAAGGAAATAGTTTATCTCCAAATACCAGGAAAACTGTGATAGTCCTACCATGTATCGGTTGAGCTCCAAAAGTAAGACATGACACTCAGAACTTTATTTTGTTAGTCGTCTCCCTCATTGTAAATCTCAAAGTGAACCAGCTTCCCAGTGCAGTCGTGCTAAGCTGTCTGTTTTTTTTTTTTCCGTGGGTGATCTGCTAAAAATGCTTAAATGTATGAAAGCAAGACAGCTACCAAGAGCAATGCACATTAGGTGATCCAAGATGAGCACACCTCATGGGCGTGAGCTCATCACATAACATACTAACCAAAATAATGCAATGTAAAAATGCAGGTATTATTCAAATGTTTCTTTCTGGGAGCAACATGACAACTCAGATCAAAGGGAGAGAGCTCAAGGAAAATCGATGTTGTGACATCAGGCCAAACTCCTCTCCTGTGAAGTGATTGACTCTATGAGGTTTTAAAGAATAGGCAAATCTTCTCTGCATACATCTGAAAGTCCATGTGATGCACATTACAACAAAAGTCTGCCATACAGACCCACTCGTGTGTACGATTTGGCCTGATTGTGCTCTTATTATTCAGAGCACAATGGAGAGGGAGTACAGCAGCCCGATTGGTCACAGGCAGCTAAAGTATGTCAAACACCAGCTAATCATCTCCATGCATTGACCGCCCATCTAAGCCAATCAGGAGCAGCAAATATATTTTGATAGATGAGTATAAAATTAATGTATATAATAAAGTTATAATTACCAGTAGTTTGATATTTAACTTTCTTAATTGCTTTTAAATGAAATTGCTTCATTTTAACACAACAAGCATTCACCGTTTTGCCAAGGTGCGTGCAGGCACATCGGTCAGTGGTGGAACTGACAGATAGTTTAATCTCAGTTATCTAACAGTTCAGAGAGAAGCTCCACAGATTAGAAAGTGGCCGCATCTGTGAAAAATCTTCTTTCACTTCCTGTGTCTGTTAGCCTTCGTCCTCACAGTCACGTCTAGGTCAACCGGCTTTACTGTGCTTTCTTTTTTTTATTTTGTTCTTTGTTTTTTAATCCACCACTCACGACATTTGATGCTATACTTAATGCAACCGCGGATGCAAATCATGAGAAAAGAGGAGTCCAAGTAATTGATCTTTTTAACTACTCCCACTCAATAACAGTAGGTTAATGCAAGCCACCTCAGCGCTTCTTATCCCCGAGCTTACACGGCATTTACCGAACACAGGTTGCTTGGGTGTGTGAAAGTGAGACAGCGGGGCTATGGGTCAATGAAAACATTAATCAGTTTGTCTCTGTCTGTGTGTTTGTGTCCGTGCTCGCATGTCCATTCTTTCAGCTGTTCATAGTGTAGCTTTTGAAGTATGGAACAGCAGAAGATTAACTGTGTCCTCTGAGGCAGTTAATGTAAAATCTAAATAAAGAATCGACCTCTGAAGAATGACTTACCTCTTGCCTGCACGTCAGTAAATCTTATTTACATATACTCCGCTCCATACTGTACCACATCAGAAAATCATCTGTGTAAGACACAGTATACCCCCAAAATTATTATCTCGTGCTCTTATCTGCTCTTCTACCTTGTTGCTGTTCAGAAACAAGAGTACAAGCAAAGGTCTTCCGATCAAATTGTTTGGCAGCAGGGAGTGAGCCTGAAATGCGCTTGCCAAAAAGTTGAGGGGTATGGAAGCAATCTGCGTCCTTACTATGACTCCACAGCTCAGTGCCAAGCTTGCCCTGAGTTGCCTCACTTAGCTGCTAATAGGTTTAACCTAATCAGTACCAGCATTCATTTAGCGATAACACTTCCGCTGCTGAGCCAGGACACCACCTTCTTTATTCTGCTTTATGATTCCATTTTTCCTCTGCATTAGTAGAAGAGATCCTGCTTTATTTAAAAACAGCAACAACAAAAAAAATGCATTTATATATGTTTGCTTCAGGAAATGCCACTAGCCTTCTGACCACTTTTTCCAGCTTGTCATTGTTAGCCACAGGCTAATGGATGGACTACAGAAGTGGTTGACCCCTAACCACTGCAAGAAAGAAAAAAAAGTATTGCCAATATGTAATATTTGCTAAATTAATGAAGTCTCTGCGGAGATACTGTGAGCGTCTCCAGACTACACATTGTAAATTTATGTAAGATCATCAATGTGTTCTGCAACTTAATGTGATTTGTGATTAGTATTCAGCGTGCCTTGTTTTCCTATTTGACTGAGTCGCTTCAATCTCTCTTCATTACATTTTAATAGGCTTTATATTGCTCGAGTCACAGAGGGCTTTGCACAAAAGAATGCTAATTTTTCACGTCCTGGATTTCAGTCGATGTTGTGATGCAGGGTTGCACCGAGTGTAGTGCAGAGATGCTTCACCTGTGTGGGAAGAGACGCTCAGCTGAGCAGAGTTGAACTGGAGAGGAATAAAAAGAGGACATCAGCTAACCCCAGCAGCATTGTAAAGAGTTTTATGTGTAGTTGCAGCGCAAGAGGGAAGATATTCAGCTCATCACGTAACATAATGTCTTCGCCATATATAGATGACACACTTGTTTTATAAATATTCAATCATAGTCAGTACATCCTTAGATGTACTGCCAGATTTAATCAATCAGTTTCTATAAATCCTCATCGAGATAAAGAGCTGCAGCTAAAACTCAGCTTTATGCTGTGCTGACCTCATGGCATTATAAAAGATTATTATTATACCCATCCCCTCACTGTTCAAATGAGCATACGGGAAACAATATTTTCACTGTATGTTTCATAAGAAGAAACAATATTTGTAAAGCTTTGTACATTTTTTAAAGTGAAAGTAATGAATGAAAGGGGAAGTTTTAGACATTTGCCAACAGATGGCGCCAAAATCCTTTTATTCTTTCATGTGGTGTAGATGGGACTACACACACACACACACATACACTCACGTGCGCGCTCACAGTTATTGTCTAAACAGATTTCTGCCCTACTTACTACCCTTATTTAAATGACTTCTCAGTCAGTAAGCTCCGCAATGCTTCATTCATTTAATCACTCATTGGTTCCTTGTGTCATTTTCCATTATCTTTCTGACCTATCCTTATGTAATACTCTAGCATATTCTATATTCTTTATATGGATAATGGAGCTCTGATATTCATGAGCACGCCCACAGTGCCTTTGAACCAAAGACAGACCCTCCATTAGATTCATATCATATACTGGAGACCTTTATTTATACATCTTTTAAAATCCTTAATGCAAATCAGGCAGCCCTGATTATTCAGAGTGTGTCCTCTACCAGTGTTAAACTAATACTTTCTTCATTTCTGTCTCTCTTTTCAGATTCTAGCCATCATATCAATACTGTTTATCGTCCTCTCCACCATCGCACTTTCCCTCAACACTTTACCAGAGCTCCAGCACAAAGATGAGTTTGGCCATTTCAATGATAACCCCAACCTGGCCCATGTGGAGGCCGTGTGTATTGCCTGGTTCACCATGGAGTACCTCCTTCGCTTCCTGTCCTCTCCGAATAAGTGGAAATTCTTCAAAGGCCCACTTAATGTTATTGACTTGCTGGCCATTTTGCCCTACTATGTCACCATATTCCTAACAGAGTCGAATAGGAGTGTGCTGCAGTTCCAAAATGTGCGTCGTGTGGTGCAGATATTCAGAATCATGAGAATACTGAGGATCCTGAAGTTGGCCAGGCACTCCACGGGGCTCCAGTCTTTAGGATTTACTTTGAGAAGGAGCTACAATGAACTGGGGCTACTTATCTTATTTCTTGCCATGGGCATCATGATATTTTCCAGCTTGGTCTTCTTTGCTGAAAAAGATGAAGATGCCACCAAATTCACCAGTATTCCTGCCTCATTCTGGTGGGCCACCATTACAATGACTACAGTGGGCTACGGTGACATTTACCCACAGACGTTGCTTGGAAAGATTGTAGGTGGACTGTGTTGCATTGCAGGTGTGCTTGTCATTGCCCTACCAATCCCCATCATTGTAAACAACTTCTCTGAGTTCTACAAAGAGCAGAAGAGGCAGGAGAAAGCCATCAAGAGAAGGGAGGCTCTGGAGAGAGCCAGAAGGAATGGTAGCATTGTGTCAATGAACCTAAAAGATGCCTTTGCTCGTAGTATGGAACTGATAGATGTAGCGGTAGATAAAGGAGAAAACAAGACGCCTCTTGAGAACCATCTGTCGCCTAGCCGCTGGGGCAGCCATACCAGGCATGCCTCTTCTGAAATCCATCTGAAATCACCTGACAAAAGAAACCCAGAGTTTCTACCCGAAAGTTCTCCCCATCACATAACCATCACCACAACTGGAAGTCCACAGCGGACAAGCAGGACCCCACAGCACCTTAGTGCTCAAATACTGGAGGAGATGTACAGTCAAATAACCAAGTCACAGTCCTTCAGCAATCTCAACACTACAAGCTCCATGAGCACTCTGAGCACAACTATGACTGCCCCGGCATCACCGAAGAAATCCCAGAGCCCTGAATTTGCATTAAAAGAGGAGGTGGGGATGGAGATGAAGGAAGTCCAGCCCTCCTTGCCAGAAAACTTTGGAAGCTGTTCAGCTGGCATCGAAAAACAGAGCTCAAACTCAGGCGAGGAGGATGCTAGATCATGTCATATCAGACACCCCAGGGCCCCGCCACCTCTGAATCTTAGCTTACTGAGGCCCAGTGATGACCAGAGGTTTCTTAAAGATGGTCTCTATGAGTCTGTCAACCCAAGTGATGGATCAGAGCTCTACATAGACGAAGGGGAAAGCTTTAACAGTGCTGTGGAGAATATCCAGGGCTCTCCAAGACGGATTAATCCTCTAAAAATAAAAGGGTTGAAGGTCAATTACACAAAGACCTCTGCTGAAGGCCCTCTGACACCACCCAGTACTACTTCTCCTGGAGACATCAGCTCCAGCATCCTGGAAGATGAGTCTCCAGTGGGAGAGACATCACCACTCATCCCTAGTTCAGAGGGGCTTCTTCCAGTCACAATGGAAGACGTCTGCCCTCTGGCCCCTAAGAGGCTGGTGGTGGACACCCCACCAGGGGATGAAGATTCACAATCCACAGAGAATCATGAGGAGAAGCACCTGATGGAGGTGGCGGGAGCAGCGGTTGCACCATTGTCACCCAAGACAGCAGCACAAAATAGCACCCAAGGTGTGGTTGGGGCAGGCGAGGAGGTTAAGCCTGACAGCAACCAAAGTGGACACAAAGTAGAGAACCACATGTTTACATCCGATATCCACCTGATACCCGGGGATGGCAGCCTCTCTCCAACATGTGAAACCAGCATGTGAATGTAAGGGACATTTGAGGGACAACAGACCTAGTACAACCTCAGCCTGAAGTTTGGGAGAGCAGGGAGGAAAGTCAAGGGTGCAGCGGTGGCGAAAGATCTTTTTGCATGGCATGACAAGTCTCTTATACTTGTGTTGTTGTTGAATTGCAGAAAAAGAAACTGCAGTGCTTTGTGCAGATCCTGGAAAAACAGTGGGCTCAAAGAGGACACTTTTGAGAAACAGAGAATTCATCAAATCACGTACACGCAGGTCCTCCAGATGTACATAACGTCTCCTTTTCTAGCAAAAGAAGGAAATGCACAGAGGAACTGTAAAAGCATGCTTTTTTTTTAAAAAAAATCAAAGGACAGATATTTTACGGTGCTTAGTTTGCTGAAAGCGCTCCACTGTAAATACTAGGACATCTAAGGCAATGACAATGCACAAGATGGCAAGGGAAGACAGTCACTGAGGGTACTAATATTTGTAATGTGAAAAAGAAGGGGTAGGGGTTTGGATAGACAGCCCTCAGATTGGGTGTTGCATCGTAGCGACCTATAAAAAAAAAGAAACATATCATTACCTTTTGTGGCAATGCAAAGTGTTCTCATGATGGCCCTGTTTCTTTGTTTTGTTTCGTTTTTGTTTTGTTTGGTTGTTTTTTTCTCGTGAATAACAGATGAAACTGTAACGTTGAGATTAATATATTTGTTTTTCATAGAAGCTGTTGAACTTTCAGTTTGAGCATCTTTGAATTCATGAATGTGGGAAAGAAAGATAAAAACACCTTGAATTCTCTCTAAAAAAAAAAAAAAAAAAACACCAAAAAAAAACACCTGTAGTTGCCAAGTATTTATCAAACCAGTAAGAAGATGAACTATCAGACACTAAAGCTACTGACAATATTTATCACGAGATTTAAGATGCTCCTCGTTCAGCCTTTTGATTCCATCCAAATCAGAGGAAATGATCTTATTTACTCTCTAACATCAATTATATAAATAAATATATCTATCTATCTAAAAGTAGTTTTAAGAATGAAACGTGATAAGTAGGGCTAGATTGGTTGTAGGAAAAGTCTACAATATGTAGGTGAGACTCCATTTAAAAAAACAAAAAAAAGAGGTAAGACTTATTATTCACCAAGGTAGATTTGGTCATTAACACAGATATATGCGTTACACTATCATTATCTATTTTGGCTTTTTAAAAGGGGTAGATTACAACAACAAAAAATGACAGTATTCCTTCTGATATCAATGGACCAAATCAAGCACACTGGCAAGCTTTCTGCTATCTCGAATGCATTATAGCATATATGGTAATAACATGTATTTTGACAGTAGGTATGCTTTTGGAGTTTTTTTTTCATTATAGTTTGTTTACCTGCATTGTGTTCATTGGCCCATCCTCAGCAGCCTCATGTCAATGTTGACCTTTGTTCCATACTACTGCAACTTTACCCAATCCTGCTGATAAGTTTAAGGCATTTTTTTGTATATCTGTGGTGTCTCGGACTGTAATTTATCGTGTTTTATTGTGAACAATTTTCAGTCAAACTTAAACCCAAAGGATTTTTTTTTCTCTCGTCGTCTCTCTTGCTTTTGTTTTACACTGACTGAAAATATGTCTGTTCTACGTTGCCTTTGATTCCAATTTATTGCTGGAATATTTGTTTATTTCTTTCGGCGTGACACATGTCGGCGTAGACTAGCGAGGAGTTTGTGAAAGCCACACAAACCGGAATGGCAGTGATAGGAAGGAACGTGGGTGAACTATTTTGTTGTTTTCTTTCTTGTTATCATTCTTTTTCGCTAATCATATTTTGGTTGTTTGTTTGTTTTACTGAAAGGTGTGGAATGTGCAATATCGCATACTGCAATCTATGCAGGCCAAGAATTGTGGCACTTTATTTTATGTCTATGGGAATTTGTAAGTGTACAGGCAAAATTTACTTGTATTTTTCAGATGTTATATCTTTAATATGAGGCAAAAAGAGTATTACGACTACTAGGATCTCACAAACAATGCAAATGAGAATCTGACTTTTACTTTTTCGTATTGCGTGACTGGCAAAATGCTGTTGAGCACCTTAAAGCCAGGTATTAATGGACCTCAAATTTGATTATCTGTCGGAATAAGAATCCAAATTGACCACCAGGGCCTTTTATACTCCTGTTAGATTTACATAAAAAAAATCTAGCAAATGTGTGGAAGATATTAACATTATCTAATTTTAATGGCCACAAACAAACAATTTTCTGTTTTTTGTGAATTATCGTGGAGAATGAGTCTATTTTTTCTAAACCAAAATGGAGCACGACCACAATTTCCTGCCATATGGTGGTTGAAATGATGCGTGCCTTTTCATAACACGGCTGTTTATGAGAAGGTAGCGAGTCATTTTGCTTTGTTCATATAGCACTGTACAGAAAAAAAATTCTAATTTTATAGGAAAAATCAGGTCTTTATGTAATAGAAACAAGTAATGATATTGAGTTCTCAGGTTTTCTATAACTCTCTGATGTTCTGATTGGATAGATTATCTGTTTTGTTTTGTTTTTCTTGAACAGCTAATGTCAGCTAGCTGCTTCTGTACTTTTTGAGAAGTGTTGTTGTCAAAATCCACTTCGATGTCTTGGCTTCCAGAACAGGGAGCTGCAATATTTCTCCCTTCTTCTGAGTAATGTGTGTACCACATTCAGTATCCACTCCCATCAGTCTTCGGAGAGGCAGGAAGAAGTACAAACAAAGGGATGGGCATCTGACCATTAAGGGAGGCAAAGAGGGAGCGCAGCTACAGCCAGGAAGAGATCCCTGCTGTCTCTGAGCTGATCCATCTGATTATTTCCCATGCTGACACCAGTGAGTGCTCCGGGCCCTCCGGCTTCAGAAGCTCTAACCCCATGGCATGCCCTCAGGAATAGCTACGAGTGGGTAAAAACAAGGCGAGGACAAGAAAAGAAATGGTTCTCCCAAATGGTTACATTGTGTCAGTTGTGGTCCATATTTTCTTTCTTTTGTCTGTGTACATACGATTTGCCCAAAGTAGCATATTCTGACTCAGTGTTCAGAGATTCATGTGAGACCTCATGGAGTTACCTTTGTGATATTACCGATCCCTCATCAGAAACTCAGATTCTTTGGTATTCTCTGAAGTAAAATGCGGAGTCAGCGGTGGTCTTCGTTTGAATTTTCATCTCTTTTTTTTTTCTTTATAATAAAGGGAGGTTAGATCGTAACCTTCTTGTTTGTAAGCTTGTACTTTTTTTCTGTACTCCAATTAATCCTTCATCCCTTGTTTGTAGTAATCATGTCTCTGTGTTAGCCTCGAGTAATCTTTCATTTTGACAGGTAGGGTAGAGAAACAAGGGATTTGGATTGATCAGCTGTATCCCCTCCGGATAAAGTTTGTGTGGATACTGCAGCTAATTCTGTGAACTGACAGCAAAAAGGACTGTGCTCTGTCTTACTGTCTCATGATGGCGTATTCATCTGTGATGCTGTACAGAGTGGAAACGTCGTGTCTTTACCCTCTCTGAGAGAATGGGTATTGTCCGTGTCACTCATACCTGCTTACCTTGCTCCTTAAAATGCAAACAGCATCATTGTTTGTCCTTATATCTCTGTATATTCTGCCTCCTCCATTGTTTTTTCTGTTCAGCTTTGAGAAAGCATTATCATCAAGACACATCCTGACCTACAGACTGTTTCTGTACAAAGCAACATCTTTGTATGCATGTAGTAGTCTGAACAATTATGTGACCACAGAACACTTTGTTATGGTATGTATGTCAACATTTGTGTAGAGCATTGTTCCTCATTACGTCTATTAGCATATGCAGAATAACAAATAAATGTATAACTCCTGCGTTTGTGTGTTTGGTGTTCCCTGCTCTGCATGTGAGATGATGATTGTAGGCCAGGAAAGTAAAAAAGAGGGGGAAAAAAAGTTTGAATCAGGACACCAATTAAAATAATATGTTGCATTTGCTGCAAGAAAGCAAAGTTGTTTTCCATATACAGAAGTGTGGACAACTCAGCAGTTTGGCTGGTTGATAAATGATTTATTACAGAGCGGAGATGCGTTTCGTTCGATGCAATTAATGTAAGTGTGCATTTCCAGGCATGTTCCAATGCAACTAAACAACATTTACAGTGTGTTTAGAGGGAAATGCATTCTCTGTCCAATAATAATTTGCAATGTAAAAACCAGTTAAGCCCAAATAAGGCTCGTGGTGTGGTGGCAGAGGCATTCACATAGTTTCTTCGCTTCTAGTGTGGCAACAATTTTACTTAGTTTTATATTTTTTCTGTCTTTAACTTTATCTTTATGGCCATTTTAGGTTAGTTTAGGAATATAATTATTGGGTTAGGTTAAATAGTTACACTTTAGGTTTCTGTTAGGTTTAGGGGAAAAGGTCATTTCTGATTAAAAAAAAACATACTTACAGTGTTAACTGCATGTGAAGGTTCTCATTCAATTCAATTTTATTTATATAGCACCAAATATAGCACCTTAAAGTGCTTTACATTTTAAGGTAAAGACCCTGCAATGATACAGAGAAAATCCTAACAAGCATATGACCCCCTGTGAGCAAGCATTTTGCTGACAGAGGGAAGAGAAAAGTCTCTTTTAACAGGAAGAACCAGGCTTAAGGAGGGGTAGCCATGTACCCCTTGGCTTGTTAGGGGTGAGGGGAGGAAGATAAGTCACTGATTTGCTGGATTACCAGGTGGATAAGTTAAGATAATATAATTACATATTTGGAAAATTCTGAATTTATGACTCATTGCCTAAAATGGGTCAGAAATAAGAAATAAATAACACAAATGGCAACAAAATATTTATTACAAATGTATTTTTATTTACAAAAAACACACACAAACACATTTTTGTTGCTACAATCAGTTCTTCCAGACCTGCTTCCAAGTTCCATGAAGGGTCCTAATGAAAGAACTGATACAATCAGAAAAGTAAACAAAGTTAAGGCTGTTATAACTATTATAACTGTTATACTCAGCTGATTTCACCTGATACCCTGCACAACCTGTATGGTTCACAGTGAATGATCCAATAAAAAGAAAATATTCCCAAGGCATCCCACCCCAAAAAAATTGTCAATGCCAGAGGTCAGAGGGAAACGGCTTGATGGGCTGCAGCAGAAGACGACCACATCAGGTGCCACTCCTGTCAGCTAAGAGGCTACTTCAGCAGGGTAACATGGCAAGTCATAAACCTCAAATCTTAAACATGAGAGTGAGTTTTCTGTACTCAAATGTTCTCCACAATACAAAAGGCAAGTTTTCAAAGTTTGACTGCATAAAAGGTTGAGAATTGCTTTATACCTAAAATTAAATACTACCCTACGAGTCTACAAGTTATATCTGAAACTTAATGCAGTGAACAACTTCTTCAACTTGCAGTTGCCTCAAATTGTTTTGGCACGATCTGAACAAGGTGATATTGATATTTAGTTACTCCTCCTGAACGCCAGAGGGCGCTGCAGTCCGATTAGCGAATTCAAACTGGCTGGTAAATGGTGAGCGCGCGGGTGTTTTTAAAAGAAAAACAGGAATACACATAAACATGGCGGCTGAAAATAATAACAGAACCGCTTCAGATGTAAATAGCATCGAAGAAGGTGTCAGTTTTTCTCACATTACCGCCGTAGCTACAGGATGGATGTCGGACTTCATGTTTCTAAGTTTGTGTCGGCGTTTTAAGGAGAGCAAACGTGATGAATTCAACGAAACGCTCTCAGCTTTCCAGAGTGAGTGAGGCACCTAGGTTACGTATATTTATGCTTAATTTATGATTATTTCTGTGGTGTTAGATTAGCTTCCTAAGTTTACCATTAGTTAAAGTTTAAAAGTTGGTAAAGACAAACATAAAAGAACCAAATATCACGTAAAATATGACAGATATAAAGGTGAGATATGTTTAAGGAGTAGACGCCAAAACAGCGTCCGAGGTGAAACTCTTTAAGCCATGTCTATTTTTATGTATTTTTTCATTTTTTTGTTAAGACCTGTCATGTTGTTGTTAAATGCAACTGGCACCTTTACTCAGAAAAACGAGAGGAAGAACCTCTCGTTGGTAACTTTAATGTAAATATACGTGTACGTATAAGTCTTCACAAAGTTTCTGAAAATATTGTGCCTAACACAAATTTTTTTTTCATTTATTCTTTTTTTCCTCAGCCATTCAGAAATTATCTCCTAAGAGAAATGAGAAAGCAAAGATCTGTGACTTCCTGGCAAGAGTCATGCATGGAAAGCTGCTGGGTAAGAAAACATGATGCCACAGTTTTTAAATACACATTAAAAACTATTAAAATGGCCTGCATTTGTATAGCGCTTTTCTAGTCCCTAAGGACCCCAAAGCGCTTCACACTACATTCAGTCATTCACCCATTCACACACACATTCACACACTGGCAATGGCAAGCTACATTAAAAACTATTAAAGATGAGAAAGGGGTTGGAAATCACTGACTAAAAACGTATATACCCACCTGTCTCTTCATCAGTGATGCATTAACTTTCCGTGGCCTAGAATTGTGGTTATTTGTCAGCATGATCTAAATCTCCCGTTACATCCACATCCCATCTTGACAGTGTCTACCTGCATTGAGTTTCTGCCATGTACTTACTACTTACTTACTAGATATTTACGTTAACAAGGAGCTGAGTAGTTGTACCTAATAAAGTGGTCGCTGGGGGTATACTGTTTTACTAAAAAAAAAATTAACAGCAGCAGACTCTTTCTGTCCTTCATCCTAGTTGGCTTCCTGTTTCCTTGTCCTGTAAAACACTGTTTTTCTTCAGATGTGCAGTTTGAAGATGATGCCTCTGTGATGCCTCTGATGTCGGCTGCCAGACTCTGGTCAGACCTCAAAAACACTGTGGCAGACGAAAGTTTGTTTAAAAACGTTGCCATCCTTTTGATTGTACAGGTAATAAAGTTTTGTTTTGTTTTTCCTACCTCAGTATGGGCCTTTGGGGGATTACTTCACTTGTAATTGAGCTACAAACAATATAGGGAAAGAGTTTGTTTCACCTCATATTCATTTTTCAATTTTGAGAGCACAAAGGAGCGTCATGCTTGAGTAAAAGAAACGGTGATTAACAAAACTAGTTAAAACACGATCCATTGTAGTGCTGGTGGTTTTCCTTTAGCTCTCTTTGAGGGAACTAAACATTTTACTATGTGGGGGGAAAAACACAACACCAGTGCTGAAACTATACAGATGTTTGATTATGAAATGAGCAGGGTTTAAGTCCTGATGTTGGCTGCATGTATTGATTTTGAGTCTAATGTCATACATTTACCCTGTGCCTAGTCTGTTGCTGTCTGCTTGGAGAAGGGTGAAAGGTCTTCTGCCTCCTCTGCCCTCAGGTGGTTTGAGAATAACCTTGAACTTCCACAGGTCTGTATGGCAGTTATTCTCCCTTTCCTTTTCAAAATAAAGGTCAATTTTGGAACGTTTTAATTATTCAGTAACAGATTTTAAGCGATTTTAACAACTAATGTGTTTTAACAGGGTTTGAGAGTTAAGCTTTCGA
Organism: Copadichromis virginalis; assembly: GCF_057382275.1. Lineage (NCBI taxonomy): Eukaryota > Metazoa > Chordata > Actinopteri > Cichliformes > Cichlidae > Copadichromis > Copadichromis virginalis. The sequence goes on from NC_140626.1 coordinate 26,435,343, forward strand.
AAATAGTTGCACAGGCTGAGACTTACCACCCATTCCTCATGAGCTTCAGCTTCAGTCGCCTGCTAGAGACAGTCCAGTCCTACTTGGATGCCTATTTGGAGAAGAATCCTTCTGACTACCTTCTCAAGGTACAGCACCTGCAGAACCTGTGTTTTATGTCACAGCCAGTATCAGAATGAGATTGGAACACAGGTCTGCTCAACTATGTGAAAAATCACACTCACTACTATCATTGTCAATATTGAGATCACAATTCTGAGAATTTTGAGAATAACCTTTAAAACCTACAGGTTCGTGTCTCAGTTATTTAAAGCCCTACTACTTTAAAATCAAGGCCAACATGATGTCCACCCCAACCTTAGTTCACAAGTTGTTTGTCAGGCCTACATACTGAGTTTCTACAAGTCATACAGCACTGTGTTCACAGAGTAAATTAAAATATTTGTTTAAAAAACTAGACTAGATATGTTTATATGTATTATGTTTCAGGTTCTGGGCTGAATATTTTATTTCCTAAGTTGTAAGTTTAAAATTCACTTTAAACTCTTAGAAATGTTTTGGGTTTTTTTGCAAAAAGTATTGTCGACTTTTTTTGGATTTCTGCTTTAGGGGGCACCACAGCGGATCATCTCACCCTTTCTTTAGCATTGTCTTTTGTCACACCAACCTTCTGCATATGCTCTTTCACTACATACCTCCATCTCTGCACATGTCGAAACCATCTCAGCCTTGTCTCTCCAAACTTATGTCCAAGCCAAAATATATAAAAACCCCTTTGCACTCTTAGTGAGATGGAAGGTTTTTTGGGAAATACACCGATCAGTGGACACTTGTCATCATGGGACTCTGGGGCTGCATAACAGTTACAGTTTGGCCATCATCATAAAATCCACAGACCTGTGCTCGCCCACTTTTTTCTGCTTTTGACACGTGGACTTCAAGCTCTGACTGTTCACTTGCTGCCTGATATATCGCACCTCTGGATTGTTGTGAAGAGATAATCACAGCGCTGGTTTTAATGCTGTGGCTTGCTGATGGGTGTACATGAGGTGTCCAAAGTTTCTCGGTAGTTAACAGGCAATGCTTACACAAATTTTTGCAGATATTAATTTCTCCTCCTCTTGTTTTCTCCTTTTGTGCTGAAACTACGCTCTTATCCTCCTGAGTAATGGCGCTCAGACCAACTGAAGGTGCTGATGTGACGTTATCAGTCATAGCTAACTGACAATTTGTCATCAAATTAGTTGGAAGGGCAAACTGCTGCATTCTGTAGAGTCGTCCTCAGGGCCTAACAGACTCGCTTATTCAGGAAAGTTTTATGAATGATTTACGCAAGCCAATGACCTCTTGATGGCTGTACTTGGAAGGGTATGCTAATGACTGCCCTCATTAATTTTGCTTTTCATTACAGCAGTACTTAGACCAGAAAGTTAGTTGTTTTTAGAAGTTTATGAAAGGGTCATATTTATATGCATAAATTAGCAAAGCTAAATGTCTGTGTTATGTCTACCTCTCCGATCATCAGGCAGCTTCAAAGATGGTGCAGTCCTCACACAAAACTGAGGGTTTGGAGGACGAGGGGCCCCGGGACAGCTCTCTTTCAAAGAAGGCCAGTGATGTCACGGAGGACAGAAAGTAAGTCGTAGTATTTTTGAAAAGCCTCATTTATTTAAACTCTGCTTCTCCTTCATGCTAAATATTCAGCTTTATTTATGTCCTAACAGGAAAGGAAACACCACATGTCACAGGTCAGTAAGAATATGTTTAACACTCACTAGACACATTATTAGGTACACCTCGCTAGTACTGTATTGGAGCCCATTTTGCTTTCCAAACCACCTTGATGCTTCATGGCACAGATTCAACAAGGTGCTCGAAACATTCCTCAGTTATTTTGGTCTATATTGAAATGATAGCATCGCACAGTTGCTGCAGATTTGTCAACTGCACATCCATGGTATGAATCTCCTGTTCCACCACATCCCAAAGCTGCCCTCTTTGATTGAGATCTGGTGACTGTGGAGGCCATTTCAGTACAGTGAACTCATGTTGTGTTCAAGAAACGAGTTTGAGATGGTCTGAGCTTTGTGGCATGGCACACAGCCATCAGAACATGGGTGTACTGTGGCCATAAAGGGATGGACATATGGCAGTATTCAGGCAGCCTGTGGCATTGTAACAATGCTTGCTTGGTACTAATGACTGATTCAGACTTTTGTGGCCAATGCCTTTGCCGGCATTCACACTTGTGCACTACGCGTTACAGTTATGTCCCAATCTTTTATATCCTCTGCCAGCCTAAATGATTCTAGGACGTCTTCTCTTCCTAGGTCCCCTTTTTCCAGTTTCTTTTGGGGTTTTTTGTTTAGTTTTGTTTTCTCCCCAGAGGCTAAAAAAAAGTGTCCTTGGTGAAGTTTTTCCACTTCTTTTTACATCCCCTCACATCAGTCCTGATAGTTTAAGGAATCTCCCTCGAGGAATTCAATCTGAGAGTCCATATGTTGACGCAGGGATTGATGTTCTCTCAATGATTCATTCGAAAGAAGCAGGAAATGCACAGGAGGAATCAAGAGGCCACTCAAAGTAGTTGGGGTGTGAGTTTCAGAGGGGTTTCTGATTAGGTACCTGTGACATAGATTTCACATAGAAGCATAAATCCTATTTCGGGGACAGGTGTGCCAAGAAAATATTCCCTACAGCACCAGCCTGAACCGTGTTTTCATATTGTTTGTGCCAAATTCTGACCATCAGGATGTGCAGTGTGCCCTTCTGCTGCTGTCGCGCATCTTCTTTGACGTTTGATGCGCATTCAGAGTTGCTGTCCTGCAGCATATTTTCCCACCAGCTCAAAGCCATGTTTCCATTCTCCCCTAACATCAACAAGGGATTTTCACCCAGAGAACTGTGGCTTGCTGGACATTTTCTCTTTTGGGACCATTCTCTAGAGATGGTTGTGAAAATCCCAGTAAATCTGCAGTGTCTGAAGTACTGCCACGTCACATTCAGGGTCACTTAAATTACACATGTAGGTTAAGGAAATAATTGTGTCGCACTGTATTACTCTTCCACAGACCAAAACGGAAACTACTCTCAACCATAAATACAGATGTGTGGAAGCCTGATACATGCAAGAAGCGTAATTTTTCTCTACGTCGAATCTCCAGTAATGGTGGGTTTTAATTTTCTTGTGGCTTTGATTGGTTTCTGAATTTTTCTTTTGAAATTTATTTACCAGCACATCATATTTGAGCCTGAATACAAGTAAATTAATTTCAAACCTTACAGCATCAGAGTTATCCCAGATGACAGAAAATTCACCAGACACAAAAAAGGCACAAAAAACAAGAAAACCCCCTCAAGTAAGTAGAACCAATTAATCCACAAATCAGTTTAAGGAGTTATAAATATTCCTTTAAGCATAGAAAGCAGGAGTTTATGTTTTTTCCTTTTTATCTAGAAATGGACCTCCCAGCTGGACAAGTACCTCAAGGATGGTGTTAAACGTCACGGGCAGGGGAAGTGGTCTCGTATCTTAATGGATTATGACTTTGAAGGACGCACCGGCACCATGCTCAAAGACCGCTGGAGAGTTCTAACGAGGGCACATGAAGTGGGATAAAGACACACAGAGCTTCTCTAATTCGTACAATGTAGCATTTGACCTGTAAATAAAATCACCTGATTTTTCTATTGATTTTTTTTAATGGTTTTAGTTGCATGCTCTGCTATGTTTGCACTGAAACAATTTACCACCAGAGGGTGCTCAAGCACAGAACAGTGATCTGGGTAAGTTGGTCTACTGTGACTGGGTAAATTTGACGATGTGTAACAATGTGACAATGTGTCAGTAAAACATAATTGTATATTTCACTCATTTAGTCTTTTTTAGCTGACCAGCTAAAGCTTAACCGTGTCAGTGTATGTGCTTTGCTGCTGCTGTGTGCACCCAGTCATACCACCAGAGAGCAATCACAGGAAACGATGTAAAAGTTTTTAGTTTTTTATATTTAAGGCCACATTTTTTTAGATAAATAAGGTGTAAGACAAGACATTTGTAAAAGAGTACAATAGCATTGTTTTATAACCAAAATAAAAGGAAGTGTGCTTAATGTGTGTGAGGAAAAGGTGGAATGCTGTACAAGTGTCTTTCTATTTTAATGTGTATGAAAATCTGCTATTTAAAAATACTTTACACTGATCTGGACCATATTAAAAGACATATCTGCAAAATTAGGCCTCTTAGTGTTGATAGAGAGACGATGTGCTGAGGCATCTGGCTGCCCACTGATGATTGGTTTTTAGATGTTCACGTGAAATCCATATCAGATGAAGACAAAACTGTGTTGTGGAGGACAGGCGCACCGCAGAGTTTTCTGGATCTTCTTCCAAGTCCCGCTGCACTGCGGGTTCCCCACCGCCTGCCAGTGGAGCACAGTCTCCCTGCAGCACAGTTAAACCACTGGTTTCATACCACTTTATGCACATGGTTTCACATAGTAATTTCACAAGATCTCAGCACTGCTTAGCTTAAGGCAAGGGCACATTAAGTGTTGAAGCAGAAGGTGGACTAATTTTGTAGCTGTTTTAAGTTTTATGAACTGATTTAGATTTTTATGTGAAATCGTGCAGTTAGGGCTTTGTAGACAGGAACACAATTTCCATAACTTTGGCTCTGTACGGTAGTGCAATAGATTAAAGTGCAATGCAATTTCAATCCAGACTTTCAGCTTTAATTCAGCTCCTTTCAGGGGCTCAAACTGGATAAGTGAGCATAATCATAACCAAAATGTTTACCTTTTAGGATTTTGTTAGTTATGGTTGACAGACTGACTGAAAGCCATGCACATTGATGAGTTTCCTCCTTCCTGATGGTTTTCCAGGCCTTTAGTTTTTTTGCCATTTAGTTTGCTCTTCAGGAATTGAAGTGCATGCTCGAATGGCTTGTGTTCCCTTCTCATTCTGTCTTCCATCTTGCAAGTATTGCTGTATGCTTCAAATAACGAAACATACATATTATACTTTCATTAGTCCAAACAAATGCTGTTTCACAACTTGTCTGGTACTTTTAGATGTTTAAATTTGTTTTTTCTGCCCCTGGGCAATGTTCACCACTTGGTTAGGTGTTATGAGGGGTGTTCTTTTACCATGAAACGGATCATCTAATCATCTACAATTATCTAATTATCAATGGAAGATCATGCCTTTTTACTTTGCTTAGCACACCATTGAGTTATTATCTCTTTGTTAAACATTCACCAATTCTAAAGTTCCACCTCTCTCACAGGTTTTTAAATCTCATTGAGATTAAAAATCTCATTTCCAAGAGAGACCTGGCATCATGGCAACAAAAGTCACATACAACATAGGTAGAAATCCACTGAAATCTGGAAGTTGTGGGTTCAAACCCACAGTTTTCAAATGCAAATGGTACACTTGGAATTTTTCCAGATGTTTTACGTTCAAAATTGCTCAAAAAATAAGCCGAGAAGCCCACATCTGTCCATGAAGCAGCTTTTCAGTCAGATATTTTGGTCCCTAAAGAAAAAGGGGGCTACATAATAAATAACCACCATTCCTAAATGTTCCTTCAGTTTGTAAAAAAAATAAGAATAAAAGCTGAGAGTCTGCCCTTTTAGACCACATTCAGCTGTAAATTAAATGCCAAACAGTTTAAATATATCTGGACTGGAGGAAAAACACATGTAAAATGGCCGATAACTGCATACTTGTCTGATTCCTGACCGTCTCCCTGGCAGCTGCTGGTATTGTTTCGCATGGCAGGAGGTTCACATGCCACACACACGTTAAAGCCCTCTGTTATGTAGCGCATCCACAGTGTGTGGGGCCGGTTCTCCACAGTGCAGTGGGGCGTCCGTGACTCTAGCTTGAATTCCACACAAAACCTAAAGGGCGACAGGATTAGAGTAATGAAGGTGAACAAATAAATCCTGAAATACTGAGACAGTAGAATTCAAACAAAATAAACCCTTAACGCACAGGAGAGCGACATCGAGGCATCATCACTTGGTTAGGCGATATTGGGAATTACTGATCAGTAAAAAAGAAAAACCCACTTTATCCCCAGTAGCAGGGACACAGCTCTAATGAAAGGAATAACAATAATTAAGCATATAGATGCTTTGAACTGCTCGCAATACCGCACCTACTGTCATCCCAACCTTTTGTGTATGCGCTTTTCATGTGACAGCCTTGAGTATTTAATTTCAAAGGATTGTTGGCAGTCTTTCAGCATCGTTATGTTTAATGGTCTGTAGACAGAAGGCCAGGTGGGCAAACACCTACAGGTAGCTCGTTGGTTGGAAAACGTTGAGCTGTTATCTCCTTTCAATTTCATTTGTGATACAAAGCACAAAAAAGAGGTTTTTCCCCTGAAAGCATTCATGAACCTTTCAACTCTTGAATTTAAAGATTCTTGAGGTCTGTGCAGTTTCAGAGAGCATCTGCAGGCTTTATAGTACCATGATATGAAACCTACCCAGGGTTTAGGGGGTTTCCGTAGCTGTCGTGCTTGGGCCTTCCCTTGGCAAACGCCATGCTGGTGATGAATGCAGGACCTGATAAGAGAAACCAGATCATCTATGAATTACAAAACAGGCTCAAATGCAAGAAAATATGCATGCAACTTCACACACACACACACACAAAAATGCAGATACAGTAAAACCAGAGAGTGTTCATCTGGTTGTATACCTGAATTGAAGCCACAGTGTCTACCCAGGTGGTCTCTGTATTCCCTGCAGCCAGCTCGTTGCTCAAGGCCGGGGCAGGGCTGGCCACTGTTGTGGGGCTGCTGTTCTATGTGACGAACACGGATTCGCACCGAAGGCTGGCAGGGTTTGGCACAGCCGCTCCAAAAGCTCCAGTCGCTCACAACACAGTCCTGAGCTGGATGTTGGCACCAGTATCAAGAGAGAAACGTTATTAGAGGAAATCCTCTGTTGCAGCGAACAATTAAACTGCATTTAAACCAAAGACTCACTCCCTAAGATCTTAGCTTTTGTGCCAGGATTACAATTCCAATCGACAGTAAGATATACCATTGTTCTTTAAGGGATGAATAATTATAATATTCCGGTGGAAGAGTGGAATGTGACTCAATATCCAGGAAATAACTTTGGATTAATGAAGCATCGATTGTGACTTGTGGAATTAGTGCTTCCTGCTCTGATACAAGTATTCTGACAGTGCGCCAAGTGCGCCGCTCAATCAGTGACTGAGTCCTGTGATTTATTTTCTTTGTGCCTGCTATGATTCCACTTTGATGCATTAAACATTCAGATTTAGTCACTACTGGCCCATAACACATATTAAATGTGCCTAGCTTGTTTGACTGTAGCTGTTATCGCTACAACTGATTGACAGAACCACATTCTTAAAATATTTGTACTAATTCCATTATGTGGGCCAGCCAGCCCACTGAAATGAGGTTAGGCTCAGAGCTACTGGGGTTATTTGGTGTGCTGATTATTTTTTGTAATGCGGCAGGTGAGACACATGCAAGAAACACAAAATCAGAGATTATGTGGGGTTTGCGCCATGTTAGAAGCTGAAGAAAACAACAAAAGACACAGAAGAGTTGGAAAGGACTGAAGTTAAATGCACACAATTTGACATGTATGGGAAAATGTGGAATGCATCCACCCATGCCACTTCACTCATTAGAGGTATGTTGTGTGATAAGCAGCCCACTAATGACCAGATAGTGGGGATAATTTGTCGTTTTATCTTCTGGACAACAGATTTAGAAGATAGCAAGAGGTCGGGTATCATAAAGTTAAGGTGCGCACCAAAAAATAAACAGTTCCATCCATTCATCACTCACCTGGACACTCTGTGAAGTAGTCAAAGCAGCAGTCTTTAGTTCTGACGCAGCCTTCATCACAGTAGCATGTGCCGTGCACACGGTCCATCCTCCAGTCAGTGGTCAAACAGTTTGTGTCTCTGCCTCTGCAGCACTTCCCTGAACAACCTCCACTCACCAGGTGGTTCTCACCTAGAGCAAAAACTACCAGCAACCAGCAGGCAAACTGAACAGAGAATCCCATCATGATGGAGTGAGGCCAGAAGTCAACCTCTGAAGTAAGATGCCAGCCTCTTGGTTTCCCCCCAGACTGTGCTCACACACGTCTCTACCTGTGTTTACTCCTGCTCTGGTTCTGCTTCTTTCATGCTCGTGACCGTGAGAGGGAGAGGTTGGAATACCAGCCCAGCCCAACCCAGCCAGGACTGAGCTCTGCCACAGGAGCCCTTGTGACCTGGAATTCCTGTGTCCGTCTCCTGTGTCCAGCCCTTCAGTTTCCCTCCAGAAACAGGTCTGCAATGCAACCTACAGTACAAAACACCCAATTCCAGCACTGGCTTTCGTGTTGTGTGTGCCTGCCTTTCCTCAAAGCTGGTGTCTCTCTCCCTGTTCCCAGCTGAGCACCTCCCTCCAGTCGATCACACTCGGGAGGAGACGATGAGGACAAGGGAGGGGTGAGCTGGTGATGCATGCTTTACCATCCCGCCTCTGTTCTTTCTTTTTTGCCTCTTTCTTACCTGCCTTATTCTTGTTTACCTTTTTTCTGACCCTCTTTCTTCAGAATACCTGTGACCTTCTGCCACCCCAGGTTTCCGAGTCCCAAAAGAAAGGGAGGAATGTGAGAATTTGGCAGGTCTCCAATCAATTGTTCTACTGTATAACACCGTCCCCTTCTCACCTCTCTCCCTTTTTCTCTTTCCCTTTCAAGTTCCTGTAATCCAGCAGAAATCCAAACCGTTCGGGTATGATTTTGTCTGTGTGCTTGTTTTGCTTGTGAGGTTTACGTAGACTAAAGATTAGCTTCACTGGGTCAGAGGCTGTCAAAAAAAATCTACATATCAGCTTCCCCTGAGCTCAGCCATAAATAAGGTAATTGTTTTATGCGTGCAGTTGTTTCCTGCAATTCTGAACATGTGTGCTATTTGTTTTAAACAAAAACAAAGGACTTTTAATGCACTACTCAATTCCTAAATGCTGGAAGCTAATTCCTTCTTGACTTTGTTTCCAGTTTTATGCTTATCTAAAATAACCATCTACTGGTTGTAGGTCATATTATGAAGGCAAACAAGAAAGTGGTATCAGTCTTATCAAGGAAACAAAGAATCATATTTCCCAAAATATCTCCTTTTACCAATCACTGATAACCTGTTATATACTGTTATAAACTGCATACAACATGGAAACCCATTTAAATACAATGCTAAGAAAACATTATCTGCCCCCTTCCTGATTTCTTATTTTTTTCCGTATTTGTAACACTTAAATGTTTCTGTTCATCACACTAATTATAATATACAGTAAATAAAAAAAATAACCTGAGTAAATACAAAATTCAGTTTTTAACTGATTATTTTATTTATTAATAAGGAAAACAACCTATCCAAACCTACTTGGGCATGTATGACAAAGTAGTTGCACCTCTTCTAAATCATAAATGAATTGTCATTAACCACATATTTTGATTTACAAAGACTTTTCTAAGGATTTGGGGCTCCAGCAAACCACAGTGAGAAAATGTAGAACAGTGGTGAACCTTCACATGAGCCTACCAAAATCACTCCAAGAACACATCCATGACTCATCCAGGAGCTCCCAAAAGAACCCAGAACAACATGAAAAGAACTTCCCTCACTTGCCTCAGTCAAGGTCAGAGTTCATGATTCAACAATAATAAAGAGATAAAATCTCCTCCATGGGAGAGTTCCCAGTAGGAAACCACGGCTGATCAAAAAGGATAAAAAGACTCATCTCACATTTGCCAAAAAACATCTTGAAGATCCCCAAGACTTCTGAGAAAATATTCTGTGGTATGACGAGACATTTCGAGCCTTTTATAAAAAGAATATATGATGGTCTCGGGCTGCTCTGCTTTTTCAAAGTCTGGAAGACTTGTTATAATAGATGGAACCATGAATTCTGCTCTTTACCAGATGATCATGAAGGAGAAATCAGTTCATGCCCTAAAGCTCAAGAGCCCTCAGCTTAAGCAGCAGGACAATGATCCAAAACACACCTGCAGGTCCATCTCTGAATGGCCCAACAAAACAAAAAGAGGGTTTGCAGTGGCCTAGTCAAAGTCCAGCCATAATTCAAGTTGAAGTGCTTTGGTATGACCTCAAACAACCCCCAAATGTAGATAAATTTAAACGATTCTGCAAAGACAAGTGGGTCAAAAATTCCTCCACAGTGATGCAAAAGACTCGCTGCTAGTTATCACAAACGCTTGATTGCAGTTCATGCTGCCAAAGGTGGCACAAACAGTTATTAGGTTTAGGAGGCAAATACTTTTTCACAGTGCTGTACGTTGCACAGGAGCTCCAGTTTGCATTATTTACAAACCACAGTGTAGTGTTAATATAATGCGCAATTCATAATTTTTCAGTAAAAACTGAAACTCCTCAATGTGAAATGAAAGACTATCAACTTTATAATGCAGGACAAGCCCAGTCGTGCCCTCTTTAATGGCATGATGGAGGGCTACACAATATATGGCAAGGATTTCTAATGCTGCTGCTGATTGATGATGACAAATTGGAGAGGGCAGACAAAAACCATTTTTTACTTATATGCTCCAGGGGGCCTGACTGTTACTGTTGCTGAAGAAGCTCAGCCTCTTCCACATTATTACGGCCAACAAATGGGGCCTCTGCAGGGAGCATCAGCAGGAAATGAGGCCTCCTCACGCCTCCTGCTATTGAATAGGTAGACACTAGTAATAACTGGATACTTCGCTGTCTTGAAAAATAATCTTTCACAAGGGGGTCTGGCTGGGTCCTTTGATTATTCTTCATGCTATGGAGCAGGTAGGTCAAGCGACAGTAATAGCCTTCATCTCCACCACAATCATCAGCAGAGGCATCGCTAAGAAGCAAGTGTCTGAATCAGTTAAAGTTAAGTTAAAGTTAAATCTACAAATATTAAACACAATAAATAATCCCAGCTGTGAAGTCTCTTACTTTTTAACCGTTTTAACCAACTATAGTGCTGATTTGATCTGTCCACTGATGCAAGACGTTCAGCAGCATCAGCCTCAGCATGAAGGAAGCGCACATCAAAGCATGTGTGTTTTCCATGTGACAGGCTCCCAGCCATACTGCTCATTTGTCGGAGACAATCAGCCTTACAGCAACACACCCAGTCATCTTAGTGTACATCGGTTAATGTTTCACAAGACGGGGAGCGGTAATAGAGCATATTTATGATCTCCAAACAGTGTCGCAAGTTGCTGCGTCATCCATCCCCTTCATTTGGGGCAAGAGCAGAGATAGAAGGAGATACAAAGAAAGATCGATTTAGTAATAAATGAAAGTCTGCTGTCCTCCCCTTCTTGCAGTGGGAAGGTAGAAGGGTCAGCCCTAGCTTCATCTCAGCTATATGGGGAATGTAAACTGGCTCTCCTCAAGGGAAGACTTGACCTGGGTTTCCATAGTTTCAAAAGGGTTCTTGACATCAAAAGCTCTGGTTGACAAATACTAGAATTTACCTTTACAAGATGGCATGTGTTGTAAAGATGATGCCATCCATGACTAAGAAAACGCTTTCTCTGTGCTGCACAGAAACTTTATTTTTAAGCCTTTCTATCGAAAAAACAAAAAAGCAACATCAAAGCGAAAACAGACCCAAATGTTTGTTCTTAGAGAATATTTGATTAGAGCTGGTCGAAGTAATTAGTTCGAGTTTCTTTCTTCCTGATGAGTACAGTCAGTTCCTTCCACATGAATGGAAGCCTTTGTCTATTATCTACTCAATTTATAGCACATTCTTTCACGTCTACATTTGTATATTTGGGTGGTTTTCCAAGTGCGGGAGTGTTTTGCACCGTCTGTTCTTATTATCTGTTCTTATGTAACTGAGTTTCAGTAGTTTCCTTCATTGTAACTTGAGTTCATCCATGCACGGGCATTTTATCCTATTTCTTGTGGATTACGTATGGATCTATGCCACACAGTGGCATGAGTTATTATTTAATGAGTTGAGAAGTTTGGTGTTTGACTTAGTGCGAGTCACCAAATCACACTTTTAAAAGTTCTTAAAAGGGCGTATTCACAGTGCAAACACTCAGTGAGCCTTGCTCTTCATGTCGCACTTACAACAGCGTCTATTATGGCAAGACGTTTTGTACGTCCTTCTAATGATACTCCATTCATTACAGGTCATTACTGCTGGATAGGCCCCGGAGAGGACTGATGACACTCTAGCAATGGCTCTACAAGCTGGCTGGCCTTGGAGAGCTGCAAGTGTAATGACATTGATGAAAGTTTTTCTCCTGCCTGATCCTGACATCGTCACTGATAATTGTCCCCTCATGAGTCACCTCACCTGGCATATGGATCCATATGTATGTAAATCAATGCGGACATTAGCAGCAGCCGGCAGATGAGTCAAGATGTGTGGGTGGGGAGTGAAACCGAGCCCTGCCCCTGAGAGAGATGACGCTTCGAGTAATGATAATGGCTAGGTGGCAGGGTGGAGCTATCGGGGTAGATTTCATAAATCACATCGTTAAATGTCACACAGCAGTGGAGAGGTTAGGACCTCGGGCTAGTGCGCATGCATGCGTGCGTTTCTCTGTCAAGGGCAAAGTGTGTAAATATATATATCTTTACCAAACCTCAAATTTCACTGATGCCTGTGAATAACAGATCACTCTGGTAGGATAGATTGATGACATGAAAATAAATAAATGTCACCTGACCTGTGTGCAAACATTTTGAAATGATAAAATTACAATTGTTGTTGTTTTGGTTTTTTATACGATCTTCTGAAAAAGACAAAAAAAAGATTTGACCTCTTTTTTATCACTGTATAACTGTCTTTTAGGATCCTTAAATATAATTTTTAGACCACTGACAAACTACAGACTACCAGACATGTTTCCTTTTTTATGCTAATCCAGACACACGGGGTACAGAGTATACAAACGAAGTGATAATTGTTGTGCACGGCAAACTGCATATGATCAACACTTTCAATATAGAAAAGCGCTGTGCTTGTCCACAGACTCGAGCTGGCTCTTTTCATCTCATACCTAATAGCGATGTTAGCACAAGGTTTCTTCCTCTCTGTCAGAAAAGCCTAAATTGCTCAAACTACAGGACTCTGTTCAGCATGAAGAGTGGCCTTGGAGCCTATCTTTGGTGCCTGTCTATCTCGGTGGCCTCAAAGTCTTTTCCTGGCATCTGTCTATGTTATACCGAGCCGAGACTGCAGCATCGTGAAGGACAAAAAGCTGAGTTGTAAGCAAAAATTAAAAATGCACCACATCTGAATGAATAAAAGGAACGAGCACGAGTTTTTCTCTAGTATAAAAATGCACATAGTTTAAGGACAAAACCAGAAGTGGGAAGATAAAATGATCAGCAAGAACACGTGTTATCAAGTCAGCCACAGTGAATAATAATAAAAACTTACATCTGAGTCTCCTGAACTGTTTCGAGGAAACCTTGTCTCATCAAAATTTATATATCAGCACAGCATATTTGGGAGATTTTTGATCTGAGGTGTTGGCACACAGGCTACATTCTCTGATCCTTGCTGATAGAGTCACAATGTCAAGTCAGGTGAAACAGTAACACAACCTGGCTTTTTTTTCAGCTCATAAAACGTGTTTCTGATGCTTTCATGCCTTTTGTGAGATAAAATGAATTGGCGTTTTCGTCATTATCGGATCCTTGACTTAAGAGACAGTTGAACTTTTAATTCAGCACTGTCTCGTTTGTTCAAGGTTCCCGTGGAACTACAGTGAAACGATAAACCACTTGTGGGCAGGCCCCAGAACAGCTCCTATTAAAGACCTCATTGTTGACTGTTTGTTCCAGGTCATTTTGTTTCACTACACTTGAAATGGACGCTAAAAACCCTGCAAGAAGAGGGAGCCCCGGCCTCCATTTGGGCATTCATGCACCCCCTTCCCTTGGTATGAATAAGGGGATGGCTCTGTGTTTCTAGGTCACTGTGTGCCCCTGAAATGCACACCTCACAATCCCGGCGGAGGGAGGGACGCAAACAGAGCCTGACGTTTGACAACATCTCAGTGCTATTTAATAGGGAGCTTAGGCACACACTCCCTGAAATTAAACACAGTTGACAGTTGAGTTTCAGAGCGCGCATACTGACTGATATCCTTGATGATGGCTTCTTCTCCTCTCCCTTGCTGCTTTGTTTAATCCAGCAGAAATGCCAAAAAGAGAAAAAAAAAACAATAACTGAAACAAAAACTCTCTTAAATGTATATCAGACTACGTAGAAGCCTTCATCTGTCACTTTCAGCACTAAATGATCTCAGCGACAGAACTTCATCTCAGCTGTTTCCCCTGCGTCTTTCTGATTGGCACAGGGTGACGCAGAGGAGAGCTGTAGCAGCGTGATAACACGCATCAGCAATTAGTGGAAAAACGATTTCAGCCATTAATTCTTTCTTTTCTTGTTCCGTCTTTATTTACACACAGAGCCAAGTAAATTTAATCTTATTAAATTTTAAAGGGTTGTAAAGAAACTTTAAAATGACGTCAGATGTGATATTTTCACAACCTTTACTTCCACCAAAGGGACAAAACTTATAAATAGTTCAAGTAATGAATTAATGGTTCAAATATGTAGCCAAATACTGCACAATTATCCAGTATAGATGGCTGTAGAAAGTAGAATAAGGACCAGTTCTTTTTATATCTATTCAAAAAAGACTCATATTTCTGCACACGTCCAGATTTCTCTCTACACAAAAATAGACAGTTGCATGGCTGCTGTCAAATACAATGAACAAGAGTATTCAGCAGCAAAACTCTGCGTTGCGTGGGACAGCACCACATTCTCGGATCTGGGGGCACAGTTTTGTGTCTGTTTCGTAAATATGGAATGCATATTTTGCTAATTGTAGTGGTCTATATGTAGTGTTTGCACCAAAAAGTGGTGTGACGGTCCACATATGTGGTGAAAAAAAAGCTATACACATGAAGGAAGGTCCTCAAAATAACAAAAATAAATTTATTTAATTTCAGGAAGACAGTTAACAAGGCACAATAATGGCTTTGCTAAACTATTTACTATATATGTCAATATTTCACTTACTTAACAAAGCTTAGATATGCTGTATGTCTGAAACACTGTGGTAACGATGAGGCCAAAGATGGACACCGTATGAAATATGATACAGATGATACAGAAAGAAATATGGCCGCATTATACAAGAGCCATTAGAAAGCTAAATTAAATATCCTGCATGCAGGTGCTGGGTGGAAAACTGCTGACAGCTGTGCGTCAGACTGGAAAATGTTTACCTAATATTCATCACCGGCATTTATTGTTGCAGCAAGTCCGTACTACACGTAATTAAGAATCCCAGAATGTAACCACCAGCCATACCAAGCAGCAAACTAATATCACAGAGGACAAACAAGCAGTCAGAACGAGCCACTGAAATGAACATGGCGCCCTAAGTGGTTTATTCTGTTCCGTCGTTGGCACAGACTCGAATGTTTTTAACCTCGACCAGTGTGACTGGGAAGGAGGTGATTGTCAGGATGGAGTCTTTCGAGGTTTTCTCATTTTCTTGAGCTTTTCCTGCCTCACCGTCTCGCCCTCCAGAGAGGACAGCTCAGATATCCTGTGGATGTAAGAGCGAGAGGCTCCAGCTATTGGGTCCGGATAGGACTGGCCTGTGTGGCGAGAGAAATGGAAAGAGATGGAGAGAAGCACAGGGTATATTTAATCTCTAAATATCCTGCACACATTTCCCTGTCATTAAGTAATAATAATCTTAATTAGAGATAAACTCTTGAATAATATGCCGCATGTTACATAAAAACACAAAAAACTGTTTGCTGTTTGTTTTTTCACTTCAAAGCTAAGTGTGCTGTAAAGGCAGTACATGTGGACCTGATGTGTTAAGGCTGAGAATGAAGTCAAAGCAGGAAGTGAACTCACTTTTCTGATTGTTTTTAACAGTCATTACGTTGGAGGATGGATATTTCACCTTGGGCCTGCAGACGACACAAGCACAACAGAGGTGGCTGCATTGAGAATTAACTGAAAACACTGGCTTGGTCACATTTTGTTTAGAAAGCCAAAATACCTGCCAAGCTTGCAGTTCTCAACCGAAAAGGTGTTTCTGCCACTGACGACTAAAGCTGAGGGAATGAGGACGGCTGGATTTGTGTTCAGTTTATAGCTTTCAGGGTACCTGGGAGACGCAAGTAAAAACATTAAGGAGTATAATGAACGCA
Organism: Copadichromis virginalis; assembly: GCF_057382275.1. Taxonomy (NCBI): domain Eukaryota; kingdom Metazoa; phylum Chordata; class Actinopteri; order Cichliformes; family Cichlidae; genus Copadichromis; species Copadichromis virginalis. Next base: position 26,451,606 of record NC_140626.1, read on the forward strand.
GAGCTGACATTTTACAAAGCTTCAGACCAACAAACCCCACTTTTCCCATAAATAGAAGATTGAGAATAATTTGTTATTGAGATAATATTTTTGTGCAGCATAATGATTTTCAGTTCTAGCTAGAATTGCCCTTGAACTGCCAGAAAATTAAACATTAAAAGCTACTCGAGCTTTTCTTTTTTTCTGACAGATAATGCATGCGTGTCAAAACAATACTTTTATCTGGCTGCTGTTTCTCTTTCTTCACGTTATCTGTCATACCCTGCATGAGACTGTGACTCAGTATAATAACTAATATCTGTGCAGCTGTCTCATGAAATATGCTTTTTTTTTTTAAGAAATTCCAGCTACAATAAGCTGCCCAAAAGATGTTAATCCAAAGGTTACCCCAGGGTGAAGGGTCGCCCTGTGTGGCTGTGGGAAAGCTCCTTGGAGAGGCTGAAGGATGGGAGGTTACCAGGTCTGTGCACATGGTAGTCTCTTGGCAGTGGAGGAATCACAGTTTTGGTCCTCTCTAACATCACACCTTAAAAAGGGAATAAGAAAATTGCTCTGCATTAATTCCACTGTCAGGTTATATCTGTAAGTTTCCCGCAAGTAGCTAATGTCCCACTGGAAAGGGACCTATAGAAACTATGTAAGACAACAGCTCCACCTGTTGGCAGTCAGTTCACACAAACCCCATGCCACAAATTTAAATTTAGCCCATTTTGAGTGGGGAAGTAAGAAGAAACTCCTTAGTTTCCTCTCAGTTTTATTAACATAAGGCTGTCTCCTGTTCTGCAGTTCTTACATTTTCTATCTAACAGAAAGCGCCTCCCGCTGAGATCCCTCTCTGGGTTGGTGTTTTGCAACTCCAGCTTGTCATCTTTGGTTAAAGTAGGCGTCCTAGAAAAATTGGAGAAAAATATATCAGCACACGTGGATTCTATATTTTAGATAGTTGAATACCACCTAGAAAAAAACAAAAACATGTCATGGCACCAACAAATGTCAAAGTTTTATAAAGAAATGCTTTTTTATTTTTACATTAAATCAAATAAAAATTGTTTCAGTAACAATCTTTATGATTAATCATCATGAATTACTTACGATTCACTGATAATTTCCCATTACTGATTTGTAATGGAAAGTCAGCGGAGGCGTAGCGGAGGCCCACCTTCAGCAATCATTACTTCCACTGTCGAGTGGCATGCTGTGTTCCCTAGTGGAGTTTTATCATGTTAAAATGCTGAATGGTGATTAGAAATCCCCCTTTTTCAATAATTATGTTAGCACCGTGCTAAAGCTGAGCGTCTGCTTTGTGGGTTCAACTGTATTCTCAATATGAATTTTAAAAAACAATCTTCCCTCTGAAACTTGTCACAGTATTTTTGTGATTTCCCGTATGGAAAATTGTCAAACAAAACAATATTTCATACAATAGTTTGTGATACTCTCATACCACTAACTTGCTCAACAGCACCAGCTAACACCAACCTCAATAAAAAATATGTGAGAGACCCCTTCAAATGACTAAGAAAGAAGGCCAGTGTATGAGTCTCTAGTGTCAGAAGCAGGGATGCCTCATGGGTCCTGAACTGGATAATGGTCAAGAGGTGACTCGTGAATATGGTCTTCTGGGCAGAAGTGGAAAGAAAAGGCTAAATCTGAGACTAGCCAATAAAATAAACAGATTAGAAAGGGGGAAAGAGCACATTGGACAAAGGGAAGACTGGAAAATGTACTATGGGCAGATCAAGGTATTTAAATTTGAAAGTTAGAACAATTGTAAATGTAGTAGAAAGGAAAATATGCTGGAGGAGTCCATACACTGCCCTTCAAGCAGGTACAGTAAAAGATTTCTACAGAACAAAAGGGATCTTGAACAAGTATGTGCAAAATACTATTACTACATTTTGCATATGCGTAATGCCATATGCTTTGGGCACAACTTAATCAGAGCTAATTTCATTTTTCAGCAGTACAATGAACCAAAGCACAGTTTCACTGCAGGGAACTATCTAGAGAGGAAGCAGCCAGCTGGTATTCTGTGTCTAATAGAGTAGCCGGCACAGTCACTGCATCTCAGTCCTGAAGAGATGATGTAGGAACACTCTGGCCATATGCTACGTATGAAATACAGATCAAACCAGTCCGGCTTACAGTAAGCAATTCAGGAAGCACGGGGTGAAAAGTTTCCAGATTAAAAAACTGACAGCTGAAATCTGCAGCTCTGTGATTTCTGCACATGGGCAATTCTTTTACAATAAAGTTTCATTAGCAAATCATTATTTTTGCAATATCTTGACAGTATTTCCTATTCGGTATGCAAAAAAGTACGGATTTTCATTTAAAAATATGACATTTTCTTGGTGTTATTGAGCATTATATTCAGGGCGACCTTGTCTCAAGGAGTGGGTCATCTACCAATCAGAAGGTCGGTGGTTCACTTCTCTGCTCTTCCAGTCTGCAAGTCCTGCAAGGATCCTTACCCTTAGGCAAAATACTGAATTCCAAGTTACCCCCCAATGCATCCATCAGGGTGTGAATGTTAGACAAGGTCCTTAGTGCTTGTATGAATGTGAGTGTGATTATTATGTATATTATTATGTAATGAGGCTTGAGTCAAAGAGTGTTCAGTTATATAAGTACCAGTCCGTTTATGTATAATTCTTGGATCTTTTATCATGTAATATACCGTAATATACTCATACTCACCCTAAAACAGGGCTCTATAAAGGAAATAAGTGGTTCATGTTGTGGGCTGGATATGGAACCCAGGAAGGAATTATTTATGGTTATCTATGTAGCACTAAAAATGCCATAATCAAAATTAAATGACTGAATAAATATATTGATATGCAATTAATTGCACAAATATTCAAAAATGTGTTTTATTCATACAGTATGAGATCAATTGAAATGCATTGGTGTTTTCGTTTTCCTTTGTATTTATTTGCATCTCCATGCAATTTTTTACATTTGTTTTTACGGAACTTCCGTATTAATTTGTCTTATTTTATGTTTGCAATCGTATCTTTATGTATTTTTGAGCAAGCCTGATGATGTGGAGTAGCCAATAAGTAGGTGCCAGCCTCCCTTACTTGCATAATAGGTAAAAATAAAATAAAATAAATAAAAACAGGCAGACATTAGTCTAGTGTTAATTACGTTGGATTACAGTAGTTCGGGTCTTCCATATAAGCCTGGCACGGAAACAGTAACGCCATCCACTCTCTTTCAGTCTGTACTAGCATAGTGGTTAAAAACAACGAGTGTGAAACACTGTGAGAACATCTCTTTTATTATATCTGTGGCGTAGCGTTTTTATAGCTTCCAAAATATTCACATAGCTTACCCTCCAATTATGAAGCCAGTCAGCTGAGGTTTCGCGTCCCTGGACTCTACAACACAGACAGCGCTCAGCATTTTACGGACCGTTAGGCTAGCTTCTTTGAATGAATTTGGCACATTTATGGAGCACGCTTACTCACTGCTCAAAGGTTGTATAACAGGAAATTTCCTTGGTTGACTTTGCCTTAAAGACGCTTGCCCTCCACCTGCTCCCATCCTCAAGTTCCTGTATGTCGGATATCCAACCGCATCAGGGCCGCGCTGCCCGCAGTTCGAGCTTTCCCGGGATATTAGCCCCTTTACGGTGATTATCGACGGGTCTAACTGGCAAGTTATCATGATGGAGCAGCCGCACGAACATCTACTTCAGACATTACCTTAGTGCTACACACAGCTAACGGTACATGGGTTAAAACCGGTTATCCCCGAGCAGCAGTGCTAGGCTGCAGCTCACTCTGGTACAACGCTAACGAGTCATCACGTCACCATGGAAACAGGCTTCAAAATTCGCCTGCATTGGTTTTTTTATATTTAGCTTTCTGTGTTTCCTAACCAGGTTACGTAATAAAAATGTACCCAAATACTATGTCCTATAATACCTAAAAAAAAATATATGTATTTTATCCATTATCCATACAGGCTACAGCTAGCCCACAATTATTTGATAAATGCAGTAAATTGCCTTCAAATATAGTTTTTAGTTAATTTTTACAAGTTAAAAGTGTGTGTCCTTGAGAACTACCCAATTTATGTAGTTAACTCCCTGGGTGGATATTATATTAACACGGGCTAACGCTGGATATTATATTACTAATATATCAAGTAGTAATGTACACAACCACACCCACACGTAAATACCAAACAACCTGCGTGATTCATGACACATTTACACATTAATGACAGGACCAGGAAGGTTTTTTTTCCTCCAAATTTTTATTGTACATTTTGAGTCCTTTTGAAAACCTGGGGGAAGAAAATAAGACAATGAGGTAAGAATTCTGATGTTATATAAAGTCTCAGCAACACATCTTTAATAAAAATAGATAGCATTCAACATGTATCCATGTTTGGATTTAAATAGATTTTCAAAGAGAAAGATCTCCCAGTCGGTGATTTAAAATTCAATGACTAAAGATGTGGTTTCAGACAATGTTGGCTTATTAACAAGTGGTTTTCACCATAGTCGATAAGATGGGGAAAAAAGAATATGCATCATTAACCACATCAAATCAGTCTACTTTCAAAACCTGCAAAATATCACTGAAACTCACCACGACTTTAGTTCATCCTCCTGATCAGTCTGTTGATCTGATCCTCCCTGTTGCCGGCATCTCCTCCCTCCACGAAGTGTGTGGTCTTCTTGTTCATGCCACCGCGTGGGGACGACAGCTTGAAGGGCCACATGAAGTTGTTGGCGGGCTTGAAGTTCTTTCCAACTGTGTAAATCTCATGGATGAGGTCCTCAACACAGATGATGCCATATTTGCCTACAGATAAAAAGTGTTTAATAAATTGAACTGCGTGCCAGCTTTAGCATTTAAGTGTTTCATTTCAAAATTTTAAAAGCGAAGGGCTGATTAAACCAATAGAGGTAATCCAAGAATGAAACTGCTTGGAGCAACTCTGCCTTTTCTTCTTTTAACTTAGACAACAAGACTCATTTCCAGATGTGCTTGCTGCCATTTGAAGCGCTGATGTTTTCAATCTTTTCAGGCACAAAGTAAAACTCTTCGAGCTTGATAAGCAAGCCTCATCTTTCCATTTCATGTTCCCAAACATCTGACCAACAAATACAGTACAAGCCAAGAATTATCAACTACAAATCTCTCTTTGGTAAAGTCCTGTTAGGTTGGCATGTGGCTTCAGACTTAACTGGCAAAGTTTTCAACCTTTTTTTCACCAAAGTCGATAAGACGGGGAAAAAAGTGTACATCATTAACCACATCAACCGCCAACCATTTACCTAAAAGGTATACTACAAACATTTTCAACAGCACTGTAACGTTTCCATACCGAGGGACTTCTCCACCAAAGCGTTGTCTGTGAGGGCAATGCGCTGTTTCCTGATCTTGCCGTACCCACGTTTGTAGACGAGCTCGCGCACAGACTTCAGGTTGGGGTATCTAGGGGGGAAAAAAACCCAAGGTTCCAGTTTTGAAAGGAGCACAAATCAATGATGTTAACGTGTGTTAATTTATAAAGAAATAGGATTATAAATACTCATTTGTTTTATTTAACTCAAAAGATACTTTAAATTTCAAGCATACCTGAAAAACACTTGTTTTGTAAATCTAAGTAATTTGAGTTCTTCTAATGAGTTTAAGAGGCATTTACAAAATATTAAAATATGAACCCCAAAACATTAAGAGCTCAGATTTCATCTCTCCAAACCTGGCACTTTCATGTCTAAGCAGTGGTGGGCAATTTGTCAAAAAAAGATTATGTACATCATTGTTTTGGGGAAGAAGCATGATCTACAATCTGAATGGCAATTCTCCCCACAGATTTGGTAAAACTCATTGCATTAACATTACAGAGTGCCTGGATACTAAACCTGACCGTTCAAATTTAGGCTCAAGACTCAACTGACCAATCTGAGGATCCTATTTTAATCTAATTGGTATGATTGAATGGTAACAATTCAAATTTCTGCAGCTTTGATGAGTCTTTCAGGATATTGTGCCACTGTGTAATGCATCTATAGGGTTGTTCTGTGTTATAACCAATCCTGCTTTGCTAAGATCTTATGAAGGAAAAAGTTTAGTTTTAAATATTAAATCTACACAATTCCTCCCAAATGCAGGTGTGCCAAATTAACACAGTCAGCAACATGCAAAAAATGTTAAGTCAGTTAAATACAAAGTTAAATACAGTTAAATACAAAGCATTACACAGTGGCAGATGATGGTGTTTCTTGGACTCCATCATAGTATAAAGAAATATCAGTAACCTAGTACAACATTGGGAACAATATTGCATCTACCAATACAGATCAAGTTATCTGCATCAAAAGTGTCACTTAGACACATCCAAACAAGACTGACATAAATGACCGGACAGGAGTAACCCCAACCAACTATATAAATATCAAAAATGGAAGTATTAAGGTGACCAAAAGCAAACACTACAAGTCTAACCTACAGTGTACTCGTGTGCCAAGTAACACACACTTCCACAGGGCTGTTGTAGTGAAGATCAGGTAAATTCTTCCATTACAGCAGCACACAGCAATGTCAAACACACAGAGCACAAACATTTCCATTGGGTCTTTAACATCAAGACATTAAAGCTTTGTGAAATATAGCCAAGCATTTACTGTGTTTAGTTTGACACTGGCTTATTTTTCTATAAACTGTTGAACAGTACTTTAATGTGTTGATTTCAAGTGTCAGTGAATGACCACTGTAGTAAATGCCAGGTTACAAAAGTTTCTGGCTGCATCATTACAGTATGAAGCCAACACACTCACATTTGTCAACACACTGGCATGTACCACTATGGAATGTGGTTTCAGACAAAACTGGCTTAGTTTCAGTCAGTAATCACCATGGTCGATAAGATGGGGAAAAAAGTTCAGCATCATTAACCACATTCCAAGTGTATCACCTATTTAGAGACGTGCTAATACCCCCCACCATCGCTTCTTATTTCTGAACAGCAGGTTTCAGAGTGACACAGTCCTTACCCCCAAGCGATGTAAGGCTCTGCAATTCTGAGCATGTTGATTGAAGCCTTGTTCAGCTTGACAAAGACACCATTGAAGATCTGGCGCAGACGGAGCAGCTGCAGAACTTTGCGGACCTTGGGGCTCACACCGTTGATGCTGAAAAAACAAACAAACAAAAAATGTTGTGATTACTGTTTGGACTTACCATCAAAGTACAACTTCCTAATTAAGCTGCTTAGAGTGGTTTCAGAACATTATTGGCTTTTTATTACAAATGTGTATCAGCAGAGTCGATAAGTCGGGGAAAGAGCATGCATCATTAACCACTCAACTGTATTTATCCACAAGGACTGGCTTAATCATTCAATAAAAATGACTTTTCAATAGCAACTGAATTAACAAGCAACTGAGCAGCTAAAAACAAAGTAGTAATGTATGAGGCTCAGCTGCTGGACATCCTCTCATGTGGCACTGCCTGCACAACACCTTACAACTGATTGTGCAGTTCTTTTAAGCCAGATACAGAGAAATCCCAAGCAGTGCGCATCACTCACCCTCTGATCCTGATGACAAAGGCCAGTTTGGGCTCAGCAGGCACATAGAAGTTTCCCACTTTGCGAGCCATACGGCCCATTCGTATCTCACGCCTGTACATCTGCCTGTACTCCTTGTGGTACTTCTCAGCCCTCTTGTAGATCAGTTTCCTGGTCACCTTGCGGACCTGAATGCAAAAGGGAAAACACGTCGAAGCAGTTCAAAGCTCTATCCGATATCTCCATCCATACGGGAATACTTGTCTGCACAAAGCTTCACTTTACCTTTTTCTCAGCCAGCAGCTTCTTGACACGCATGGCCTTCATGGCCGCGTAGGCCTTTCGCCTTTTCAGAAGGCTCTCAGGGACCGCCGGAACCTTTTTTCTGTTTAAACGTTAAAAAAATATGTTGTAAGGAAAAAATCCGAAGCGAGGTGGTGGACAAGATACCTGAACACATGTACATCGCTCAACAGAAACGATGACTGAATCATGGGGGCTGCTAGCTTGCCAGTCACTTGCCGGCTTCCACACAGGTAAATACTACTTCATACAATAGCTCGAGACTAGAGAGGTTTTACAGCAGCATAAACTCAAAGGTTGCTGAAATAGCTGACTATTATTTTAGTTCTAATTTTTTAACCACAAGAACTGGACACTTGTAATAATCCACAGATGCTAAAGAGACAGCCATGTTGAACTCGGCTATATGGACTCAGTTATTATAAAGTACCCTTAACAACAGTAATAATCACCATCTGTAACAATACTGCTATTATTCTATCGTACATGAACTAAATAGCTCATTCGCGTTGTAAAATTAACAGCAGAGGCTAGTTTAATGCTGGATGTGATTAGATTTTAACACAGAGGGAAACACTCACTCTGCGTCCGCCATTGCGATCACCGAGAAAGAGGCTTTTTCATTTGCGCATGTGCGGGATAAAAGCGTTAGGACCTCTGCGGAGCGTCCTTCCGACTGCCTGATGGATAAATTATAGCGATGTATTCAAAACTAAAGTTAAGCAAAACCCGCTGTAATAATGCTCTTGGATAAATGCTCCCTTAAATTTATAGGTTAATATATCAACAACTATTTTCTATGACTGCTGCAAGGAATATTATTGTAATAACAAACGCTTTAAAGGTAAGACAACGCTATAATACGTATTCTGGTGTAGACCTACCTGGCCTTATTTTGATACATTATTTTATATTGTTTCTTTTTTTTCTTTTCGTTTTTTAATTAATCTAAACGCTACTTTGCCCGACTTCCGTGCTACAGGTGGCGTTATGCAGCCATCTGACCAGCAGAGGGCACGAACACTTCATTTTGCAAAGCACGATCAGAGAGCGCCTGTAGCGTTGAACCTCCCGCCCAGCACTTTGCTTCAGGCTGTATAACAGACACTGTTCTGTCCCAGGAGGTTATGAAAAAAAAATCATAAAATGATATAGACTCGATTGAAGGCCACTTATTTGTTCATTTATTTATTTTTATTTTACAGGCAAAATGCAAGACACAAGTTTTAATTTAATTGTGAAACGTCGCCCAAATAGAGCTTTGCCATTGGTCAGCTTCAATTTGACTGTTCCAGTGCAGGTAGTTTTATATTAAAAATGTTGCCTTGTATTAAACGAGCCAGCGTTAAAGCCCATCAATCATTTAATACTCTTGAAAAAGCAGAGTGCCTTTTTTTATCTGTAATTTTCTTGCCTTTTTGGGCACATTGTTACATTTGGAGAGGACATTTCCCCGGAGGTGTTTTTCACGTATTTGTTTTATCCTTAGAATCTACAAAGGATTCTTCCATCAGCTGTTTGTTCCTCAGACACGCCCACAAAACAAGCACAAGTGAGAGGCTGCTGGCAAAGGTTGCACAACCTGGAAGAGGTGTAAACAATAGCCTGAGGTGTGGGGGGAGCTGCAAAGCGGCAATGAACGTGTTCACAATGGAGACGATTCGTGTGCGCCTGTTTTGTTTATTATTATTATTGTAATTAAAGGGTAATTAGGCTATATTAATTAGGAAGAAACGTGATCGCGTAACGATTTGCGCGTGGAAGTATCACTTTTCTGGCCGGGTGCGTGGCTTACCTAACCGACCGACTTCACTTTCCTCCGTGGGGATCTCAGGGAATCTTTGCAGGCAAAGCTGGGATATGTCTTGAGCTGGCTTATAACTTTAAGTGTAGTTTCTGATTAACAGAAAAAATAATGTGTAACATATAATAATAACGTAAAGTGGGAATACTTTGTAAACATGATATTTTAGTTTGCTCCACGTATGGCTGGACATTGACCTGGACTTACAGGTCCAGTGCGGCCTGATCGGTGGCTCGTGGCTTTCTGAGTTTAAGCTGTTAAGATTAATTATATCTTTAAACAACTTGTTATCAAACTTTACATTGTTGGGATTTTCCTAAAACGCGCAAACACGCACGCAGAGACGCACAAGTAAGCAGTCTTTTCAAACAGGAGGGAAGCTTAATGTCTAATCTTCCTTGAGGATACAAAAAAAGTCCGAGATTCGTGTTAAAATCTTTCAGGTTACATCACCTTCATTCTGACAGGCGCTCAAGTCCCTCTCCTATTGGGTCCAGCGTTGATGGCTGAACAGCATAAATAGCGCCTGAGGTGCGCTCCACAGTGAGATGAGTGGAGAGGCAGCAGAGGAAGTAGGAGGCTCACTTGATAGTAGCTGCTCATAACTCACTGCAACTGTGCGTTATAGTGGCAACTGGACTCTTACCGAGCAGCATCTGAACTCGCACTCCACTCATACATCTGTCCTGCATGCGCCTAAGTTTCTTTCGCATTTTTTTGTGTCTTTTAAACCATATTTCTATAGGCCGTTATTCCTGTGATCCAAGTTTGTCGGTGTTTCCCTGTTCCTGTCTGCTGCAAACAGGTTGCAAGAAGGAAACAGTCCCCTGCGCGTCTTCCGCCGCTTATTTGAATTGATAGAAAGCTTTGGCCAAGATGATGATAATAATTGCGGAGTTCTTCGTAGTTATTCTGAAGGTGCTCTGGGCTTTTTTAACTGCCGGAGCCAAGTGGATTGTGCGGCCAAAGGAGAAAAGCGTGGCGGGACAGGTGTGCTTGATCACCGGCGCTGGAAGCGGCCTCGGGCGGCTGTTCGCCAAGGAGTTCGCCCGGAGACGAGCGATACTGGTCTTATGGGACATAAACAGCCAAAGCAACGAGGAGACGGCGGAGATGGTGCGCCAGATTTACCATGAACTGGACACTCCAGTAACCAAAGACGGTAAGAGTGTTTTCTTTGAAGCTTTAAGGCTGGCAGCCGGCTTTCTGGGCGGTGGAGTGTTATTTAAAGAACACACACTGCAGTCCTGATCAGTGTAAGAATGAATAAACTAAAGTGTGTCAGAGGGAGTCAGTTAAACTGGACACAGCCTCAGATTTTCAAAAATTTCATTTTAAATAACCAAACAGTGGAATGATATTTCCATATGGAGACAGAACGTTTTTAAACAGTTTCACCTAATTTCGCTGTATTAACTTTGATAATCTTAATCTTTCCCTGTCTTTTATCCCCCCCCCCCCCCTTCTCTCTGCAGGACCTGTTGGAGGGGTAGAGGAAGTCCCACCTTTCCAGCCGCAGGTCTACACCTATGTGTGTGATGTAGGGAAGCGCGAGAGTGTGTATTCCACAGCGGAGAAGGTGCGCCGGGAGGTGGGAGAGGTGGACATACTCATCAACAACGCCGGCGTCGTCTCTGGCCATCACCTCCTGGAGTGTCCCGACGAGCTGATCGAGCGGACCATGGTGGTCAACTGTCACGCACACTTCTGGGTGAGCCGATGTAGAAGCTGTTGTAATAAGGCGACTCTGAGGTTATTGTGAAGTTATAATGTGTGTGCCCAAGTTTCAGTGAGAACAGTGTTGCTGAATGTGTTAACTGTGATGCCAGGTTCACAGGAATGTCTCCGCTCTGACTCGTATGCCTGTTCATAATCTTATCCTTCTCTGTGCCAAACTGAAGAATCAAAGGTGTGTGTGTGTGTGTGTGTGTGTGTGTGTGTGTGTGTGTGTGTGTGTGTGTGTGTGTGTGTGTGTGTGTGTGTGCCTCCAGGCCTAAGAAACTATGACCATAAATAGTTGCCTTGCATGTTCAGATTTCAGCTCCACTTGCTTTCATTCTGCCAGAGGAAAGTCACGGGTTTGGCTTTTTAAAATCTTTGCCTTTGCTCCGCTTTGGCAGCCACAGCCGATGATGATCCCAGAGGTATGTCAGCGGCTCCGTCTCATCTCCTCAGCTGCACAGATCTGCACAAACCGACTGTGCGTGATGGAAACGGGGTTCTGTACGTAGGTTGGATCTGTCTTAGATCAGCTCACCACATTTTGCTGGCAGTTGGTGATTTGTTGCATATCAGATTTTTACTCTGGCTCCGTTCCTCGAGCCTTTCAGTGTGACTACTTATCTGAGAGGCTACGTGGACTTGATAGAGTGAATATGCTCCGCTTTAGATAAGCATAAGCTGTAGCGTGTAACCAGTTAAGCGCTATCACAGGTTTTTTTGTGTGTCTGTGTGTTTTTGGGGTGTGGGAAGACTGTGGTTGCAGACTCCCAAAGCTATTAGAAATTTAATAAAGAGCTTTATTCATTTTAAAGATGGATGTTTACTCTTTTGGAGCCTTTAGACCAACCTTATGAGAATCGATTGCATTTCTTCACTATAGCCACCCCCTGTGGAACAGCAGCAACGACTGTGTAAATTTGGCTTATAAGCTTTGTTTGGAGTAAACCGCATGGATTGAGAATAAGTCTTTCACCTGGCAGACTGGTTCTGAATTCACCACTTCATGCGTGAATTTAGTTGTCACAACATATTGTCAAGTGATCCAGAATATCTTCAGTTTTGAGACTTTGGCCCCAGGCTCTTATCTTTTTATTTTATTTGTTGTTTACAGAGAACGGCATTCTCAGTCATGCCATGAAACCACAGTGACTTCAAGCTTCCTAATCGAGCATGAAAAATCTCTTGTGGCATCGCTCACGTAGGTTGTGCGGATTTCCTCTTTAATGGATGCTCCATTCAAGCATTCTGCTGGATATCTCAGTGCTCTTTAAATCCAGGATTTGGAGTCAGGGTCCAGTGATTTGGTAGTAGATTTTTTTTTTTAAATAGATGTTTGTGTTTTCCTGTATTCTATGGTGAGCGTGGTTTCTTTAGAGGTGTGTGTGTGCGGAGGGGGGGAGCAGATGAAAGAAGGACTTAATGAATGGTGACAGCCAGAATGGAGGATGTGGTTCATTAATGACACAAGCTAGATGAATAGAGATTAAACTAACAGGGGCACTATCCACTTTCCTTTCAAACTCACTGCAGTTAGTCACTGCATGCAGGTGGCAGGTATTATATAAACCTTTTGATTTTTAATTTTTTTTTCTCCCCTTTTTTTCTGAACAACAGGTACCTCCAACGGCTTACTTGTGGTTTTTGACTCAACAAATAACTTCAGTCTATGTCCGCGTCGTGAAAGGCTTTTAGGCCGGCTTTAAAAACCTGTTAAGGCACGTGTTTTCACATGTTTTACAAAATGCTATCCCTAAAGGTATGTTATAGGAGAATTTGTATTTGAAAAGTGCAAGAACAGCTATTATGATCAGTTTACAGAAGCAGGTTTCCAAGTGTGCTTGTCATTTTTTTCCACACTGACAAGCTTCTCTTTTCTTTTTTTAAAAATATATTTTGATGTCTCAGCAGTGCGCGTAAAAAGGCCTGGTGTGTGTTTTCTTTAGGCACGTATCGTACTCTGCTTTTTCTGTGTCACTGTTTGGCAAAACACTGTAATGGCAATGTCAAGCCCTCCAAACCTAGCTTCCTCCTCTCCCTAATCCCGGACGGTTTTTAAACAGCCACGATTTCAACTGCAAATGGCTGCAAGTTCAAAGCATTTCCCACAAATGGCACAGCTGGGTGTAAAAATAAGCAAGTCCTCATTTGTTGGACAGAGTATTGGAATAAGGCAGGGATGGAGTTGTGAGCAGGAAGCGGATGGTAATCGTAGTGTCGCGTGGGTGTCTGCCAAACAGGCCCGGCTCAGACCCCACACTTCTTCTGTCTTCCTTCCACAGGCCCCTCTGACTCCTCCCAACATGATTTGGAGGCAGTGGGTGCAGCTGCATGGGAGTCACGGAGGCCAGCGCTGTTCATCCGGCTCTGCCACACACACGCTAACCGCTATGATTCAGTCCCTTCCTCCCTTTAGGTTTTTTATGAGAAGGGGGGGGGGGGGGTCATCACTTTGAATTTGTCTGACGATGCTTTGATTAGTCCAGCTGGCAATTTGTGATGTTTGCAACTCGGTTCTTAGTCATGCTGGGAAAGGGGCTGTGCAGTCATTCCACCAGTGTCACCAGAGTTTGTTTTTGAGGATTAGCGTGTGTGTTTAGTGGAATGACATGAGAGGAAATGATCCTCAGCATCTTGAGCTGGTTATCCAACAGGTGGCTCGTGAACAATAAGCGGCTATCCGCCCTCTCGTGGAAATCCTACACCTCTTGTGCGACAGCACGAACTCACCGAGCGCTCGGGAGCGACACGGCGGGAAAAGAGCAGGGGAAAGAAAAGGGGAAGGAAGGCACTGCCGTCCCATCCACAGGCGAGAGGGTAATGGTAAGCTGCTGCTGACCCACTTTATCTGACAATTGGTTTCTTGTCTGTGGATCAGCTTGACAAGATGCCAGGCGACAGGAGCCAAGTTCCGCAGGCCGCATTCCTGCTGTAGCCAGAGAAAGGAGGCAGCCAGGCAGAAGGGTCCTACTTGACTGGTTTTATATGGGCCCCTCCTCAAGCCCAGTGCACCTGTACCCCGCAGTGAAGCTAGCCATGGCCGTGTCACTGTTCTCCTCCCGTACATACCTGTTCATGGGCTGTAGATAATTATATTTTTCTAGTGTTTTGGTCTGAAGATTACCCCCGTCCATTTAGCAGTTTAGTTCTTAAAATGACTGCGAAAGAGTGTTCATTATGATTGTTTGTTTTTTTGGGAGCTTTTTTTTTTTATTTTTTAACTCTTTTATATTCCTTGTTCTGTCCAAAGATTTTATAAGATGGTACTAAAGAATCTTTTTCCTTTCATTACAAAAACAAAAACTTGACTGATTCTTTGAAAAAGTTGTTTTTCAGTTCAAATAGAATTAAACGAATAAAGTGGATACTAAGAAAAGCAAAGGGATAAAGAACAAAAAAGATCATGAGATTCTGTGAATCATCACTCTGAGCAGCTATTGTGACATTAATGGTTCTCATACAATATTCATTACTTTTTTATAGAAACTTATAAAAAAAAACATAAAACATTTTTATAGGAAAATGTTAATAGACTGGTGCTTATATAGTGCTTTACTATTCTCGAAGCACTTTATACAACTTACCTCATTCACCCAGTCACACTCAGTCATACAATCACTTTCTCTCTCTGCGTAAGTGCTTTCTATACAACTTGGGGATCAGTATCTCACCCAAGGTTACTTTGCTGTTGGACTGGAGCAATCAAGGATCAAACCACCAACTTTGCGATTGGTAGATGACCTCTACCTCCTGAACCACCACAAAAGCAGAATTAAAATTATGATTTCATTATTCAGATAAAGCCCATGGCTTAAAACGTGACTATAAAACAATTATAATTCCTTATCCAGCTCCTAATTTGTCCAGAAAATCAAATTGACCAGTCATAAAACACCATACCTGGGGAAAACCTGAGCCTACAGATGAGCTTTGAGGTTATGTTTGTGCACTGATGTTTTCTAGAGAGCAGTTCTCCAAACTGAGAGTTTGAGCTGTGCGCAGGGGATGGCTACCACTTGGTATGGTCAATACAACATAAACAATCTGCATCAGTCATCCCCGATGACCACTAACGTCAGCCCAGCCCACTCAGATTTCATGATCTACTACAGGATCGGACAAGCTCCGGAGCTCAGGCATTTTTTTTCTCCCTCCCAACTTGGTTCTCTCGTCCAGGGAGAAGTCAGCCCAATTAAATGGCCATCTGGTCCTACGCAAAGGCCAATATTTTGTTCATATTCCTGTTGGTCAGGCGCTAGCACTAATGCAGCCTGACACCCCAGCTGCAAGAAGCTTTGTGTGGCTTAAATGCTCCTGGGGGCACGCACCAATTAGGGGGTGCAGCGGGCAGGGCACCCCCACATAGGCCAAGGAGGCCCGGCTGTGTCAGCGGGTAATTTAGCGGAACAAGGGAGCGTTGAGACCCAATTACGGCAGCTCTGATGTAAGACACGAGCCCCCGGTTGCCTTCACACATTTTGTGTCTGAGAGGTCAGTGGGGGTCATACCCACATGCCAGGATTGCCATGAGAAGCAGGGCGGGTGGGGAGAGATGGGACGGTCGGTCACATTTAGACCCGTCCTCGATCAGAGGAAATCATCCTTTCCTCTCAGTTCCCCTCAGACCACTCAGCAGAATTGTCCAATTGAATTTGTGTATTGGCTTTGCTAATAATGTATGTGCCAGATCGAGTCATTCCCCACTCTCTAAAAGTTGCTGTGGGAGTGGGGTGGGGGGGACGCTGGCTCAAATCAGCTACGGGCATATCTTAAGTTAATGCTTCATTTGCACGCAACTCCCTCCCTCTTTCACTGCCATTCTGGCTCGCAGAGGTCTTTCTCAGCTTTTGCCCGGGCTTCATGTTCTCTCACTCCCTCTCTTTAGGCCCCATCATTCAATGACTTGAATATTGCAGCAATTTATGTCCTGGAAAAGTGCAGATGTTTGGAACGGAGTCAGATCAGTTATACCTGACTGTAGAATAAACTCCGAAGCGATGAAGTCACCTTCCTTTAAACCACTCTGTAAACGTGAGTTATTGCTTCCAGTTTTATTTACCTCACTAAACAAGGAGAGGGACCTCTAAACGCAAATGTCAAGCTTAACGGAGATTACGCTTCAGGTCAGTAGGGCCGATGCAGTTAATCTCTGGGTGCAGTTTTAATGAGGCTCGTCCTCCCCCTACCAGAGGTTTCACGGCTGTACTACCTGGTACCGCGCTCTCTCGTCTCGCTGGCTCTGCGTCCGATCCAGGAAAATGTTTATAAAGGAGGCTGAATCGTTTCTCTACAGTGCTAACCAATATAACAGCAACCACAGAAAACAGCTTTCTTTCCCAAAGATGTCTTGGAAAGGTCCAGTTATTGGGCTGAAAAGCAATACATACTGCAGGCTGTAGCTGTAGCCCTTGTGGTGATCATTATTTATTAATTACTAGGCTAGTTGAAGTCTCAGTCTAGTGTGTGTGTGTGTGTGTGTGTGTGTGTGTGTGTGTGTGTGTGTGTGTGTGTGTGTGTGTGTGTCTTGCCTCAGTAACATTTTGACAGTCCTCAAGGACGCGTGCATTGTTCTTCACTATGGCAGCACACATCTGACTGGAATAGATTTAGCTCTGCTCCCAACAAAAGGCCTGATGGTTGTTTTTGTAGACCTCCTAGTGGGAGAGTGATTGGTCAGTTCCTATCATTGCCGTCACATGTCACACCTGCTGATTGGCTCACGCTGTGTCCAGGGCAACTCCAAAGTCAGCTGACGGGCAGAATGAGGAATGAATCCATAGGTTAATCAAGTGTAACGGCTAACTCTGTGTGTTGCTCCTCTCACCGCCCTCGCTAGCGCCACCGGACTCACCAGTGGAACCACTCCAGTTAGAAACGCTTTCATCTTGTAGACTGTTCTGCTGGCTGGCGCTCCGGCCGGGCGCGAGGCCGTGTAGGTAGATGAGAAGCCGGACTGTATTGTTGGAAGTGTTGAGTGAACGGAGGCCCGTGATTGGTGTTGTCACCAGCTCTTTAGTGCAGGGCCCAACGGCGGGCACCAGATCTGTGTGGGAAAAGCACAGACTGTACGGAGAGGGCGACATTTCATCTTTCCCCTCTTCAGTAACTGACTCGGAAAGGATAGAAGTTCTATGTTTATATTTTCAAATGCTGCACCTCCAGCGCTCGGTCTGTTTTTATGCATGTTATGAATTCTCATTCAGACGCCTCTCTGTGCATCACCATGGAGAAGGGAGAGAAACAGAGGAGGGGGGGATGAGAGGGAAGGCAGAGAGGATCAAAGGGCTCTGGCACAGACAAACTGCACAAGTGAACTAACCTTCCTCTTTTTTCTCTTTGCCCTTCTGTCTCTTCTGTCCTTCCCCCCTTTAGACCACCAAGGCGTTTCTCCCCAAGATGCTGGAGCTGAATCATGGCCACATTGTGACGGTTGCCAGCTCCCTGGGTTTATTTAGCACAGCTGGAGTGGAGGTTAGTATCATACACAACAACACATGCACATCCCATCTTTCCCACCATCCAAAACCAGTGCTGTTCCCCAAAGGCGTCCGTGCCAGCTAGCACACTGAGACGGGGGGAGGTTAGGCCCCCTTTCTCTAGTTGTCCCTCCACCCGTTAAATTTAGGAACACAGATGAGCATTGGGAGCCTCTTATAGATTCCTCTATCTTCAGCAGTGGGGGTGTGGGGCCCCTATTGGGCTCTGGCCCCAGGGCCAGAATGAGCTGACAGCTCCCCCGAGGGACAGAGACATCTTCATCACTGCTTTGTGAACAACTTGGTGCTCACTCAGTATTCAGTTCACAGCAGCTTTCAATGGATATGGTTTTGGTTTTCCTTCCTATAGTTTTTTTTTTTTAAATGCATAATAAAATATTTACTGGGGGGTCATTTAACCGGTGGTCCTCCTAGAGTGTTTCATTTTCATATGTCAGGGAACAGAGCTCTCATTTATCCCCTTAGCTGAGAACAGTATCCATTTCTAACAGTCTGTAGGGATAACATTTGACTTTTGTTTAAGCATTTATCCGTAAAAATTAAGCCTACTCTTTTTTTGGTCACGCTTTTACGGTTCCTGGAAATGCCTGAAATGTCATTTCAGACGTGCAAGTTAGAACCAAAGCCATCGCCTGTCATGTGGGCACAGACCAATCCCTTTGTCCTCTTTCTGTTTATCGACATGCATCTGTGTTTGCCCAGGTCTTTTTCTTTAAAAAAAATAGATTATTTCCACAGTGAACCACATCAAAGCCTTCCCACCAAGCAGCGCAGTCTCCTGAAGCATTGGAGAAGAATGCTAATGAAACCGTAGAACAGCGGACTCACTCTGGGTTTTTTTTTTTTGTTCTTGTTGTTTTTTGTGCGTGGAGGATGTATCGTTAACAGCAAAGAGAGACCTCTGTGGCCACGGGGCATGTTTCATAGTGTTCTGTAGTCCCTGGGTGCAGGCAGGGGGTTTACGGAGCTAACCCGTTCTCTCTCCCTCTCTTCTTTCCCTCAGGATTACTGTGCCAGCAAGTTCGGTGCCATCGGGTTCCACGAGTCGCTGAGCCACGAGCTGAAGGCCTCAGAGAAGGACGGCATCAGTATGACTCTGGTGTGCCCGTACCTGGTCGACACAGGAATGTTTAAAGGCTGCAGGATAAGGTTAGCAGCCAGTGTGTCCTCTTTAATAAGCTTTCGTGCACCTGCAGTGAGTTTGTCACCTGTAATCTCTACTTCATTAAACGGCCTCAAACACCCATTTTTAAAACTTCAAAGCGGCAGCTGACAATCTGTGGTGTTACAGTTATTATAAAGTGAGTGGTATTCCTTAGGTCAACACTGCTTAAACAAAGAGGGCTACTTTGTTTTCCCAGGGGAAAACCTCACCAACAGGTGCACCTGGGCTAGCCTCCTCTCCCCTCCGCCCTCCGTGCTGCTCTAATAGTCCTCACTTTGTTTGATGGGTGCAGTCAGCAGCTGGCATGTGCTCTGTCTTTATTGCCCCACCATTTTGGAGCAATCCTTAGTACCAGTATCACTTATGTTCATGGATTTCCTGAAGTTTGTCAGCACTCCTTGAAGTGTTCTCAGACTTCCTCTCATGTTTCCACCCCACGTTAATTTACTGAATGACTTCAATCATCCCTAATCGTATTTCCTCATAAATTTAATTAGTTTAACTAAATTTGACGCACATTTTCCCTGAATTCCTTTCTCAATGATGACCGTGATTTCTTTCCCTTCAGGAAGGAAATCGAACCCTTTCTCCCTCCTCTGAAGCCAGAGTTCTGCGTGAAACAAGCCATGAGGGCCATCCTCACCGACCAGCCCATGATCTGCACGCCTCGCATCGTCTACATGGTCAACTTCATGAAAAGGTGAGCTGCCTCTTTTTCGTTTTAACCCTCCACCCCCACCCTCCCGGCCCACTCCATCGGCCTTCAGTGTACTGCGCAGGGGTATCCAGTGTCTCTCGCTAATCTTATCTCCGTCCTGTCTCCACAGCATCCTGCCCTTCGAGGCCATTGTGTGCATGTACCGGTTCCTAGGCGCCGACAAGTGCATGTACCCCTTCCTAGCTCAGAGAAAGGAGGCCATGAACAACAATGAGGCAAAGAATGGGATCTAGGGGGTGCTGTTTGCAATATGAACAGGGGAATTTAAACCTGCAAGTATGAGGAAACAACCACTGAGGACAGAGATGGAAGGAAAAAAAGAAAAAAAAAGACTGAATCTAGACTGGTGCACTTGCATTGAGCAAATGCAAAGGTTTACCATATTGTTCCTCTGGAACAAAGAAAGCTGTGTACTACAAAGGATTTATTTTTTGTCTTTTTTTTTTTTTTAAGTTTGTTTAAAGAAACCAACATCTATATACTGTGTCACTAGTTTTGAAATCATACAGAAAAAGATATCCAGTAATTAACTATTTACGTAATGTAGTCACCAGCCTTATCTAGTGTCATTGTGGAAATATACAGTATGTTACTGTACAAACAGTAATCTTTTTTTCACTTATTTTATTTTTGTAGACATGCACTGTAATTTCTGATGGTTTTTGTCTATCTTCTTCTGATTTTTCTACACTGCCAGCATTCTCCGTGTAGAAAGGATTAACACAGCATTTCCGTCTACCCCACACAGAGGCTCTTTTTCAGTCAGGAAACAAGTTTCTCCGGCTCTGATTTTTAGCTCGTGCCATCAAAAGTAAAGTAACAGGAAAGAAAAAAAATCCCACCATTTAAGTTAACGATACTCCTTTTTTTTTCTTGTGTTCAATACTTGCATTAGATGCATATAGCGTATATTAATATCAATCCAAATGAAACGTTGCAATAGCCAGATTGTAGCGGACTGTAATCTTCACAGCATTTCCAATCTAATGGGATTCAGCAGTGTCCCTCGGCGGTCCTGTCACTGCACGAGGGAGTGGCGTCCTGGGCTGAATTGGCATGCGCGACACATTCAGAATGTACTGCTTAGGGAGAAATCCAGTTGATGATTTTAATTTCTTTTTTTAATGCGTTCATAATGTAAATTTGTTACCTATTGTTGTATTTTTTTTTCTTTTTAAAAAAGCTCCACTTTAAACTGCTGTTTCAACACTGATGTGATTGAGGGAAATGTATTAAAGACAGCTTTTCATTATTATTTTTTCCCCTAAAGTTAACACCTGCCCAGTGTCCACCTCGTCCAGTTAAAGTGTATATGTTTAAATATTGTGAATTACCCCAGTGTCCCCAACTAACTGTGTCCACCATATTTGATAAATGACTGTTTTATATACCCTTTTTATCATTATTATTATTATTATTATTTCCCTGAATTTCAACTACATTCCAATAGGCATCATTCCTTCAGTCACAGTGATGAGCCTAAATTCTCTACCTCTTATTTTTTGCCTTTTTTTTTTTTTTTTGACAGTATGACATAAGCCTCTTTTTGTAATTTTTCTGAAGACTGCTCCATAGAAGAGCAAATGTGGTTCCAATGTTTAGTGTCTCTACCTAACTTAAATTAATAAAGTGATTTAGATTATTACACGGTGTCTTCTTAGCCGCCAGTCAGCACGCGACTGTCCGTGTGACTTATACTGACATACCACATGAGTGCAACATCCAGCCTGCAGCTGTCATTCCACTCCTGTTTTCCCACACTTCATCTCTGCATCTAATAAAGGCACAAATGCTCTAAATCTAAATATAATCAAAAGGGAAAACTCGCATCCTGACCTCCAGCGAAGTGTTTACACCCACATTCCTGCCTCTAAGTCTGGTGACCTGAGCTGCAGTCATAAATTGCACAGCGATGACTGTAGTTATCCACTCTAACCTCAGATCAAACCATTATTCAGCACAGAGCACAATGAAATTATTTTGAATTCAGTGAATTACTGCAGTGAGTGACAGGAAAGAGGATCTTCTGCAATGCTGATGAATTTCTTGGGTGCAGTTTCCATTGTTGCAGCGACACCCACCCAGCCCTTTTCTTCTCTTTTCGACTAGTATCGGTATCACTGCCCTCAAACGGTGACTCAGGCACCCTTTAGACATGGGTGTTGGCTAAAGATGGTAAGAATCATTTGTCTTTGTAAGTAAATATACTCTTATATGCAGCACACGCAAGCATGTGATTTTTTTTTTGTTTGTGCTTACCCAACAGTCTGAAATAGTCAATCAAGGTCACAGAAAGTCAGGCGTGTCACGCTGAACCACTAAAAAGGAAAGAGGACCTAAAAGTCCCAAATGACAGAAAAGGCATCAGAAGGTCAGAATAAGAACAATAAGGACCCATCGGTGCCACAAAAACTCTACCGCTTCTGTCGGAGCTGTTTATGTATCTGACCCTGACCTTTTGCTTACCCAGAGGAGGGGAAAATCAAATTTCCTAATTGGTGTCAACAAAGCATCACATTATCGTGAGCTGCATTTGGATTCACATGTTCAAATTGCTGAGTTGTTTGTGCCAGGCTTGGAGTTGCCTTTGAGGTCACATTCTTGGTATTTGACAACAACTCGGGGGATTTTAGTGAGAGACAGTGCAGTTTATTACAGAAAGTTGGACACCAGCATGGAAAAACTGACTGCTTTTATTTATAAAATTGTGTAAATCTATTGTAGAACATTACCAGTTCCGAATTATGTCAGTGAATTAACTGAAACTTGAGGAAAACACTGATAAGACAAAGACAATTTTAGAAACCGACTGTGCTGTAAGCCCTGGTATTTCTTGCAGTTATCTTGTAGACGTGGCTTGCACACTTTCTTCGAGCTGAAATTAGAAACATTTGTAAATGTGAGTTAAGCAGGGTTAAACTATCTCGAAATATAGTAGCTACCAAAAACAAAATGACACTGAAATACTTCAGAATAAGCAAACATTTGTATTTTTCATGTACTGGATTATCACCAAGCACTGGCATAATACAAATCTGCAAATACATTTTTCTCTTTCAGCATCTTTCATGTTAAGAATTAGTAAAATGACTCAAACAGCACTGCAGTACATACTCACTGCAGGTCCTGTGCATTTTTTATGAGTTATCTTTAAAAGAAAAAAGTATTTTAAACATTTTAACAACCATATTTTATAGTAGTTATGAAAATCAAATAATTCTCGTCACTCTAACTAATAACACATGTTTAAATGTGATCAGGGTTCATTAGAATCTAATTTCCCATAAACAGATTACAAAAATCTGATTACAAAAACCCAATTGAATAAAACTCATTACCAGACGCTGATTTCTTTTCCCCCTTGTCTGAACTCAGCTAATCAATGTCATGTCCAAAAATGCTTAAGTTGTTAAACTGGAAAGTCTTGGCGTTAATCTTCCTAACAGCTATCAGTGTGATCGCGGACACTTATCTCCCCACAGAGCAAATCGATTCCTTTTGTCCGCCACAGACAACACAGCCGTCCTCCAGACACTGCTGATCGGTCCCTGCGAGTTTCTATCGAACCTTTTCGTACAGTGCTCCTCTGCTGTGACTAATCGGGGCTGGATAAAGTTGCTCGGTGGCAAATTACTTCTTATAGGAGGGAGCGTTGTACTGGCAGTCTCAATCCCTCTGTGTACAGAGGCAATCAGCACCGAGCGCAGCCATTTCCAGCTACTGTTGGGACTGAGTGGAGCTCAGTAAGTATGTGAAACAACCCCTTTACATAGAGTGGTGAAGTACACAAAATACAAGAAAACTATTAGGTTTTTGCCTTGTAGCGTTTCTTGGACATTCATCAACTTCTACAGGATTCCCCTCCCTTTATTTTAAATCCTGGTGTTAAGTAGGAGGACTTCAGGAAGGGGGGGTCAATGAGACATAATTCAGACGGAAAAATCAATGACTCTGGCATTTCCTTTTGCATGGCACAGACAAGCTTCACAGTCCCATTGATTTTGTTCTATTTTGGGACGTGAGGCTCACTTCCCATATTGGTTGGTTCAAAGTGAGGCCATTCATCTTGGGTCTAACATGGCCTCAAGCTGGTCCGCCACTACCTGAACAAGCTTCTGGAACAGAGATCTGCTGCTAATGTATGTGAACAGCTTTGGCGCTCCTCAATAGCTAGCAGATGTAGCTGCCAGCTGAGTCCATTAGTCAGTGAAGCTGAATTAGAGCGCCACTGTCCCATTCGCTCATCCATTTCTCTAATGGGGGAGAGCACAGCAGGTCTAGTGATGCAGAGACTGTTGGATTTCTGGAGAACGGCACAGGTGGTGGAGTTACATGAAGGAGGCAAGTAAAAGTGACAGAACGGCAACAGAAGTGTGAGATCGATAAGGTGGATATAACACACCCCTGTGCTGATAATCTACAAGGAGAGCACACAACTGTGTCCTTCATGACAAGGAAGAAAACACAGAAGTAGGTTTGCTTGTGGTAGAGATTAACTAGCTGGAATGATGCGGAGATTTTGTAGTTATTCATTTGTAAAGTAAAGTGAAAGTGAAGGACATCTGGGAACTTTTTGGCAAATAAGCAGGTCAATGTGGACGTGCTGTTTCCCTCAAAGACACTTCAGGAAATTAAACTGTTACTTATTAAGGAAGCAGCTGAAATTTGTCCTCAACAAGTGCAAAATGTAGCTATGAAATTACTCAATTTCTCAAAGATTTACATTTTCAGGAATCAATTCAAATCTACCAAAGAAAGGTAGGAGAAGAGTAGTGTTTTAGAACAGCTGAGTGAAATCCATGATGCTGATCCAATAAGAATGTGTGAATGTGTCATAAGAAAATCCACCAACATCCCACACTGGAAGATCTTTATCAGACAGAAGGATTTGTGTGACTTACACACGGATACAGACAATTCCGGAGGACTCACTAACTTTTCATGTAACTGAGAAACAGCAGTTTGGGGAGTTCATCCATCCATTGTCTTCTGCTTGTCCTTATCAGGGTTGTGGCCAGGCTGGAGCCTATCCCTGGTACCATATGGCAAGAAGCGGGACATAAACCCTGGAAAGGTCGCCAATCTGTTGCAGGGCAGTTTGGAGTGTTAATTTTGGACATCAACATTTTACTGATGACTAATTTTGACAGCCAAAAACTTAAAATCATTGTAATCATAATAATGCTAAGAAAATTTGGGTTCTGGGATTCATGTGAATACCATCCAGGACTGGTGAGTGACGGCCCAATGGCGCTCCCCGATGGCAGCAGTCTCCCCCAGCAGGACCACATCTCCCACTTTGAGGGATAGTGGGCTACACCTGTGAAACACCCCCTTCCTGTCACTGTAACATAGTTTACCTCCACATTTAATCCCTGAGATTTCTCAATATAGAAAAAACAAGCGCAATTACGAGTTTTTCTACACGATAAAGAAATGAACAGCTTTTACTTTGGTTTAGTATGATGGGGGAAGTTTTTAAGGAAAATTGATGAAAATCCATTTAAATAGCAGCAGGTAACATCCCATCAGTGTTCATTCGCCAGCGCTAGGCTCTACAGCTAATCTAAGCTCACATTGTCTCCTTTAAAAATGTGCCAAAGAAAAGTGGCTTTTTTAGAAAGAAAATGACATTAATTTCATTCACTGAGATATTGGTTTTTTACACCTGTTTGAAGAAGCAAAGAAGAGACAAAGAAACAGTTTTTTTCCACATGAACTGAGGTGTTTTTACTGCATTTCAGTAACAGACACAGCCTTATTACACATCGCACTCACAGCGAAGAAGAAGACACATCCTCAATGTCAGTGGACAAAGTGATCCAAAGTGGCCTTTAGGGAGAGAGAGCCTGCAGGTTAGAGCTACAGGCTCTCTTCAATCAAAAGCTGCACTCCAGAATGCAGGCATTAAAAGCACCCAGTTGATGCCTTGGTGGGTCAATACAACACACACAATGGGTGTAGATGTGATCGACAAAACTGTGGGGCGGAGGGGGGAGGAAGGGGGGACGATCCACTGACATAAAATCACTGGAATGGAGAGAACTTTTCATGCAGACCGTACAAAAAAACCCTCTCTGGAGTTATTCTGAAAGCTTACTGGCACTGGAGGATGTGTGCAAAAAAATGAAAAACCTAGCCACTGTTGAGGAGAACTGGCCTATTTTATGACCTAAAAAGTACACATGGGGCGGCCCATTCACCGCCGTTGATCAGGTGATGCTCCAGTGATGCTATGCCAGTGCGGGGTCATGTTAAAACAGGTAGGCCCCCTCAGGATGTGAAAAGGTTAACCCAACCTTTCCTCCTGGGGGGTCAACACTTCTACTGATTACTGCTAACACCAGTTTTGTCCTTTTTGTCCACATGAAAAAAACTTTTCTGTGTTATTTTTTGGAATATGATACTCTTGCAAAGTCATACACATCCATATAGATAGATCAACTCTTTTTTTATGTCAGCATACAAGGTAAGCTGGGTGACTATATATGAAGACAACAACTACAACTTTCACAGCACTGGCATTGGTTAATTTTAAATACAGTACTCAAGCATTGTTAGATTGATAAAATCAAATAAGATCAAATAAAAAACAAAATAAAAAATTAAAAGGAAATATAAAACCCCCGAAGAAAAAGAAAAGAAAAGCTACTGTATGGAAGTTGGTTTTCTCCCCTAATGTGTTTCTTTTGTATTTCAATGGCATGATGTACATTATTTGTTTTAACCATACCAACATCTATCCAAAGGGAAAATTGTCTATGCAGGGTATCGCTTTGGACTTCCCTTGATTTTACACAGTACCATGCATTTATCATTAGCTTGTATTGTATTTATTCATTTATCTTGTCCTCTAAATTTTGACTGAAATCATCAATAAACGTGTTAAGATAGCGTTGTCTTCACATAGACTCGGGTAATGGTGTTTTAGTCGGTCATTTCTCGGTGCACATCCACCCTATTGCATGTTGACAGGTTTTGCAGGATACAGTGGCGATCGTGAGGGGTAGAGAGGGTAGGGTGGGGACTGCGGGTGGTGGCTGGAGGTTATGTGGGATCAGGGTTATAGGAGGCGGGGTTGGGAGTGTGTATGTTGAAGGAGAGGTTCGGGGGGTTGTCAGCTCCTAGACGACAGCCTTTGAATCCTTGCAGACCTGAGTGGTGGTGCCTGAGTTAGTCTGTTTAATGTCCGTCCTCCCTCCCACATGGTTCAGTGGTCTGAAACGAAAAGTGAAACTTTGAGTTAGGAGGGGAATGCTGCCAATAATTACTCCTGTACTGGGAAGTTTACTCTACGGGTTTCTCATGAAAAGATTCCATCAGTCTTTAATGAGTAATACTTTGTCAAAAAGAAAAACAGGTGATTGTTGTTGTAAAAGAACGTCCAAGCAGACAGACTGAAAGTGCTTCAGCTATGAGTCAAGACACTTATCAAGCCCTTGACCTCAGTCTGTTTCACACTAACTGATCAGCTGTGGCTCCTGTTCTCGGGCTGTTTTATTAGGAGGACATAATCATCTGTGATAGCACTGACAATGATAAGACAGTAGGTTCAAATTTGTACTGCTTTGTGTTTTCATCTTGGCAACAGCAACCATCTGAAAACAACAACTGAGAATGTGCTAATAGAAAAGTATGGGTGACTTAATGAGTCTGAGGACCACAAGGGGAAAGACTGGAAAGAGAAAGGAGTGATTAACTGCTCAGGTGAAAGAGTAATTGCTGCCATATTTGCTCCTCATTTCTGTTGGTGACGTAAATAAAGCTGTTGCAACACTGCAGTTGTTTTTCCTCCCTTTTGTTCCTTTCCCCTTTTTTTCTTCTAAAGGAGACACGGGGCTGTAAAAAACCTTTGTTTTTCTTCTTCTTCTCCTTCTTCTTCTTTTTTTTCTTCCAGGGCACACCTACTATGAAAATACACCACAGGCGCTTGACAGTAATTTCCTCCCCGGTTTCCAAAAACCCCCCTGCGGTGCTCCTGCTTTCCCACTTGATTCTCCGTTGTCGGCCTTCCTCCTTCCTTCCCTCCCTTCCTCATCGTGGAGGAAAGAATGAATGAAGGGAAGCCCCTGTGTCTGTCATGACTGAGCCTTAATAGTGATAGCGATCATGCAAAGTATTCGGCACTGACAGGAACGTAGTGCATGTAAATGCAATACGCCTACCGCTGCTTTCCTATGGAAGAAAAATGTCGAGCGGAAGTGATGGACGTGTGTGCGTGGGTGTACACGGAGCTGATCTAAGCCCACCATCACTGGCTGGAGCTGGTTAATAAACCCAGCAGCCATGTGGGCATCATTCAGGTCTTACTGTACCTTGATGGGGCCATCCACTGGGTCCAGTCCCTGCTCCGACAGCTGTTTCAAGGCACTTAGAGCAGCCTGAGAAGAGAAGGAACAACAGATGGTCGAGTGAGTGGGGAGGGAGGGAAGAAAAGGAAGGGAGATTTGGGTGGGAAGAGAGTGAGTGTCACCCTTCAGCTGCTTTTCAAATAACACTTAGTCTGGGAAACCTGATGCCAGCAGGACACTTTCCCTTCACTCTCTGTTGTCTTTGGCCTCTCTCCTCTCACTGTTTATCTAGCGTTATTGGGTTAACATTTCCACTTTATGTTTTGGCTGCTCCGCATTTTCCTACGTCAATCCAGAGTGACATCTGTATTCGTGGCGACCGTAGCTAAACAAAAGCAGCAGGTCGGAATAAATCATAAAGTTTTCAGCGCACAGTGCGCAGAAAAATCCAATCAGTCTAGCCTAAAAAACACACTAAAGACAGACAAGTGTGTATGTAACATTTTTATTGTTAATTGTGTAATGACTTAATTAGGGTTAATTTGTGGCCGAGAAAGAAAACTGTAGTGCAGCCTCATGTGCTCGGCAGAGTATTTATCTTAGAATTTACCGTGTCTGCCACATTTAGCTCATAATCACAACCAGCCACTTGAAGCAATCCGATGCGATGTCATTAAAAAACGGCACTACATGCTATCTATATTTTCAAACTTGGACCAAAAATCCCATGAAGTCATTTCCTTCCTGCTCATTGCCTGCCTGTGGCAGCTCGAGGGGCTGCTAGCAAAGTGAGAAGGGTCCCGCCTGCTATCATAACATATACAACATGTGTGGGAGTCAAGGGGTGCAGCATAGACACACACACACACACACACACACACACACAATGCAACTTGGGCCTGGAAGGCAACAACAACAACAAGCGAGTTTTTTCACCAGTGTTTTCTTAACATTTGTACTGTGACATTAAAACTTTACAACCACTGACCACAGTTTGATATAACAGCTGTTTACATGTCCCAATATGAACTGTTCTACCTGATCTTGACAAGTGTGAAGGAAAAATCATAGATCCTTCCATTATTCTTAACCTTCATCTTGGATGTGTTTAGCACTTTTGTTCCTCTTGATACAGATTGAGGATACAGGGTAGGTGGGGAATATATCCAACAGCAGAACTAATACCACTGGTATCAACACAAATGACCCCATAACGAGGAAGCACTTGGCGACAGTGGGAAAGAAAAACTCCCTTTTAACAGGAAGACAACTCCAGCAGAATCAGGCTCTGGCTCAGGAAGGGGCAGATATCTACAGGGTCACCTGATCCAGCCCTAACAATACGTTATATCAAAAAGGAAGGTTTTAAGGATAATCTTAAAAGTAGAGAGGGTATCCATCTCGTGAATCCAAACTGGGAGCTGACCTGGGAGTGGGACCTGAAATCTCATTTTACTTTTCCAAGGAGACACAAGTAAACTAGCAGTCTGTGAGTGAAAGACTTTCAAGACTTGTATGTGAGCAGAATGATTTTAAATTTAATTCTGGATTTAACAGGGAGCCAGTGAAGAGAAGCCAATATGGGAGAAATATCCTCTCTCTTTCTAGTCTGTCAGTACTCTCACTACAGCATTTTGGATCAACTTAAAGCTTTTCAGGGATACAGTAGTCCAGTTTAGAAATGATAAATCCATAAACATAATGTTTCTCAGCATCACAGAGGGACAGGATGTTTCTAATGTTAGAGATGTTGCGCAAATGGAAGAAAGCAGCCCTACATACTTGTGCAATATGTGCATTGAAGCACATATCCTAGTCAAAAAACAACTCCAAGATTCCTCACAGAGGAATGTGAGAAATTCCTCAAGTTTATGCCATCCAGACCAAGTAATATGGTTAGATATCGTGTTTCTTGGGCCTAGTACAATAACCTCTGTTTTATATGAATTTAGAAGCAGGAAATCATAGATCATCCAGGTCTTTATGTCTTTAAGACCTGCCTGTAATTAAACAAATTGGTCTGTTTTCTGGCTTCACATATAGATAAAGCTGGATATCATCTGCATAGTAATGAAAATGCATGCTATGCTTTCTAGTAACACTGCCTAAGGAAAAAATATCAATCTATATGTCTACACGAGTGATCACTGTTGGAGATACTAACACTTTGTGTCTAAAAGTACACATATTATCTGTTTGAGGAGGAACTTGTTCTACTGTTTTGTCTCTGAGCAATTATCTGTGATGGTGCTGGAGAGATGAAGAAAGACAATTAAAACTGAATTAGTTTTATATAATTAGATTTACATACCTAAAATGAAAAGAAATATAAAGACAGGCCAAACACAACAAAACCAAATGGGATGGAAGTCAGCTGACTCACTCCACCACCTTATAGCTCAGTTACACTTGAGTAAAACTTGAAAGGCAATTTTAATGTCCCTGATAATTCAGCAAATTTCATCACCCAGTGTATCCAGTTACACTTCTTTCATATACTTTAACATACTATAAAAACTCATTGTAACAAAGAGGAAAAATCCCAACAGTTTCACTTTATTATTCAACACACATCTGCTATGACAGTGGCCTAAGCTAGCCAGGACCCGTTACACTTCATCACTGGTTAATCAGAGTCGAGATAAGACACAAGTGGTTTTGCGCTCTAGATGAGTGAGATGTGATGACTGGCTGAGTTTACCTCATTATGAAGCCCACCAACGTCACTCAGTACTTTATTCTCATAATAAATTAGCCATTCTCCTCACAAGGATATCTGACTGAGAGGCATTTTCTCTGATAGTCCAGAATAGACAGACAGAGACATCTCCATGTGAATACCCATTTGTATTTAAGCCATATGCAAGCGAGAGGAAACATTAATCATGCTTTAATCCTGAGAAAATATGAATCCCAGTACATGCCATATCACTATGTCTCCATGGAATGCAATATGCCCAGAAGGCTGTTACAAACTATTATCTGTGTGCTTGTGTCCAAAATAATTTTAAAAGTGTTTCACTTCAAACTATGAGAAACATAAACCAGGAACTGTAATTTATGACTGACAGGTGCAAGGGTCAAAATCTGGTTTGTATCCATCAAATTGAGGGGAAAAAAATCTGTGATGCGTACAGGTACTAAAAAATCTACAACGCTAATAGCTGAACTGATGTAAAAAATTGATACTGCTGAGTTACTACTTATAGGCCCTTTCTCCAGAGACACAGAAATCAAGTGAAGCCCTTCTGAGTCTGTAGCAGATAATTTATGGTTCGGGTTGGGCTATGTGTGTTTTTTTTACTCTGTGAGCATCTGACAGCCAACAAAGATTTAGAGGTAGAGTATACTTGAAGAGATTTAAGGCGAAAACCGCCCAGAACATGACAGATGATGGGATTTTTTCACAATTACACTTTTAATAACCACAGATGATACAAGGGGAACGCTGCTGTAATGCTTGTGATGATTTGTTTTATAAATATGCAGTTACATGTCATTTTACAATGGTCAAGGTTGTCCACATACTGAAGTGGGAAGTCATCAAGATAAGAAGGTAACCAGTCAGATTCATCTAGCAGATATTATCAGTATCATTCCTGATCACAAAAACAGGGGCAGATATCCTGTTTTCTCACATGACAAATAACTTGAAATCAGCCTTCCCATAAACTTCTTTTTTGTTGTATTTAAGCAACCAGATTGGGACCATTTTCTCCCTGAGTAAATAGCTAGAGACCATCTGTTGGAGTGGGAGGGGTGCTGGTGGTGGGGTAGGGGCTAGAGATAAACAGCCATAAATCAGGGGGCTTGACAGTGGCAGCGTTGCTGATATACGACAGGCAGGCATAAGGCACAGCAGCACAGTGAAGGACACGGAGCCTAAGACAAACACTGGGCCTATCTGTGGGAATGGCAGCCAGTGAAATCATTATTTTTCTAATGTGATAAGTTGACCATCGTTAGAGTCAGTCGCTACACTGATGCATCAACACAAGGAGAGTGTGTTTAGTCTGAGGCCGGGAAACGCAAGGTGGAGGTGTTCCATCTCTGCCATGGAGCAAAGAGACAGTGAGAGGCGGGTGAGGAGACAATGAGGAGGATGCTGTGCCCCAAGCCGTTGACAAATGGAAGAGGACAGCAATGATTTTTGAATTTGAAGCTTAAAACTAACTAACTAGAAAATTGTTTAATATCCTCTTAAGTCTCTGTCTGCTTTCCCACTCCCACATACCTCGCAATAGCTTCAGTGGTGTAAATATTTGGTTGTGAGTTTGAGAAAGTTAGAGCCAGGTCTAAATCCAAAAACAAAAAGGTGTGGGAAAGGCAGTTTGTCTGAAACGGTGAGATCCCCTGACAAGCATTTCTGAGTATAGCATAAGAACAGGATTACATATGATCATGGACAACACAAACTATTAGCTGTTGTTATTAAACTATGCCCTGGTCTGCTTGGACAAATGGACAACGGTGCCTATATATTCAGGAATGTAGTGTCAGAAATAAAAAAAAAACATGATGAGGAAATTTTCATCCCTTGGACCCGAGCCGAACCTCACATATGAAATGTTTAATATGCCATGTGTAGCCAACTTTAAAACAAACAAACAAAAGCCAAAAACAAGATCACAGTTTTTGCAAA
Organism: Copadichromis virginalis; assembly: GCF_057382275.1. Classification (NCBI taxonomy): domain Eukaryota; kingdom Metazoa; phylum Chordata; class Actinopteri; order Cichliformes; family Cichlidae; genus Copadichromis; species Copadichromis virginalis. The sequence goes on from NC_140626.1 coordinate 26,484,281, forward strand.
AGCAACGTGCTGACACAGAGCCCCCCAGCAGGAAGTAACAAGCATGAAGTTCTACATACAAGTTTACCTTTTGTTATAGCATGTACAATTCTAGTAATGATGCACGGATCAGCCCAACTTCAGTTGGGTTGGGCTGATCTGCAAATCAGAGGACACATACTGCATTGGTGCCTGGTAACTGTTTGTTGTGTCATATCAATTTTTGGCTGGTAAGATGTTATAAGATGGTTTGAAAAAGAGCTTAAAGAGTTTTAATCATATATTTATTTATGACATTGGCTAACTGGGTAAGTTATCAATCCCAAGAAAACAGCATTATACTCTTTTTACCTCACAGTCATAGAGATGTAAAACACTGGTGTCTCCTGTGTACTTTCTGCAATTACTAAACATCCTGTGCATTGTGTGTGTATTTCCATTCGGGTGTTCTTCAAATGTTTGGACGTTTGAAGCACAGTTTGTCGAATCTACAGGGAAACCACTCCAGTTATTCCAGTTATTCCTCTTTATTTGCTCTAGCTTTAGATAACAAGCCAGCACCCATCATTAATGCAAGCCTGGTAGCCAACCTGAAGAACCCCAAAAGCACTTCACACGTGAGCTCATCCATCTATCTATCTAGCAGTCCCGAGTTCAAAGGCTTAGACAAACACTGGTTGAATGTGACAGGTCTGAGGAGGATCTGTAACCGTGGCTGAGCTCCTGATGTGGAGTGACAAGGGTGGCTCATTTTTCTGGGCCTGCTGCGCTCTTAATAGCTTCACCGACAGAGGCTACGCTTCCATCAGCGGCTTAGCCAAACAAAGTTCAAGTCCCAGAGGAGTCTACCGCATCAGCATGTCAGATCTGATGGATCGTTGGATCACATTGACCCTGACAAATCAGACCCCTGTATCAGCTCTCACTACTAGACAACTGAGTTTCAGAGAAGCAATATAGACAATCTGGGGAACAAAGAGAAGACACAGCAGAATGCTGAGAACCAGGGATCAGCGTTTTCAGACTTTGAATCTCCATCACTTCATTCTCTGACCTTTAGCAGCCATCAAAGACACCAAGGAGGCCCCAATTAGGTGAAGACCACCAGCATATCATTCAGTCTTGCATGTTTGCTTTCTGCACGTATTCTGAAAGAAAACATTTGCCTAGTTTTTTTCATTCTGTTGGGTTATCAGATAAGATCCTGTTTATGCTCTACAGAAGGCAAGATGACAGTCCAGTCATCAGTACACTCTGAGATAATCCACAGAGTACTGAAGTGTCTCCCTTTTAACCAAGAAAAGGCTTTGTTCTGGTTCTGTGCAGTCCAGCACAAATAACCCTTTTCTAATCTCTTTTTTTTTTTTTTTTTTTTTTTTTTTACTTTGATTTTTATTAGGTTATTTTATCATTGTGGACATACAGTAAAGAAAATAACAAACAGACATACATATAAACAAACAGAGTCTGGAGTTTACATATCTTTCTCCATTTATCACATTGCAGAAAAAAAAAAGAAAACCTATTATGTTATTTCATTTGTGTCACTTCTGAATGTTTTCCACTTCCTCCATAGTCTGTCGTATTTACCTCCCATCAGTCTAATGTTGAGTGTTATTTTTTCCATCTCTGAGATATCCTCTACAATACTGATCCAATCCTGCTGGGTGGGAGGATCTGGATGTAACCACTTCTTTGTAATTGCTTTTTTTGTTGCGGCCAGAATTATTTTGACTAAATACACGTCCTCTTTTTGTATGTATTCTTTTATGTTTCCTAGATACATCTGTGTCTCCCTTTTAACCAAGAAAAGGCTTTGTTCTGGTTCTGTGCAGTCCAGCACAAATAACCCTTTTCTAATCTCAAGTCCATTCTATGAGAATCAGAGTCAACCACCCCTCCCCTGCAGCTGAGCCACAAACCACACCCCACCACACTCCCATTCTCACTTTGATCAGGCTTCATTATCTAAACCAGGGGTCTCCAATCCCAGTCCACGAGGGCCTGTGTCCCTGCAGGTTTTAGATCTCACCCTGGGTCAACACACCTGAATCACATGATTAGCTCATTATCATGCCTCTGGAGAACTTCAAGACATGTTGAGAAGGTAATTTATCCATTTAAATCAGCTGTGATGGATCAAGGACGCATCTAAAACCTGCAGGGACACCGGCCCTCGTGGACTGGGATTGGGGACCCCTGGTCTAAACCATGTGTCATTTAAAAGGAAAAAACACAAATTCTTCCTGTTCTTAAGACTACAATCCACCCCAAGCTGCTACGCCAACATGCATACCAAAATAAAACCCATTAAGCGTGAGAGACTAACCTGAAATGAAACCAAAACTGAAATCATTCATGAGCTGCTCGACAAATAATAATAATTATGGGCAGAAATTGGAGCGCTGCATCGCTTACAGGAACAATATTAGCCAAGACACACTTCCTCACTTCTACCAAGTACCACTACACACACCCCTGTTATACACAAACCACAGCATTGTTACACAAGCACTTCCAGTTTCATTGAAGAACTTGAGACTGCGATGGGGTGGACGAACTGTAACTCAAACTGTTCGCTTTTGTTTGTTCAATAGTGCAATAACCCTTCATCCTCTCATCCCACAAAAAAACATGCCCAATCTTAGTAATGCTTCAAAATTGACGACAGGTGACTGTTCTGGGGCTGCTATGAGATGGGGACGCAAAGAACATAAAGGGGATGCAGGACAGCTGCTGATGAAGATGATCTAAGGGATATCCACTAGACTAAACAATGACCAGAGTGGATATCAAACAGGGTGTTTTACAGGGAGGACCTGGGAAGTTGAGAAAATGAGTGCGCTCATGTCGGAGAAGTTCTGAGGCTGGATATATTGTTCTGTAGAGGGTTTGTTCTGTTTTCAAAAGGCCACATAAAACCTTGACAGTGCTCCCTTTTTTTGCGCTCATTCCTCAAAGCAGAAAGAAATATGAGATACCCGGGAAGAGAAAACCCCAGCCATCTTTTTTTGTCCTTTGTTAACCCTGTTGTTACCATCATGTCATCACGTCAAACCTTCCTCTGATCTCCAATAAATTCTGTCAGATATACTTTGCAGACCCTCTCTTCTCTTTTTCTTAAATATCTGCCATCTACTCCTCGGCTTCATCTCATCCCTTGGCTTTCGTTTTCCGCTAAATTCTTTCCTTTTTCCTCTACCCACATCAAAACCCTGGACAGGGATCACTGGAACATTCCGGGACAGCTCGTGCAGAACACCTGTGTGTGCATGAGGGCTGGCAGTGTATGCTTCTATTTGTTAATGCGGTGTGATATGTACATGGATTCTTGAGTAACTACAGAGAAAATGTATTCAGATCCACACACCAAACCTCTTCCTCACTCTCTCTCCAGATTTCACATCCTTTCCCACATCAGAGGCATGAATAAAAGAGGCAGTGTGTGCCTGGCAGTGGCCTAGCTTCAGCCTGATATGACGTTAATTCCTCTGAAGTAGCACTTCATGTATGTGGGTTTGCTTCTTTCCAACAGTGTAGCAATTGTGATGTGACAGCTAAAAAAAACCTTCTCTATGAGGAATTCAATTTGATTTCTCCGTACGACTCGGTCACATGTGCATGCTTCCACATTATGCTGATCTGAATTCCGGGAGTGGATAGTGTTTCCCTTTGTGCATCTTCCAGGCGTGATATTAGCCCTGAGGACTGGCTGAGCTAAGTTAGCGGATAACGGCTGTGGGGCTCCCCAGGGGAGCAAGCCTCTGCTGACATGGGAAGCCATAAATAAGGGCCCGGGGCGCAGCACCATGTCATGCGTCATTTGGGCCAGAGAGGCCTGCTTTATCCCCTTCCACCACCGCGCTGCTGAGCATGGCACCTCCTAGGGCGTAAATACAAAACATATGGGCAAAGGGCGAGGGGCAGAATCACCTCAGCATACCATACTTCTGCCTTGTCAGCAAAGCATCTTAGAGGATAAGCAGATACAGACGGGCTCTGTGATAAGACTGAGTTAACTTTGCCACGATATAACTTTTCAAGGAATTTTATCACTGGGCTCAGTTATTTTTGATACGATAACATTACATCAGCAGAAGCCGCATGAAGCAGATAAAACTGCTAGCACTATTTTTAAACTGTTAGCACTATCCAGCCTGTATGAACCGTTCAGTATATATGGCTTGCAAAAGAAGAAAGAATTATATTATTTAGTATTCTGCTAGAATTCTTTATTCTAACATTGTGCATGCATACATACATATAAATAGAGAACAGATTAAAATTTTAACTGGAAGTCACAATTTTCCTTAAAAACATAAAAACACCAGTCAGTTGCATTTCTGTGCTGTTGTGTGTAGTATACCAGTCCTTTGCCTTCACTATAATCCAATCTAGGTCAATGATGGGGCGATCGTGGCTCAAGAGTTAGGAGTTCGCCTTGTAATTGGAAGGTTGCCGGTTCGAGCCCCGGCTCGGACAGTCTCGGTCATTGTGTCCTTGGGCAAGACACTTCACCCGTTGCCTACTGGTGGTGGTCAGAGGGCCCGGTGGCGCCAGTGTCCGGCAGCCTCGCCTCTGTCAGTGCACCCCAGGGTGGCTGTGGCTACAATGTAGCTTGCCATCACCAGTGTGTGAATGTGTGTGTGAATGGGTGGATGACTGGATATGTAAAGCGCTTTGGGGTCCTTAGGGACTAATAAAGCGCTATATAAATACAGGCCATTTACCATTTACCATTTACCAATGATAAGCAACTGCCATCAAGAGTCTCTGACACAGCAGAGAAACTTACATTTCCAATAAAATGAAGGTAGGGACACATTTTCAGTGAGAATGGTTTACTCAAGAGAACCTGTGTACGTCTGCCAAATTACTCAGTGATTGTTAATGAAACACTGACTAAATTCTCCTTTGGATGAGACACAGAGCGTGTGGAATGCATTAGTGACGGGACTACTGCCTGTGAAGATACTCAGTCTGTCAAAAAAACAGCCTCAAGGCCGGTGACTCACCAACCTGACCACTGACTAAGATGAAAGTTCCCTAAAACGTAGATGCCTTGAATTTTTATGGAGAAAAAACCACCATACAGACACAACCTGGATAATGAGACCATCTGGATGGACTATTCTTTTATGATTCATTCAATGAACTGAGATTATTTGATTCATAATGTTAATGGCATGCCTATGTGGATGACACAAATAAAAAAAACCTCTGATTGTAAGTCTTTCAAAGTACTGGGAAGTTGAGATTTTCATAAAATGTCTTTCTCAAGTTCCTTGTCTGGGATTATAGTAAAGTCATGGTGGGAGGCTTGGAAAACAGCACCTAACCATCCATTTCTATCAGGTTTCCCCGCTGACTGCAAAACAGAGTTACATCACCCCGTCTCCACCTGCAGGGATCCACCTTTCTATGCCAGAGGGAGCAGCTTCTATAATCCTGGACAATTGGACTCAAATTGCTCTGGGGAAGGCACAAAAAGCGGTGGGAAGGAAAGCCAGCCTTCAGGCACTCGCTCTCTTATCAACGCAGAGATAGTGATCGGCCCCAAGAGACGTCCCATTTCTCTCTTTTCTGCGGGCTAATCTACCTTTCCTTTCGATCTGACTGTCAAAGATGGATCCTTTCAACAGCTGTCTCCCTGCCAATTCTCAGTGTGTGGGTTTTAAAATGACAAACTCACACTGTTTGCTTGGTGATGAAGTGCACAGACAAGTTAAAGTGGGCAGTGGTACGAGGGTGGGGATGCAAATGTAATAGTTGTGGTTGTTGCTACACAACCAAAGGAAAAAGACCTTTCCTACGTGCAGGGTGGAAGCTCAAACACAAGAGGTAGGATCCAAGGTCTTAATCGCATCCACAATTTGCATAGATAATAACCTTAGCAGAGATACCACATGAAACAAATCAATCTCTATTGAGGATATCAGGGTGGATGTCAAAGAGCATTGCTCGCTGTTATCAGCCCTCCCAATTTAAATTGTAGTCCAATTATTTCTTCATTGTGGGATAAGTGATAGAAGCTAATATCCTGTTTGTATTAAAAATGGTTCAGACAAATGAGAAGTTGGGTAAGATGAGTCATCAGGACAGTAACTTCATGCAAGTTAAAAACTCCTATACCTTGAGTTACGAAATTTTTTAACAGTTTAGGAACAAAAAGAGAACTTGAGTGCAAGACTGATAGAGACTTAAAGTTATTAATCATCCCAAAACCTAAATATAGTTATACTGTGACTCATTCTAAAGCATTACTCTTTGAATTTACACCCAAAACATTAAAAGGTTATATTCATTGTGTTTGTTCTCGACCTCATTTTACATTTTTATCTAACTGAATGCTTGGCACACATAAAGTGATTATAGCAGTTGACTAACAAGCATGCAGGTTTAGTTTAGTTTATTATTACACTCATTTGGCTTGTCAATGAACCTGATCATTGCTGTTAATCACACTATCTATTTTGTTCCGACGCAGATCGGTCGGGACAGTTAATAGTTAACTGTTAATGCAGGAAAACAACTCCAAGTTTTTTTTGTAGGGATATAGGAGATAAAGGTTTGTTGAGCATTGCATCCATTTACTTGACTACATGAGCTCTTTAGAAATACAAAAACTATTAGAGAAAACAAATGGTAAATGGCCTGTATTTGTATAGCGCTTTACTAGTCCCTAAGGACCCCAAAGCGCTTTACACAATCAGTCATCCACCCATTCACACACTGGTGATGGCAAGCTACATTGTAGCCACACTGACAGAGGCGAGGCTGCCAAACACTGGCGCCACCGGGCCCTCTGACCACCACCGGTAGGCAACGGGTAAAGTGTCTTGCCCAAGGACACAACGACCGAGACTGTCCGAGCCGGGGCTCGAACCGGCAACCTTCTGATTACAAGACAAACTGCCAACTCTTGAGCCACGATCGCCCCAAAACAAGTCAATAAAAAACGTTCCCTCAAATCTAACAGCTGCATTGTCAAGTACAGCAGCTTCAGAAATATTGATAATGCCTATTTGTATTTTATACACCATACCAAGTACACCGGTCAAGGATGTTCCAGTGTCATTTACATGTAACCAATCTATCTTTGTGAAAAGGTGCTGCAGGATTTGAAAAATGTTAGAATTTAATCTTTACTTAAAAACTCCAACAGTATACCATTACATCTAACTTACTACATGAAATCTTTAAAATAAACAAATGAATTACATGAACACTTACACAGAAATTATTTGAGTGTTTTCAGTTCGGATTTATAGCATGTTGTACTGTAGCACACAAACAGCAATGGTCAATAACTTGTCCTAGATTTCAAAGACCAGAACACATCAGTAGGATTAAATAAACTGGTACTATGCTAATTTAAGTCAAATTTATGAAATTCAGATTCCAATTAGTTCATGTAAATGATCGTGTGTTGAAACACATAAATTGGGGTTTACAGGTCTCTGTGCTAGCACCACGAGTTTTCATGTTATACAAGCTTCATTTTGGCAAAATTATTAGCGAATAGCTTCCACTGCTATGCAGACACAATGCTGTGAAACATTTGTGAAAGAATAGGTCTTTCTAAAAAGGTCACTGAATTCCACTGAAGTATTGTAACAGGATGCTTTCATTGCAATAAGCCAGTCTATAAAATTTCTTCATTTGTAGAGCTTCCATGATCAACTGTATTATTGTGAAACAGAAGAGTTTAGGAGCCACAGCTACTAAGCCACATAGCGGCAGACCATGTAAAGTTACAGAGTCTCCAAACGTTCAGGCCCACAGCATGTAAAAGTTGTCATGCTGACTCAACAACCTTGTCTGGCATTAACATCAGCACTAAACCTGTGGGCTGGGAGCTTCATAGTGTGGTTTTCCATAAGGGCTATGCCATATTATACTGACTGTGATAATACTGGTATAAATTTTTACATGATATAAAAGTATCATATCACCTTCAGTGTTTAAGTCCCCCAGTGTGTGAGCTAATTTAACAACCTCCAACAGACAATGCTTTGCAAAATTTCCTCTAAATGTGGAATCAACAACAATTGAGGCAAAAACAAACTGTCAACTACAACCAGGCTATGAAGGAGGCCACACTAGGAGCTACTGATGAGCGACTCAAAAGTAAACAAATGACTCAACCAAGCATCACTAGCTTCACTTGCTAGGTGGACATCATTTAGGAAGAGTAACCAGTGCAGGGAAATTACTGATGCAGTTAGATTGTAAAAAAGCACAGCTTTAAGCAGCTGGCTAAAAAGTCTGACCGAAGATACGAATTATTTTTCAGTGTTATGATTGAAAACATTGCACAGGCTCCTGACGAGTCACAAGGTTAAGTTACTTTAGTTACTTAACTAAAGCAGCGGTCCCCACACTTTTTGGCGCCACGGACCGGTTTATGTCCGCTAAAAACTATTTCAAAAATAACGCTAAAACCTGATAAAAACCCTGAAAACCATGAATTTCACACCCGAGCCTCAACTCACGCGGCCTGGTACCAAACGACTCCGTGGGCCGGGGATTGGGGACCGCTGAACTAAAGCATTAAGCAGTTATTCTTATACTTACTACGTAAAATGTCTGGGGCAAACAGTAACTGTGCTACTTTTGACTTCTGCTGTATCACTAGATATATTGTTGAGTCACTACTACTGCACTATAAGGTTTACTGCTTTATACTGCTTACTGCTACCGGCACCATGTGGCAACAAATTCCCATTTTGAAATAGCCAGTGAGTCATCAGTGACAGAAGCTCATTTACTCACACTTTAAATGTTGCTGCCTGCACCCCCACCCCTGACCACATCGTAAGAAATACTATTATCGCAAATGTTCTTGAAATATTGTGATATAATTTTGAGGCTCACCCCCAGTTTCCATGAATGAGCATCTCCTGTAGTCGTAACGACTAGGTGGCCCAGTACTTTTGCCCATATAGTTTATTTATGTAAGAGACCAAAATAAAGCAAATCACTTACTACAACTGAATCCAAGTGACATACATTTTGTCATTAGTTGGTGAATATGAGGATCCGTGTTGATGTCTGCGTGTCTGCCATTTTTGGGGGGATTGTGTGGACTCGATCGTAGAGACTTTACAACGCACCAACTGCGCATGTGCCCCTGCCAACAACTTTGGCCGTCATGTGTCAAGCTGTTGGTGTGTCAGAGTATAATCAAAACTTTAAAATTATGCTGAAAACTGTCGATTGTGACAAAACTGACACACTGATATTTAATATTATCAAAAATTCCCAATAGTTCACAGATAGCCAGTCATTGATGAGGCTTTCTCAGTGGTTGTATACAGGAAATTGTTCTGAAATGGTGCTACATACATTAGAAAAAAATGATTTTTAAGCTTTATAACTTGCTGCCTTTTCAGGAGAAGCTTGTAGGCGTGAATATTAGCAGTATATGAAAGGGTTAAGATACAGAGTAGAAGATGTGCTTAGGCTATATAGTGACAGAAACCAGCTGTATGTAATAATCCTCGACCCTCCATCATGAGCCTTTTTATATTTTTGTGTTAGAGACAGCAGTGTTTATGCGGATACATGTTTGCTGGACAAGGACATCCGGTAACAAGAGAGGACATGGAGTCAGACAGCGTTTTACACATTCTTCCTCTTGTCTCTTGTGCTTTGTTGCTCCCTCAGCTCCTTTTTGGACTTTAATCACCTACTACACACAAGGGACCCATCTTTAAAACCTGTTGTGCTGCTTTATAATTTGCAATGGATCCCCACAAAGCTGGTGAGTGTTTTTCATTAGAATCATAAGAAGAAGACAGACATTTTTATCTTACACTAAAATCCAAAGAAATACTGAGCTGGGCCTGAAACTCACTGTGTGACAGGAGCGACTGAGACCCATCATGCCTTAGCCCTTCATGTGTTATGAAAACCCTACTTTGTTCCTATGGCAACTGGCAGTGTGTATTGAGAAGACAGATTATGTATAAGGCATGTTTACAGAAAACAATAAATTCCAGCATGCTTATATCAAGAGGCAGGCTTTCCCTAAAAGGCTGGTTTTCTGATGAATTGGTTGAGGGGCCACATAAACTAGCCAAAGATGGAACTAGAAGAGAATAAAAGACTTTTAAATGTTAGCCTAATGCATCTGCCAAGTTAGCATATAGCTGGCAGGCCTGTCACAAACAACATGAAACCGACCTCTACAGAAAAAAAACAATGTTATGGACTCCAATTGCAAGCACATACATGAGCAAAAGCCAAACACACAGTAGGTGACGTAATAAGCAAACATAGAATAGCCTTACACACAACATAAAAGCAGCATGACACAAGGTTTTCCAAAGGGAAGGGATTTCTATGTCTCTGTTTATCCCTATCTGTATATGTATAGTATACCGTCATGGTAAAAAGAAAGTACACCCTCCTTCATTTCTAAGGTTTTATGTGTCAGGACATAATAAAAAACATTGTCTGGTCTTTACAAGTTAAAGTTGGGTAAATACTTCAGCTGAACAACAACATGCACTGCACTTTGACATTATTTGACAAAAAACTAAGCTAAAATGCAGCTGTAGGTGAAAAACTAAGCACACCTTTACTGCTTCAATAGAAATTATGGTAAGCAGATGCAAGGTGCTGCTAGATCAGACAGTGCAATGCTTAGAGAAATTGCAAAAGACCCAGGAACTAGATCTTAGACTTTACAGGCCTCATTGAGCTTGTTAAATGTTAAAGATAAGTATGGCTTGCTTAGGAGGGTTGCCAGGAAAAAGCCTCTTTTCTCTAAAAAGAAGCAGCACGGCTAAGGTTGGTAAAGTTGTGTCTGAAGAAACTACAAAATGTCTTTTGAAAAGATGAGACCAAAGTAGAAATGTCTGGCCACTCTGGGCATAAATCATGCAACCACAGCAAATCTGCATTAACACCTCACACCAATGGTAAATAAATAATAATAAGATAATTTTTATTAGTGAAAACCTCAGATCTGTGTGCTTTTTTCCCATGCCTGTATATTGCACCGATACTTGGTGGATAAGTACAACACTAGAATGTAATTTGGTTAAAATGTGAACACTGTAAATGTTTTGCTTAGTCACAAACTTCCTTAAAATGAAGCTTTTCATAAAATAAAGAACACAATTAAAAGCATTGTCTGGTATAGCCAAACTAAATAAGTCTATCAGTGTTAACTTTTATGCAGCTGCACAATACAAAGGCTATAATCTGTTATTCGTTATCAACGCTTTGATCTTGCCCATTAAATGAAAGTGAGGACTTATCTGTGGGCAAGTTTTTATGAGCAAACTCACACATTTTTACAGCATGGCAAACAGACAGTAAACACCAAGACTGTGCTGTGTTTTTATGTGTATTAAGACACAGCTAATTAGATGGTGAACAGTAAAACAGTGAGTAGAATCGTAAAACAGGGAGCAGAGACAGGTCTGAGTGAGGGATCAGGTACAAGTAACAGACGTCAGAGTCAGGACACAGCAGGCCACTGACAAATGATCGAGGTAGGGTTTCTCATTTGTGCTGTCTTCTCTGTGGTGAAAATGTAAATAACAGACTTTCTTATGTAAAAAAGACCCCTCCACCCCCTTCACCAAGTACCCCTATCCCTCTATTCTTCTACTCCTGTCTTCTCCTGTGCAGTGGTTGGTCCCATGAAGCAGGGGTCAAGGTATTAATGGAGGACCTTGTGGCCTTGTGTGCCTCTGGAAACACTTCCCCCCCTCCACCACCACCAGCAACACTCTCTGCTCACTTATAAATCAAGTAGGCTTCATTGAGAGTGTCAGGGTCCTCTGATGTCCTAGCTATGTCTCATTTCAAAGTCCTTCTGAAAGCTCACACGGTTCCACGTTTACTCACTGGACACAAGGGAGAAGTGTACGTGGGAGTCAGTGTGAGACTCAAAGAGAGAAAGACAGACAGAGAAGCAGAGAGCAAAAAAAAAAAGGGAACGAGTTTGGGTTCAGAGAGAAGGAGAGGGAAATCAGGAATAGAAGAATGGAAGGGGTCCCTGAGGGAAAGTGGGAACCAAAAAACAAAGGTTTATGTACCAACTGTGCTGAATTAAAGCTCCTATTTGAAAGCATCTCCAATAAACCACACCAGTTTGGGGAAAGCCATTAACTGCATCACTCAAACAAGATGCGTGCATATATGTGCATGTGGGCATTTGCAAATGAAATAGATAAAACAACTTCCTCTACTGAACACACACAGTTTACAATGCACTTATAGAACTGCAATCAAAACATAATTCCCTCCCTTGTGGTAAATCGAGGTGTACATTCTGCAGAAGTACATGCAATCGCTGAGATAATAACACTGCGGTTTCCTTTAGTGGAAGTAATCACAGCAAAACACAGATGAGTAACATATGGATTTAAAATATTTTTTTCTGGACTGCAGCTTATTGTTGTAGTAAGCATTCATATACATCATAAAAGGAAACAATGAAATAATATAGTTTCTAAAGAGACACACATTTGTAAAGCGAGCATATGAGAACGCCTTTGATCAAACTTTAAAACTAATCAACAAAAAGATTACAATTAGCACTTTCTTTCATAATGGGCTAAACTGTTTGAGGTATGGAGTCTACTCCTTAAAAAACATAATTCTCCAGTCACACAGTCCTACAGACCAGTTGCAACCGCCTGGCAACCACCAGTCACTACAGAAAAATTAGCATTCCCTAACTGGTTGCTCGTGGTTGCTGAAGCCTCATTCACAGAGCTGTCACTAACCCCTTGGTAACCAGCAGTTATGCCTTATCCCTTGAGGTCACGCTTGCCATCTCTCCCCTTTTACCAGCCATATAAGCAACCCAATAATATAATTGAAAGGAGAAATTAGCTACTTCTTCTTTGCATCTTATATATTTCACTGGAAAAGCACAAGTTAAAAGCTCTAGCATCAACTCTCTGGATAACGCAGATCTGTAATTCATCACTGAATAGTGCTTCATCAAATCACAGTCAATGACTGTTTCTCTTTGGCCCACTAAAACCTTTTTTTCTTCTGTTGTTAGCACTGTTTTTGTCACAGGCACTGACTCCTGTTTCTGACCATTTGCTTTTCATTTCTTTTGTTGTGCAATTTTCCATTTTCAGGACATATTGCTTTGAGTTTTCTGTCCAGATGCTTTGAGATCTTCCTTTCGTAATCTTCCCGTTTTGCCTGACTGGGAACAACCAGCATCTCTTGCCACACTCTGCTGGGTTTCCATCTTAAAAGAGTTGTACAACCCTTTGAGCGTTTCAGCTGACAGCTCTCTTGTTGGGGCTGTTCTTCCATTAAATCGATCAGGTGCAACAGCTTCTTAAGATATGCAAACACACACTTTTAACATCGGACTATTTTGCATATTAAGCTTTGATTTAAAAAAAAATTTCCTCTTAAAAAATGCCATAAATTAAAATCATTTAAAAAAATTGAGTTATGCTTCAATAAGCCAGACTGTTCAGCAATTAAATAACATTTTCTATCATATCTCTGAACATCCTCCAAGCATAGTACACTATCTGAAGTAGTCATTTCTAACATATAGCACACAACAGGATATAGTTCACTTCATGTTGCTAGAACAAAACAAACAATTAAATGTGTAGTCTCCCGAGGGGTCCAACAGACATCACAAAGATGATACATGAGAGTATCAAACTGACATTTTCTTTCTCACATGCAGCTACATTGTGTGACCTCTAGTGAAGTCCAGAGCTGCATTGCATGTGTGAAAATGTCTTTATATAACCAGAGTCAGTGATTAACCTAGCTTAGTAAAAACAAACAAACACTGGAATATGGGGAATCAATGCTCTTCACACGTAATAAAAATTACCTAGTAGCATCTCTAGAGCAGAAAAGCAATTTCAAGGAGATGACATGTCTGTGGGAAATTTAAGGTCCCTGCCATCATGCAATCATACAGCGCTATCCATAAAAAGGAAGCTTTAACAATTTAATTATGATATAAGTTGTTAATGAGTGAGATTAAGAAATGATGGTAGATGGGGTTTTTTATCTTTAATCTCAGTCCCCATAAAATCAATAAAAGCTGCTGTATATATGTAATTCATTGCCCTGCAATTATGTTCCTTTGCATATGCATACACAAAGACATATAAGCTTTTCCCCAGCAAAAGCCTAAAGAAAGGGGTTTTCACCTAACGCTAACATGTTCCCATGCAGTCCCCCAAAATCCCAAGTGCATAATGCTGGATGTGGATGACACTGTGCTTGATTGGTTGACAACTAGACTGGAAAAGGAAAGAGTGCTACAGCGGATTTTAATGGAGAAAAAACTGTGTGAAAAAAAGCACAACAAAACATCCAAAAAAGAAAAAATACAGCATGAAAAGCCCAGACAGTGGCTGCAGTGTTGCATGCTGCATGTTCCATTGTTTTTAACACCCAGCTCAACTTCAGCTCTTTGAATGTTATAACTCCGCTCTACTCAGCAACTGGCTGATGGCTTGACAGCAGCACGAGCAAGACTAGCCCAAAGACTGGTACCACAGACTTTGTACACTGCCTCCATCGACTCTACAGGTATTTGGACCATTCACGGACTGCCAACGCTCTACCACAGCTGACAGCAGTCTTTGTTTTGCTCTTGGTGTAGCAACACATGAACCAGGTCAACCTGGAAGGTTTCTCTAACTAGAGCCTGTTATAGGCAAGAAGCTTTCCAGCTCGCAGACGCTCTTTAGAGCAGGCAGTGATAGGAAAAGACAGCAACTACACTTTCAAAACAAGAACATAGCAGTTGTCTACAAGCAAATCGTGTCATTATCTCCAGCAAATAAAAGAATGACAAAATAAAATCATAAAAAAAAGCCCTGTAGGGGAGCAGTGTGTATTCAGTAATGTCGGTAATGTTTATGGCTCTATAATTGCCTAATCTGACACAGTGACAAACATATTAACCAAAGATATCTTGTAGTCTCAGCCCTTTCAATATTGGACAGCAGTTGTGCCCGTTACCCATTATTTGTGACTTTCAAACAATTCAGTATAGAGTCATTTGAATTACCAGTAGATCAGAATCACATTAGTATTTGATCAATCAGATATTTAACTTGGTGCAGGATGCAGAGCATATGATAGAAGTCATATTGAAGAGAAAAGAGGAGGCACATTGGTTGCTAAGATGTGCAAAATAGGGGCTCATCAGCCTTAACAAAAAAGAGCGAATGCCCATGTTTCACTTGCCACTGTAGCCTCTTCCGCTCACATTTATGTAGTGACAGTGTGGTTTGCTTAATCTTTCCTTATCTCCTTTAAATGCAAAGGGCTGGGCTGAATTTGCATATAAAACAGAACACAAGTTGTCACTTGTGACTTTATTTACAGAGGAGATTTAGTAGATCACGAAGATACTGTTAGGAGGCGGGCAGGCACACACACACACACACACACACACACACACACACACACACACACACACACACACACACACACACACACACAAAGTGTTAAACCACAGGGGTAAGTGACACCTTAATTGTAAGTGGTGTTAACCTCCTATGGGACTGTTGTTTTGAGTGTTTCAAAATGTCTGTTGCTAGAGGCCTGAGAATTTGTTCACATCGGGATGAGGGGGAGGTGGCTGTGGTGGTGGGACTCAGACAGACAGAATAACATTCCCCAATTGCTACGGTCATTTCCATAACTCAGTACACATCCAGACACACTGATCACCGCTAGAGGTTTAGTTATTTGCAGCTGAACACTTAAGTAGATTGGATAAAACAAATCACTGGTAATTCTGTAAAAGGCAGGAGGAACCTCGACTTCTGCTCCCCCCCCCAAGAAGCTGTCAACAAAACCTGAATGCCAGTAATTTCGGTAAATAATGACAGTATTCAGTGGGAATCAAAAACAACCGTTGCAAACAAATAGGGTGTACGCATCTCGGAGATCAGATTTCATCAAGTCAGGAAAGCAACAAAGAGCATAATTACAACTCATAATACAGGTCATTGTGCAGCATGTGTGTTTGTCTATGTGTGTGTGTGATTGTATTTATGCTTGTGAGATAGACATGTATGCCTGCAATTACTGTCAGGGTGTGATATGGTTTTGGAGCAGTCCTGCGATGATTAATTCTTTTTTTCTTTAAGTCTTTTTAACCACAAGAAGTGTCGTTCCATATCAAGTCAAAGGATTTTATTTTAAATCCAGAGATTTTCCTTGAACAATAGGAGTTTGGTATATTTTGCAACTTTCCAAGGACAGGATGAGACTGACAGTTTCAATGTTGGTTTGTGTTTTATCTATGTCGTAAGACATTGGCCTGGATGGCAGTGGATGAAGAGATTAGGATGATTAATGCACATCACTGTCACAACTGTGCACCAAATGGATTATTTCCAAAGAGCTCAAATAGACAGAGGAAGGCTGAAGCTCTGAAAATGTCTTCTTGGCATCACTCTACTGCTGTGTGGCTTGTATATTAGGTCAACAAAGCATAAGTGGATTCGGTGAAGCAGCTTGCATAACACAGATTATTAAACGGAGGAGAAATATTAACCTTTGAGGAGTAAAACATCACTGTGCTGCCATTAGAAAAAGGTGATGTCCCCACAGATGACACATCTCACACATTGTTACTGAAAGATTGCAGAGCAGAGGAAAAGATTAAATGCATGGTCCTTATCTTGGGGACCTTTTCAGCAAAGCGAGCTATCACTCAGTATCAAATGACATGAAGCTAATGAGCAAAAGACGCTACAAAGAGCAGTGGGTAGCCCAGCTCTCCTTTACCTCCCACAGAGGTGCCGAGTGAAAGAAGGTGCGACTGCTTTACAAACCTTTATCCGCACCTAATTTGTGTGCGTGAGAAATCACACGCAAAACCTGACGCCCCTGAAGGCTGCAAAGTCACTGCCAAAACATCTTGCTCCTCTCACCGTGAATGTGATAATGAATCCGGCACCTTTGCTTGTTCTAAAGTAGTCACACTGGTCTGGGAGAACAATTCATTTCAATAAAAACATAAATTATTCTTTTTGACAGAATTTTGATTAAAAAGGTTATTTGCGCAAAAAAAGCCAATATATGACAGAATGACAAATCGGCTAAGAGAAAGGATCTCACTCTTAACGTTATTTGCTCTCAAAGTGTATTATATCTCCAAAACTCCAGTTTCAGAGACACTCCAAGCAATGGAACGTAATCCAGATTGGCAGGCACAGTAACACTATCTGCGAGCGAAAATTGCACTAATGCCTTTATGTGAGTGTCTAAAAATTGTACTAAAACGTGTCAAATTACTTTGTAGCTCATACCTTACTAACACGTGCTGACAGCCTGAAACGCAGGCCTTTTTAATTTTAGTTTTGGAACAGAAGTTATCATATGTTTTGCTAGCACTTGTGGGTAAACTGTGTTTCTGGACGTGCAGTCATCCATAAATGTGTTATTACTAGTACATATTAATTATTCAATTCAATTTTATATAGTGTCAAATCACAATAGCTGCCTCGAGATGCTTTGTATTTGCAAAGGTAAAAACCCTACGATAACACAGACGGCTCCTTTTTAGCAAGCACTTGGTGAAACCAGAACCAGGCTCATATATTCCCAAAGCATGGATGACGGTTAGTTCAGTGATGGTCACTAGGAAAACACTCAAATTCCCGGATAGGCTATGTAACGAAGGGCATCTGGCGTAAAAAATTGGCCAAATCAAATGCATCTGCTGTGGCGACCCCTTGTGGATAAGTGAATAGCTAACAGATTTTGTGGTTAGCACTATTGCCTCACAGCAAGATGGTTCTTGGTTCTAACCCTGAATGGGGTGTTCTGTGTGGGCAGCCCAAAGACATTGGTGTTAGGTGAAATAGCGATTTTAAACTGGCTGTGGACATGAGGTAGATAAAATGTTTTAAAACATATAGTACAAATATGGTCTCTATTACTAGAAAATTGCTCTATTAATGGCAGTCCATTCTTTTTACTTAGATTACTTTGAAGTGAAAATCTGATTGGCCCGAGGACCATAGTGCAGCTTTTTGAGTACATTCTTCTCCACTGTAGTGGAACAAAAACAATTTGCTAAATAATGGACTAATCAATTGACCAAAAAATAAATAAATCAAAAATCAAAACAGATTAGCTTGTTTTGGCAAATCTGTGGGATGCACAATCGAATTGGAATCCGGGGAGTTGATTTGATTTGATATACCTTTATTAGTCCCACAAGGGGAAATGGGTCTAAGCCATTGCCTTGGGGCCATTTTCCAAGCCAATACAGAGCAGCTTTGTGGTTTGGTGTGTGTCTGGGGGAGCTTGAACTACAATGTTTACATTGGTGGTACGTGTCAAGGTCTCCCAGCAAAATCTTCCATGTTAAAAAGACTTATCACACATTAACTGTTGTGGCAAATGAGTTTGTAAATGATACAAGTCTACTGGAGCAGACTTGTATTGTTTACACATACATACAACTTTCTCACATAATGTCTAGAAAGGTTCAAGGTTATAGTGCATGTGTGAAAATGGCTGATGTCTACCCTTAAAAGCTTTGCTAATGTTCCAAGAGGCCACTAGGAGATATCAACAAGTCCCCTAATGGGCAAGTTCATGTTTATTCCTACTGGCGTTCTCTAGGTAGCGAAAAAAGACACTTGTATCTCCCATTTTCTCATTCCTTGCCTCAACAGTCTTTTGTTTGCCCAGTTAATCAGTTTCTCTGCAGTTCTTCTCTAGCCTTTCCCTCTTAATCATTTACACCTTCCTCTTCCTCCTCCATCATTCTTTCACTGCTCTTCTCTCTTCCCGTCACACTCTAATCTCCTGGTCTGAAAGGTGTTTCCTGAGGAGGGCAAGTGGGAAGACAGGCAGGAATGATGGATCGCTCTATAGATACTTCGCTTTGTCTCTCTCTGGGGTAGGGAAAGGGTGGTGATGGGTAAGGGGATAATCATGGTTTGGATACGTCTGACAGTGTGAATGTAAGGTATGAGCTTTTCCTTAGCAGGATTTAGGTTCTGCAGAACCTTTAGAGGAACCTACGGGCACCACCTGTAGTAATCTCTAAATGTTCAGGTAGCTTCTGGGTGAGGGTTGTATTGCTTGATGTTGGTGACTGCTAAGACAGGTAATTTTTCTATAAACCAGCAACTGCAATAAGTTTATTTTCCACTTGCTGTTTTTGGCTAGGCACAACAATGTAGAGCTTAAGACTAAACAAAGTCCAGGTCTCATTATGTACTATATAAAGAAAAAGACATCCAACCCAAATATGCAATAGTGGTCTGCAGTGACTCGCAATAACGTAGTGTAAACAATACTTGCATTTCTAGCTGATGAGTTCTTCAACTGACCCAGTTAACAGAAGCAACAGACCAATTCTCCTGCAAGCCAAATTTTTGGATCATTACACTCAGCCGTGACTTGATATCAGCCAAATATTTATGGCGTCATTTATTTTGTTCTGAAATGACCCAAATTTTGTGTCAGGATGTTGTTTGCCAGAAAAAGCGACAAAAACACAATCGAACCAGGGTCTTCCTGGCTCAGAAACTGGTCCTTGATGGGCGACTGGCATGTAAGTATAGAATCAGGGCAGGACACTGTGTTACTCCAGCTGATTGAAATTTATCTATCTTCCTGTCATTTTTGATCACGTCACAAGTGAAACCACAACTAAAAATCTCCTTTTCTTTAGTTCCACCAAAAAAACCCTCCATGCAGGCAATCAGTTACTATACACATTTAATACGTTTAATTAAAAACTGTCTCCAGTCCTCATTCAGGTGATTGGTGTTTCGATGTCTGAGTGACAGACCAGTGTGCCCTGTGTTCTCCACATTCAGTGATTTAGGATATGTCCAGGTGCTGGTTTTGGTTACAAAACACTGGCACATAAAGAGGAGACAGCTAAGACAGATAAGCAGGGAGAAGAAGCTGTTCAACAGCTGCCAGCCTGGTTGGGTAACACTCCAGAGGACCCCCTGAGAGGAGCACAGCTTGGGGTAACGTCTGCACTGCAGTCAGGGAGGAAGACTTCAAACACAAGGCTTGTACAACCTCTGGCCCTCTGCAGCTCCCTCTCCTGCTGTTCCCCTGAGCTCCACGGGGGATCTCTGAAGACCATGCCAGCAGTTATCCTACTATCTTCCACTATACTTCGTTACTTTCAGCTTTTTTCTCCTAACTTAAACACAGTAAACATGGGTTTATAATAGTGATTACCAGCCCTTAAATGCAACCAAGAAACTATCCACTAGCACTGTAGTAAGTGTTGTATTCACTGCCTTAAAAGGCAACTTCCTTTTTAAATATATACATTTTAAAAATATAAATCAAAGTAGAGGTTTCAGGCATCTGCAGTGGTCATGCTGTAGCCTATTCCATACTCACTTGGGTCAAACATGAATCCAAGCCTTTTCAACACATTTCATGTAAACAAAGACAGGAATGTGTGTAACATTTAGAGTCCCTAAACGGGCTCCTTATAGCTCTGCCCTTTCATCCTTTGTTCCAATATCATTGCTCTGCCAGAGCACGATCAGATTCCCAGTCAATTTTACCAGAACTGTTACATTTTCTGTGGTATAAACGAACAAAAATGGTCAAGAGAGCAAGAAAACAGTGTTTACCTACTGTAACCCTGGCGTGGAATGAATTGGGAATAAAAGCACTGGCTCAGCAAATAATGAACCACTTATGCAAAACTTTGCATCACAGCTTCATGATAAATTGTTAAGGAATACCTGGAAAAACTGGTACAACTTAATAACCAAACAAATCCAGAAAAAAGTGGCCCTCATTACCTGAAAGAATGTCTGCAACACATTTTAATCCTAACAGATTATAGTCAATGTGTCACATCAAAGCAGCCAAAAAGTGCCTTTGCTGCAGGAAACCCAAGCAGTCACAGCTGACAATCTGGGAGACAGGGCTCCTGGGACCTAGGGTGGCTCAGCTGAGGACATTACTGCACGCAAAGCAATCCCACACACAACCAAATGCACATAGACACACACAAGAGTCTGGTGGCAGACAACAGTCACCCTGTCATCTTCGATTGCAGGCCACTCATGTTGGACCAGCGACACCTTACACTCAGACCAGAGGGCCTCGGCCCCCCTGGTGTCCCACTGCCGCCACAGAGGGACTGCCGGAAGAGTTAGTTCAGCTCTGAAGAACAAACACAGGAATCAGCCTGTCCAGAAAGCATGTAGTCCTATCAAAAATATGTCTAAATACAGTATGTTACGGAGCCTGTTATTTGTTTTTGGAAGTGAGATAAAAGCTGTTTGAATGTGAATTTAACCAAGCAAATCTAATTTAACTAAAATGAATTAATACAGTATAAAACCACAACACAACAACAGTCTCCTCACAGTGCTTTTTTGATCATGTAAAGACTATAGAACAATAAAGAGAAACCCCAACAATCCAATGACCCCCTGTGAGCAAGCACTTGGCAACAGTAGGAAGGAAAAACTCCCTTTTAACAGGAAGCAACCTTTTTCAGAAACAGGCTCACGAAGGGGCACCTATCTCCTACAACTAGCTGGGAGTGAGAAAGGACAAAAGACACACTAAGGAAGAGAGAGGGATTAAAATTACCTAATGATTAAATGCAGAGTGGTGAACAAACACAGAGAGTGAAAAGAGGTGAGAGAAGAAGAAACAGTGCATCATGGGAAGCCCCCAGCAGCCTAGGCTATTACAGAGTAACTAAGGGAGGGTTCAGGATCACCTGATACACCTGATCTTAATAACATGTTAATTTATCCTTGCTTTTATGTGACTTAGAAAACAGGGTTATGGTACTTTTAAAAGAATACATTATATCTGATTTCTCAGCTCATGTGTGCCTAAGCTGTTCCTCCATATTAAATAAAGGAATCTATCATTAAACCCTAATCACTAATCTTCCTTTTATTTAACACCTCATTTATGGACATGCGCTTGTTCAAAAACCTAAGTAAAGCCTGAAATGCCAGAACCATGCAAACACAAATAGAAAATGAGTACTATGGGGTTTTTTCAACTCTATTTTGTGTTTGCAAACTCCTTCATAACTGTACTCTGTATCATGCATATCTTTCCTTTAACATCATGGGCAGAGAAGTATGGAGAGGATTTCCTCTGGCTGTGGATCTTTATCAGTTACTCTGGCCTAGTAGACATAAACCTCCACCAGAGTGCGGATAACACTGCAGGAAATTCCCAGCGAGATCATAAATTGAGTCACCGCATGTCACTGTGGTAATTTTGTGTGTGCAGCAACAGAGAGAGGCTCCAGGAAAAGTTTTTTATCAGGTCTTAGCGCTGAGATTCCCAGTTCCATCTCATCAGATTTACAATCTTTAAATGTACATATTAAATTGTGAGATGAGAGTGCCTGTGAGTGGGTGCTGAGGCATTTGGCCTAGGGGACACATAGCTCACTCACTCACTTAGTAATTGGCAAATCAATCTGAATTTATGAAAGCGCATGCCTAAAATGAACTAGGAGACCTTTTACAATAACTTATAAGTAAGTCAGGTGCAGCCACTAAGTCACATGCACGTTTACAGGAACTGACTAATTGGCTCTTTCAGCTTTTCTGCTTCAATTGTAACAGGGCTTCAACAAGAAACACATGTGACGTCATAATTTTGCTTTAACTAACATTTAAATAATTTGACGTCATTGATGTAAGCATGGAACTGTGAGTCCATAAAAACAGGATGACTGAGGGAACAAATATAGTTGTTGTGTTGCTGATTGTTGCATTGCCTTACTGTTTTTTTTTTTAAGTGCTGTCTCAGCATTGAGTCTTGCCTAGTAGTACTTCAGGGGCGCTCAGAGCTACTTATCCTGGAATTTATACTTTTTCCCACCACGGAAACAGCCCATAAAGAGGTCATACAGGGATAGCTTCCATGGTTGGAACATGTAAAAAAGGAGCATGACACCCTAATATGACCTGCTAGTTCCTGTGATGGAAAATGGTCTATGGTAAAGCCATCCAAATGTGTGATGCCTTCAGAATTGTTAAAGTGTTGTGGACTGAAGGGCTGCTGGGGGTAACCCCTTATTGTTAGGTGCTCCCTTTGTGGTCATACTCTTCACTGTACTGAGAAGAGGAAAAGAAAGGCTTTCTCTAACAGTCGGTCATGCCCCAGTGCTCCTGGCAACAACAGGTCCCAGGGACGCAGACCTGCCTGGCCTATATTGGCTTGGCTCTCAGTTAGCGGTGGCGACACTATCCCCCTGTCAGCTGGCCCAATCGGGGCCGACCAGGCCCTTTATTAAAGCTTTGAAGACTGCTGAACAAAGAGGCGTCCTATGTTTAGATGATAGATTGTAAGCAACTGGTTTTCTGCTTGGGCAACACAAGACAAAGAACCTCCTTCTGAATGCAGTGAGTATGCGAAAGAGAGTGAGCGAGAAAACTAGAGAGGGAGGGAGGGAGAGAGAATGACAGGGTCTGCCATAAGTTTAATCAGATTTGTGGATGAGGATTATTTTTGATGGATAGAAAAACTAAAGCTGTCGGGACGAAATGCAGTGAGTGAATATTAACACGGGTGGGTCTAACACCCTGGTGATTAATAATAAAAGCAGAGATTCTCTGTTAATTAGAGGATGAGACCTGTCAAAGTCTCACAATACGTCCTATATAGTACACCATATACAGCATACGGTACACTTGACTGCACCAGGAAAGGAAGCCCATCTGATAACATAGTGGGACAGTTGCAGTTTATTTTTTATTATTATTGCAAAAAATAATAGAAAATCAAGATTAGCTAATGATATTTACAGTTTAATATGTACTCAACTTCTTGATCCGATTTTTGGATGGATAAAATCTTTGATTTAACTGTCAAATGTCTTTAATAAGATACTTGATTATTACAAGTATCTGTTTATAATATTTGATATGTTATCTTTCACAAGCATGACTATCAGTATTAGATTCAACTGGAAAAACCAACTTGATTGTACTGATTCTGTAGCACTGCTAACCAGCGAACTAACTATAAAATATCATTATTTCATTTCTTGCTATTTCATATTTCTGTGAAATGTTTTTACAATTGTCAAATTAATTCTTACATTGGAAAAAAACTTTTTTTTTTTTTTTTGGTCAGGTCACTGTAACCATTACCAATGACCACCAGATTTAAAAATCAGTTTGTCCATGAGTCCAAGTACACATTTTTGCCAGATGTAGTGTCATTTGTAATGAACACTCTGCAGGTGTCTTAGATATCCCCTTCACAAGGGGTAGACTTGAGATCACAGTGACCTTGGACTTTGACCACCAAAATCTATTCAGCCCTGACTTTAGTCCAAGTGACCATCTGAGCCAAATGTGACTAAAATACATCAAGGCCATCCAAGAGATATCATGTTCACCAGATTTGGATGGACAGGCAACCAAAAGCATAAACGCTCGGGCCACGGCGGTCACTGTTATGGAGCCATAAAAATCCAATTTAATTGCCATGAAGGATCATTGATTACAGTCCACAGGAAGATTTGGTCAACTCAGAGCGCTTTATAAATATATAAACGTAGGAAGAAATATATTTCAGTTTTTTTAAAGTGGATATATCTATAGTCAATGTACTTCTTAAAATGTGTTATGGTAGGAAACCCCCCAGTTTGACAAAGTAAACACAAGGATCAGCACAGAAGCGTCATACTGCTGTGGATGCATCAAAATACATTTTAAGCAACTTAAAAAAGACTCAGTCGGGTGATGGGGGTATGTGGCGGGGTGTGCTCTGTAGCACTGCTGCAGGGAGGCTGACACACCAGAGCTGCATCAGCTCATCACGCCTCCCGTGCATTAAAATCTGTGCTGTGTCCTGACTGTGTTGTTGTTGTTGTTGTTGTTGTTGGTGTGTATGTTCGGCTGCGAGCCGAAAAGCTGCAGCCATGTGTTTGTAACAGCAACCGGTTAATAAAAGAAGTATGCTAGAGAGCATGAAAACATGGCAGGGTCTGTTATGGATTTGTTACATCATGTTATCAGTCTCCTCAAAGCGACTGGACTTCTTTGACTGACATGACTTTCTCTGCAGAACACTGAAGCTGGTAGTCAATGGCCTTGATTGTTAGTTTGTTTGAAACACTGAGTTTGACTTTGATGTTTTAACACATTACACTGGACCCTTAAAAAAGTCATAAAGTAATTGACTCCAGAGGTAAACTGCTAACTTGTGCTTTAATAAAGCATGGATGTTGTGGGTTTTTTGTTTAGTGTACTTTACATTCAGTTCATTGATAACCACAAAAACAAAACAAACAAAAAAATGGGCATATTTTTTAAAAACATCCTCACTTTACTGTTATTGTATACAACTTTTACACAATACTGAATGCATCTAAGCAGACTCACCTGGTCATGGCTGGCTTGGAGGGTGCTCCCAGTGCCGTGGAAAGTCATTTGCACAGGGGAGAGAGTCAGATAGGTCACAAAATCCTTACCACTCTGCGCATCGCTGTACTGCACCTGGACAGAGGCAGGCAGATAAAGTGAGTTACCTCAGATAATGCAGGAAAAAAGAAATCAACGCAGAAAACACAAGGGAACTGAAGCATCTCAAGCTTTTAGTGGGATACAATATTTTTTGAAGTGGTTGGCTTGAGAGTAAATCTTCCATGTCTAATAGCCACCAAGGAGCATTTGTGGGCAATTATCCCACACCGTACAGAGATGGCATTAGGGGAGAATGAATGCAAGAGTGTGTATATGCAGTTGGCAGGGAAGCATCAGAGGGGTTAGTGATCACATCACTGGTGACCCCTCATCACTGAAAGGTTAACTCTGCAGGCATTCCTAAATGGTGTGCAATCAGGACTGTTATGACATGATGCTCCTCTGGGACAGCCTGCCCCTGATATCCAAGGGCTTTTGGTAATACTGCCTGCTTGTCTGCCCTACTTCTTACTAGCTCTCACTCTGCGCATGTATCTGTATTTGCATTGGTTCATCTGCGTACTAGCCTGCCCTACTTCGGTCCAAGACAGCTGCAGGCATCTGAATAAAAAGTAGGTTTCTCAATAACTGTGAGGTAACCGAAAGGAGTAAAATATCTGACTGATGCAGAAAGACAACAGGACAGAAGGAACAAGACAGTGACTTCACATTTGAGTGAGAAAAAGGGTAAAAAAAACAAGTATTCAGGTATGGAAGATTATCACTGTAACACAGCTTCAAGCTTCTGCAGTACAAAAGGGCACAAGCTTCAAACTCTCATCATATATAAGCCTAATCACACACAATCTTATGCATCACTTACATTACAGCATGTATTCTAGCAAATATTTTGATATCAGTAACTGCAAAATCTCTAAACAACAAGAGTGCAGTGAGCTTCGTCATATTTTAGTTGTCTGAGTAGAATCATTTCATGCCAATTAACAGAAAATGTGTGTTATAAGCACAAACCTGTGTGTGCTCCTCTGTGCACCAACTATCCGACTGGATCAAAGTTTCATCTTATCTAGACCTTAATTCAGTGATTGTACAAGCTGAACGTGTGTGTGTGTGTGTGTGTGTGTGAGAGGGTATGCACACCAAAGTGGCTGTATACGATCTGTGACTGAAAGCTTCCAGAACGAGATGTGTGCCTTTCCCTCCCAGTGAGTTACGATCAGCCAGCCAGACACACTGAAGTCTGCCTAAAGACACAGACCCATCGTGACACACACACACTCACATACCCACACACCCATCATAATATATACTCACACAGAGATATGAATATGCGCACACAAAGATATGTTTGTGTGCGCTCGTCATGTTACATCCAAAACATGCACACACTTGTGGGAAAATTCATGCAAACCTGCTGATGAAGAGATGGGGCCACGGTGATAAACTGTGGAAAGCTATTTTAAATGTGTATGAATCATTAATGCAGTAAAGTGAGCCACAGAAAAAAGCATTCCCTGACAAGTTATTCTCCAATAAATTGTCTAGACTTCAACATTAAAGAGAGGAAAAGACAGAAAGGAGGGGTGAAAAAAAGAGGTACTTTTTGGGGTAAGAAAAAAAAGGTTTTGCAACAGTAATCCTATGGCACAAAGTTTGCAAATGAGCTAAAAATACTCATATTCTTGAGCAATAACCATGTGTGACTAAGTTTAGACTACACAGTTATACTTCAGCGTCTGAACACAGAGACACATACAAATCTTTGTATGTGTTTAACTGCCCCGTATGCTGGTGCGTTTAGGCAGGATGGAGGCCTGTGTTTAGGAACCTGTGATGTATGGTGTAATCACGCTGTCTGATCAGCGGGTACTCTGCACGGTTCGTCTGTCATAAGCTGTCAGGACTCCAGCTGAGGGTGAGGCCCTTAATGGTGCTGGAGGAAACAGGCGTTCTTTTAAAGTTGTTCACTGGAAGGAGATATACACTTATATGCATATCAGATTTCTTATAATTCACAACTTCTGCCATTGTCTGCGAGGGTACACGTGTGTATTTTTAGCTAATAGTGAGTACAAATTACAAAGTCAGTATGCTGACTTTGAACGGGCAGAGATCAGGAGCTCTCATACACAGAGTAAGGTAAGTGGCAGCTCTGTTGCCTTTGGTCATGACAAAATTATTAACTACAGGGAGTGCAGAATTATTAGGCAAATGAGTATTTTGTCCACATCATCCTCTTCATGCATGTTGTCTTACTCCAAGCTGTATAGGCTCGAAAGCCTACTACCAATTAAGCATATTAGGTGATGTGCATCTCTGTAATGAGAAGGGGTGTGGTCTAATGACATCAACACCCTATATCAGGTGTGCATAATTATTAGGCAACGTCCTTTCCTTTGGCAAAATGGGTCAAAAGAAGGACTTGACAGGCTCAGAAAAGTCAAAAATAGTGAGATATCTTGCAGAGGGATGCAGCAGTCTCAAAATTGCAAAGCTTCTGAAGCGTGATCATCGAACAATCAAGCGTTTCATTCAAAATAGTCAACAGGGTCGCAAGAAGCGTGTGGAAAAACCAAGGCGCAAAATAACTGCCCATGAACTGAGAAAAGTCAAGCGTGCAGCTGCCAAGATGCCACTTGCCACCAGTTTGGTCATATTTCAGAGCTGCAACATCACTGGAGTGCCCAAAAGCACAAGGTGTGCAATACTCAGAGACATGGCCAAGGTAAGAAAGACTGAAAGACGACCACCACTGAACAAGACACACAAGCTGAAACGTCAAGACTGGGCCAAGAAATATCTCAAGACTGGTTTTTCTAAGGTTTTATGGACTGATGACATGAGAGTGAGTCTTGATGGGCCAGATGGATGGGCCCGTGGCTGGATTGGTAAAGGGCAGAGAGCTCCAGTCCGACTCAGACGCCAGCAAGGTGGAGGTGGAGTACTGGTTTGGGCTGGTATCATCAAAGATGAGCTTGTGGGGCCTTTTCGGGTTGAGGATGGAGTCAAGCTCAACTCCCAGTCCTACTGCCAGTTTCTGGAAGACACCTTCTTCAAGCAGTGGTACAGGAAGAAGTCTGCATCCTTCAAGAAAAACATGATTTTCATGCAGGACAATGCTCCATCACACGCTCCATGCTCCAAGTACTCCACAGCGTGGCTGGCAAGAAAGGGTATAAAAGAAGGAAAACTAATGACATGGCCTCCTTGTTCACCTGATCTGAACCCCATTGAGAACCTGTGGTCCATCATCAAATGTGAGATTTACAAGGAGGGAAAACAGTACACCTCTCTGAACAGTGTCTGGGAGGCTGTGGTTGCTGCTGCACGCAATGTTGATGGTGAACAGATCAAAACACTGACAGAATCCATGGATGGCAGGCTTTTGAGTGTCCTTGCAAAGAAAGGTGGCTATATTGGTCGCTGATTTGGTTTTGTTTTGTTTTTGAATGTCAGAAATGTATATTTGTGAATGTGGAGATGTTATATTGGTTTCACTGGTAAAAATAAATAATTGAAATGGGTATATATTTGTTTTTTGTTAAGTTGCCTAATAATTATGCACAGTAATAGTCACCTGCACACACAGATATCCCCCTAAAATAGGTAAAACTAAAAACAAACTAAAAACTACTTCCAAAAACATTCAGCTTTGATATTAATGAGTTTTTTGGGTTCATTGAGAACATGGTTGTTGTTCAATAATAAAATTATTCCTCAAAAATACAACTTGCCTAATAATTCTGCACTACCTGTATAAACTTGTTTTCATCCATCCATCCACTGCTTATCTGAGTCTGAGTCGGCAGTGTAAGCAGACACCCAGACCTCCTTTGTCCTGGCCAATTTGTCCAGATCTT
Source organism: Copadichromis virginalis (assembly GCF_057382275.1). Lineage (NCBI taxonomy): Eukaryota > Metazoa > Chordata > Actinopteri > Cichliformes > Cichlidae > Copadichromis > Copadichromis virginalis. Next base: position 26,513,526 of record NC_140626.1, read on the forward strand.
CAGGGGGACACCAAGATATTCTTAAAATAGCCAAAAGATGGAATCTTTCCACTGTGTCTTGGATCTGCCTCAGGAGAGGGCATTCCTGAAACACCTCACCCAGGAAGTATCCTAGTCAGATCTCCAGACCACCTCAACTGCCTACTTTCATTGTGGAGGAGTAGTGGCTCTGCTCCAAGTCCCTCTGGAGTTATGGAGCTCCTCATCCTATTTCAAAGGCTGATTCCAGATACTCTCTGATGGAACGTTCTAATGACGCTTGCATCAGAAATCTCATTGTTTTGGTCACTTTGGTCATGGCCAGGGGTGAGAATAGCAACGTAGATCAGTCGATCATGGATCAATCAGCCCTTGTTCGTTTTCTCTTCATAGTGGTGTTTTGAATCGCTTTTCATCTGGTCCTACCCAGGACCAATTTGCCTTGAGACACAATACTGGGGCAAACTCCCACCAACAAAGTAGCTCCTGGGATCTCTACGGCACCAGGTAAAGGTGTTGATTCCATCTATTTTGTGAACAACTTATCCAACTACAGGGCTGTATCCTATCTGAGCTAACATTTTGTAACAGGAGGGATATGGCATGACTGCAGTTTTGTGTGTGATCCATTTCCCAGAATAAAGAAACTGTTAAACCTATTATGAAGGAACAGTGGTTCCTGATGTCATAGTTTCTCTTCTATGTAGCATTGCATTCTGTTCATTATTTGTCATTACCATTTAGCTGCAAAACTATGTAAGGAGTAGGGTTTCTTTCTGACCTCCCCCTGAGATTTCCTACACTTAAATATCTTAACAACTACTGGATCATATCCAAAGTATCCTAATGAATTTGGCTATTCCCTAGCACAGCTCTTGGTCGATTATGCTTTGTTTTCTTTGGGGTATATGTTACAGTCCCCCCTCTGAGATCTGGAGCTGGAAACACTTCCTCTTTAAGCCTGTAATGCCCCTGACACGCTGTATGATACTGGATCATAAAAGTACACATGACGTAGTCAAGCTAACAGCAAAATTGCAGCTAAAATAGCAAAGTGGCAAGTCACCAAACATCAACAGGAGGGTTTTCTTTCTTGGTGGCTTTTTGATAAAAGTGCCTGATTATGAGTATTTACCAGAGACTGTGACCTAGAGGAAGGACAGAAATTTTCGTGATCTCCCAGCATCAAAGAACATAATGGCATCATCTGATTTATGATGATTTGTTGGAAACTAAAATAAATGAGCATCTTAAAAACAAAGGTCTATTCTACCATCCAGGCCGTCTGTTTTGAGTGCATGTTTGCATGCATCTGTGAGAGCATGCATTCTAAACAGGCCAAACTAATCATCCCAGGTCCCATCACAGAAAACAGCCTCTAATCCACTTCCTTCAGAGACAAAGAGGCAGGAAAGTTATGCAAGGCCTGCGATTGATCGGCGGCACTAATGTGGAACGACCTTTGACATCTGGCTTCTAAAGCTGGATAGCTCCAGTGCTCCTCCTCATTTGAACAAACATGAACATGCACAAACTGAAACACAACTGCAGTCATCGCTCTTGCAGCCATGCTAAGAATTTATCTTTAGTGCACAAATATGCACGTCCACAGACAAAAATACAGGTAAAATATCCAAATTCAAGCAATCCACAATGAGGATTGTGCTACACAACGCTGTTAAGGTAACTATGAATACAAATATCTGTGTAGTCACGTTCTCCATGTGACTGCACACTAAACTGAGTGTGAGTGGCACACAGTCAAAAATCGCAGAAATAACTTGGACTTCACAATAAAGTCTCCCAGGCTGGCATTGTTGGTGAGAACCAATTAGAAGTCCATGTTGAGCAACTTCAGTGAGGACTCAAAGGCCTGTGAGTGTTCGAAGGACTCTGTTAATATACCTTTGGCTTCTATAATGGGCAGGAGGTTGAAGGCAAACAAAGTGGCTGCTCTTAAAAACTTTAAGTGCACTTTGCCTGAATCACAGAGAGATGTCCTAAGAAAAAGAACAAAGCAAGTTCGACCTTCTATTGAAACCAGTCCATTATCAGAAACTTCCCAGAGGAGTTTGCTAAAATAAGTGCAATGAGTGACATGAGAAAAATTAACAATGGAATATTTTACTGCAATCACACATGTCAGGCATGCAAGCCTTTTCAAAATTTGTAAAAGGTATCTGTTTCAACTGCTGACACAGTCTGAAGGCTGCTGTTTTAGCAAAACAGATAAGATCGTATTTTGATTGGTACAAAAAGTTATTTTTTGAGGTTATTTAAGAGAAAAAAAGAATGATGTAATCAGACATATACATAGATTGGTGTGCAATTACATCTTCTAACAAAATAAACAAACCTTTTAGGTAATAACCCATTAGGAATATATAGGAGCAAGCACCATCTGGAACACCGTGGCTCATTTTTTTTGCATGTAACTAGAGACAGGCTACATACATACTGCGGCTAATAAGTTACTTGTAATTTAAAGATCACAAATAGTTCTTTAAAACTTTATATGAAGTCAGAGCTGTAACATACAGTGGGGCAAAAAAGTATTTAGTCAGCCACCGATTGTGCAAGTTCCCCCACCTAAAATGATGACAGAGGTCAGTAATTTGCACCAGAGGTACACTTCAACTGTGAGAGACAGAATGTGAAAAAAGAAATCCATGAATCCACATGGTAGGATTTGTAAAGAATTTATTCGTAAATCAGGGTGGAAAATAAGTATTTGGTCAATAACAAAAATACAACTCAATACTTTGTAACATAACCTTTGTTGGCAATAACAGAGGTCAAACGTTTACTATAGGTCTTTACCAGGTTTGCACACACAGTAGCTGGTATTTTGGCCCATTCCTCCATGCAGATCTTCTCGAGAGCAGTGATGTTTTGGGGCTGTCGCCGAGCAACACGGACTTTCAACTCCCGCCACAGATTTTCTATGGGGTTGAGGTCTGGAGACTGGCTAGGCCACTCCAGGACTTTCAAATGCTTCTTACGGAGCCACTCCTTTGTTGCCCGGGCGGTGTGTTTTGGATCATTGTCATGTTGGAAGACCCAGCCTCGTTTCATCTTCAAAGTTCTCACTGATGGAAGGAGGTTTTGGCTCAAAATCTCACGATACATGGCCCCATTCATTCTGTCCTTAACACGGATCAGTCGTCCTGTCCCCTTGGCAGAAAAACAGCCCCATAGCATGATGTTTCCACCCCCATGCTTCACAGTAGGTATGGTGTTCTTGGGATGCAACTCAGTATTCTTCTTCCTCCAAACACGACGAGTTGAGTTTATACCAAAAAGTTCTACTTTGGTTTCATCTGACCACATGACATTCTCCCAATCCTCTGCTGTATCATCCATGTGCTCTCTGGCAAACTTCAGACGGGCCTGGACATGCACTGGCTTCAGCAGCGGAACACGTCTGGCACTGCGGGATTTGATTCCCTGCCGTTGTAGTGTGTTACTGATGGTGACCTTTGTTACTTTGGTCCCAGCTCTCTGCAGGTCATTCACCAGGTCCCCCCGTGTGGTTCTGGGATCTTTGCTCACCGTTCTCATGATCATTTTGACCCCACGGGATGAGATCTTGCGTGGAGCCCCAGATCGAGGGAGATTATCAGTGGTCTTGTATGTCTTCCATTTTCTTATGATTGCTCCCACAGTTGATTTTTTCACACCAAGCTGCTTGCCTATTGTAGATTCACTCTTCCCAGTCTGGTGCAGGCCTACAATACTTTTCCTGGTGTCCTTCGAAAGCTCTTTGGTCTTGGCCATGGCGGAGTTTGGAGTCTGACTGTTTGAGGCTGTGGACAGGTGTCTTTTATACAGATGATGAGTTCAAACAGGTGCCATTCATACAGGTAACGAGTGGGGGACAGAAAAGCTTCTTACAGAAGACGTTACAGGTCTGTGAGAGCCAGAGATTTTCCTTGTTTGAGGTGACCAAATACTTATTTTCCACCCTGATTTACGAATAAATTCTTTACAAATCCTACCATGTGGATTCATGGATTTTTTTTTCACATTCTGTCTCTCACAGTTGAAGTGTACCTCTGGTGCAAATTACTGACCTTTGTCATCATTTTAGGTGGGGGAACTTGCACAATCGGTGGCTGACTAAATACTTTTTTGCCCCACTGTACAAAACATGCATAAAATTGCTCATTTATTCCTAAAATTGTCACAGTCATTTATTGTCAGCAGATTAGACATGTGAGCCTCGCATCTCAGATCAGCTGTTTAAAAGCTAACAATATGCTAGCTAATGTTAGGCTCGAACATCCTAAAGATCAACACAGCATATCGAAACTCTAGCTGTCACGGTCTGGCTGGCAGACCGTGGGGATGTGGGGAAAGGAGGACCCAGGCGCGGTGCTCTATGTATAAACAGTGTGTTTATTTACAGAGTGGAACAAAAACAACAATAAATCCCCGTGTTCTCCCAGACTCCCGTGTCGTGTCTCTGCGTGAATAGTTCGTGTCTCTGTGCTCTCCGCTCCCGTGTCAGCACCCCCCGGTGCTCGCTGCTCTTCGTGCCTTCCACGCTCCTCCTGCGGGAAACAATAGACGCAGCCGTCAGGACACAAATAACCGCGGGCATACACTTACACACATTAACTCAATTCAATGGGACGACTAACGTGGAGTCTCAAGGAAATGATCCCGCGTCGGTGGGAGCTCCAACTCTCTCCTAAGTAGCTCCCCCGACGAGGCCTGATCAGCAGCAGGTGTGTGACTTCGGGTGTGGCCAGTCCTTCCGCAGGGCCACACCCCTCAGGCCTGCAGGTGGCTGAGCTCCATCCTCCAAGCATACCCGCAGACACACACACACACACACACTCACATCTACAAGCATGGAGAAGAGCAGCAGCAACACCAAAATACATATAGTAATAATAATATAATTCATAACTGCTCAGGGATCCTGGGTTGCTCAGACCCAGGACCCTGACACTAGCGATATTGACAGCTGCGGTAAACGGTGGATTGACAGCCTACAATCTGCCTGTTTGTCCTACTGTGGCCACCATAGATAGGATTATGTACTTGAATTGTGAGGGGTAAAAAACACGAATTAAGTTGACTGCAATCTCTAATATAATGACATCTAGTAGTGGGATTTTACACACTGTACCTTTAAGCAAGCAATAATGCAAAGAGACAATAACTGAGGTTAAAATTACAAATGTAAGGAGCCAAAGGTCCAAAGTAGCAGCAGAGCAGTTACTGATTCGAAGATCAGAGCAATTATCCACTTTTTTTCAACAGCTAGAAAAACATTACTGTGTGTTTAAACAGATACGAACATTTTAATATCTCCTATAGTCCATAAAAGCTATTTCTCCCTAGAACGATCCTCTTGATTACTCTTTCGGAATTGCGATTTATAGAAACCAGTGCAGGGCCCTTTAAACTCTGCAGCAGGAGTGAGTGAAGTCTATCATGGCAGGAGGAATGGGGTGTGTCAGCAAAACACACAGCTGATTCAGGGTGCCAAAATTTAGCTGCAGTAATTCAACAACGCTGGTCTTGAACTGAAATCCAGAAATATGACATTATCTAGTGCGATCTGCAGAGGCCAGCATCTATGTTGAGCTCAGTGTGTGTGTCTATAATAAAAACACAAACACCAAAGTCAAATAGAGGAGCACAAATGTACACACACGCACCATTACTGCTTTTGAAAAGACAGAATAACTGTACAGCAATACATTTACAAAGGTCTATTAAATAGAACTCCAAACTTAACACTTCAGCTTATCAGGTCCCCACCAATACACCAAAACAACTAGATACACACAGGCACACACACAGACACACCTTCATTTAGTAAAGAGATAGCAGACACTTTGGGAAATACCCTTACCTCCCTTCAAGAGACTGATACCACTCAAATGTAAGAATGAAACTATAGTCAACAGTCCACGACTACTCTGTCACTTATTGTGGTTTCATATTTAGGAGCATTAAGATAGCTATTATGGGCATTTCTGTAACTTTTGTAAAAGCCAATGTTTTTTTACAACTTCAAAAATGATCACTTTATTGTAATCTCATTCTTTAAGTAGCTGCCCACAGCTTGTGGCCGCGGATGAGGATGGAAGCATCTATTAACTTAAATCAGCAGCTCTGCTCTCACGACCACCACCACCATCTCTTCACCGCAACAGATCAGGCCAGCAGCTGCATCTCTGCTGAAGTCCCACCAATCCTAAGACAAGTCTTTGCAACCGGGGATTGGATCGTCAGGGTCGGTGAGGTAAAAATGGATAGTGTTTGTTTTCTCAGTGCTAAAATAAAATGCCCACAAGTCGTGCAGAATTTTTTTAAGTGGTAAAAGAAAACATTCATGAAATTGCTATTGTAACATTACGCTGTTCTGTGGTCACAGTTATCATAGTACGAACCAAATATCCAGAGAGATTTGGGGACAGAAAACAACACAAAGGGGGCATTTTCATTCTGTGATTTTATATCATTAAATTGTCAACAGATCACTTGTGACTTTGTCTGCAGCTTGTGAAACAGCTCACTCAGTTGAGAAGGAGTCGCAATGAATAGAAGCATCCAGGCTGGAGACTTTCTGAGAACGGCGGCTTATGTGAAGAAAATAAAAATAAATAACTGTTTGGGAATCAAAGCGGTCGGTTAACACGCCCTCGGTCTCCTAATGCTAAGCCTGCACTGACACAAAACTGCAATCACAGTGTAGTTTTGAGAATTACATGAAATATGATCAATACTATCAAAATACAAGAGAACAAAGGCGAGTAAAAAAACGATTATGCTGCATATTCAAATTTGCAATATGCTGCGCTCGCACTTGAGGGTATATGATTTAAAGGTTTGCAAATGGGCTTGATTGTGGTGTAAAAACATCATCACTCAGTTTTGCCAAGCACACAGACGCAGGCATATCCACTAACACGCATACGGAGGGCCACCATGTAAGCAGAGACTGCGCGCCGAGCCAGCACAGCATTAGTGGTCTGATTTATACCACCGACAAAACTTGTTTTCGAAGATCGCTCTTCACACAAATATGCCGCAGAGCGCAGCTGGAAGCCATCACCCTGCCGCGGAAATCAAACGTGCAGGGATTAGCCATCCCAAAATGTATTTTCTAATGCAAATCCCAGAGTAAACAGAGAATAGAGGGATGAGATGATGACAAGGAAGTTGGAAACAAACTGTTAGAGTCTTTGAACGTTTGTACCAGATCAGGCGTTTGATGTTAATACAGAGAGATGCGAGTGAGCAATGGAGATTGGAGAAGAGGGAAAGGTGGAAAGGGAGTGGTGCAGAAAGTGCCAGGGTGGGTACGAGGTGGAGACGGCACCATTTGAAGTGGTTTTTCTGCAAAGCCAAAGAGGGAAGCGTAGAGAGAAGAACAAATACCGTATAAGTGTGAGAAATCCTGGGAACTGCACTGAATGGATATCAACACCAGTCACTCGCCAAGGATAGTGTTTTCATTAACATGGGATTTCCCCCCACAAAAGTTCTGCCTCCAGCACGGCAACATCTACATCCCTCCATTTTCTCCAAATCCATCTTCCAAGTTAAGCCTGCCGTGACTAGTTAAAATAACTCAGCTGATTAATATCTCTACTGTGTTATTGCTTTGGACAGAACTGATAGACACAGTAGATACAAATCAACTCCTCTAGACACAGACTGGAATGACAGTGCAGTGAGCTGATCTCTGTCCACTGTAATACATACCCAAGTAAGTAGACCTTATCAGTTTTTTTAATCCAATAAGTGGTTACATATTTGTACATTTCATTGTGCACCTTTTACTGTGATTCTGTGAATGGTTTGGGAAACATCAAGTAATCTAATATGTTATGCTTTAATGTAAGAATTCTGCAGGTTTGTTGAAAACTAGGTTACACTTAAGAAAGTGATTCTGTCATGTGTCCCACTGCAAATCCAAGATACAAACTCAGGAAGGGTGTAAATTCTAACTTTTGCTGAAAAAAAGCTACCCCCTTTCACCCCTTACTATATAGCTTAGGGTTTTAAGAGTATGAAGAGCAAAACACTATTACCATTGCCATTATAGTGGACCTTATCTACAGAGAAGCCCATTCTTACACTTCAAACTGAAAAATTAGATTTTTTTAAGTAGTAAAACCCAGTTTCTCCCAGTACAGCCTTGTCTTGTTTGCACCTGACCGAACAGATATTCTCATATTTTAAAGACCCAACTGTCTGGAGAGGCAGAGTAATGGCTTGCATTTTACTCCCGCTACACAATCATGAAACATGACCTGAAGCGCTTGCACATAAATACAAATGAGGCCAACCTGAAAGAGCGATATTGTGCCCCAACACATTCTGCCAAGTGTGACATGAGCTGAGAGTTTGACCAGTAGCTTGTGGAGTATCTAAAATGTGCAAAATTCAAGGAAAATACTGCTGTAGACTGAATGCTTAGTGACTCCATAACCTGTTCACAAACATCCCAGTACCAGGAATGCATTAAGTGAGTATCTTGAAAATAAATCTGCAAGTAGACTGAAAACATTTTATAAAGAAAAGGAATTTTCTGCTGAAACACTCAATATTGGTGCACACATATGTGACTGCTTTTGATAACATTTATACTCCCTTCTTTTTCCATTTATCGACTTTTAAATATGTGAAATCCTGCCAAGCAGAAAGTGCCGCTCTGATAAATGCCTGCTTAGTTTTAAAAAATAAAATTCAGGTATGAAGGCATGAGGAGGAATAAATCAGGTCCACAGCAGCAGATCTGTTGTGGTCCAGATGTGTACCATAGCACCATGTGGAGCTGATGGGAAAAAATATCATTAGCATTCCATCAATCACCGATATCTTATATAAACTTTTTCCCCAGCTCATTTCTTACTGAGGTAACATTTAATAATATGAGGCGGTCAGCAATAACTGACTGGTGACTACCAGAGTCAAACACGTAGAAATGGACATAACATACAGAAACATGATAGAAGTAGTAGGCCAGAAAAAAGGTACGTGGACACAGAAACTGAGAATCTGTTATGTAGCTTTCATTCACTTCTTCATCCTGTTCCATGTGTTGTCTATTACCTCCTGCTTTGTTTTGTTTCTGCCCCACTTCCAGCACACATACCCAGCATGCCAACAACACACTAGCCAAATTAATAGCAAATACACAAAGACACACATACGTACAAAAACACTGGAATAAGTGACAGCATCCTTGCTCCAAGCTGGCATGAGTACAACACACTGTTGCTTATCCAATCGGAGCTTCCACTAGAGGCCATTTTCCAATCAAATCAAAGTGGGGCTAAGCAGGTAGGCCCCGGCTTTTGTTTGCAGCGCTGGATGGATGAAACAGACACTATGAGAATGTCCTTCGTTTTTGATTTGTTCCTTTAATCCACTACTAGGAGGTCTCTGTAATCCGCTCACTTGGATGACATAATTACATTTTTCTAATAATTATACATCAGACAAGCAGATTAATATTAAATTGCTAAAAAGATCTTAGTGTGGATTTGACTACTCGTTTGCTGTTGAGTATGGCTGACAGGAAGACGGCTCAACACAAAGCAGCACATTACGTGACCACTGGAAAAGCAGACAAGTGCAGCTTTTGGCAAAAACATTTGAAATCTGTGGTGATTTGGCCGCAAAAACACATAAGAATACATAAGCATTAAAAAGCCTGCCTAGCATGGCTCTGTAAGCAACCAGAGGTTCTCATTACAAACCCACATGATATGAAACATCCCCTCAATAGAACACATATTGTCTGCGTGTCTCAATTACAGCCTGAATTCCTCACTTCAGAAATGCGCACACACACATGCACACACACACAAGCACACGGGAATATGTGAGTACACCGATTATGGTTTGTGTATTTATTCACAGAAACGCATGGGAGGATGAACAGACAAATATATTTGCAGCAATGTGAAATGGGTTACAGTTTGTAATGTTTGGCAACAACACCAACTTAAACTTTACACACAGGCTTTGCCCAGCTCTTCCATTTCCACTAAACAGAACCTGCTGTGTGTGTGTGTGTATTTGCGCATATGTACAAGTGTGTCTGGGCTTGGCCAGGCAGCAGAGCTCTCTCAGGTTACACACACACACAGGAAGGCTCAGAGCAATAACAAAGGCCTTTCAAAGGAACCCTCAGCAGGTTAAGATAAAATGTTTTCGCTCAAACTGATAAAAAGCATCTGCAGCTTAAATGAGCAGGCGCTGGTATCAGTGGCGAGGTATGTGCAGCAGATCGGCCGGGACAGATTAAAACAGACAGCGGGTTGTCTCCCTCTTGGACGCACAGAGACCTAAGAGCAAGTGTATGTGTGCGTCCAGTCTAGTACTGACAGAAACACCTGTGAGGTTTAGTTCCAGCTTTAAATCCTCGGCGTGCCAATAATGTGAGAAACAGAAAATGGATAGGGTGTTATCGAGCAGTTCTAGGTTGTACGCTCCACACACAAGTCCCACTGTGCTGTAGGACAACCGCTGTGATGACTCTAAGATACTGTAGACTCGGCAACCTCTAGCACATACTTTAAATGTGTATTTTCATTTTTCTTTTTAACTGTCCAAATATCTTCTTTATAAACACACGGCTGATGAAGAACACTGTTCTAGAGGGAGAAGAATTTGGACACAGTTGTTGATCATATTTATGCATGGTCATGCTAACATCTGTCATGTCATGTGTGATTACTGTATGGGTGTAGTGCTGGAGGAGAAGGGGGGGGGGGGGGTGTCTTTAACTTTTTTTAGTTGGAATTATTAAATTTATGACATAATTGAATCCAGTTTAAATGACAAGACTTTATTCCACAAGAATAATAAAGGTTAAAGCAGCAAGAAAGTTCACTGAGCAAAACAGGAAAATTCAGATTTTTTAACTTTTTTTTTAAACTTAGAAACATTTGCTTCAAAGATGGTGATCAGATTCGCTTGCGTTCAGTTGGCATCGTCAAAGCGACTTGTGAATTTCTGTATATGTAGATGCCAAAAGATTTGATTTTTAACTGATTTATCACAGTTAATTGCCATATTATCACAAACATATTGCATGTAATTGCCATCTCGATCCCATTTAACTGCAGACTGATAGCAGCAGACCGACTCTGTCTAATTGCTGCTGTCTTGATGCATCAATCTGTTTATAATGATATGGCGATTAACTGTGAAAAATCAGTGAAAACCTCAAATCTGTTGGCACCTACATATGCAGAAATTCACATTAAACAGAATTTCATATTAACAACTTGCATTTGGAGTCCAGCCAGAACCTCATAGATCTGGAGCAGAAATTCCTCTATATATAGCGGTGCAGTAGCTACAGGATGACGATTTAGCAACAAAATGACATGGGTGACAACCTTCCTTTTTGATAGAAATATAACCAGAATAAAACCAGCTGGTAACCAGTTGAGTCAAGTCCCCTATTGCAAAGAAAGACAGAAACTGGTTATGCTCACTGGTAGAGACCAACTCCGACCAGATATCCAGCAAAGTGTGTAATAGACATGCTAGTCCACAGTGTCCATTCCACGTGTTGCCTCTCAAAAATATGAAATGGACATGTATGCAGAAGTTGCAATAACAGCAGAGAGAGATATTTTATTTCAAGCCAACATACAAAAAAAATCACGGGAAAGTGTTTAAACGGATATTAATAACATATTTACATGTATATACATATTAGCCACCTAGCTTAATCATTTCTGATGATTAAGGACCCTGGAACACACTTTATATGATTTTTGCTCACTAGCAACTTGTTGGCTTTAAAGATATTATCTTCCCCTGCTGGAAATGCAGTTTCCGTTTCATGTTTTGGAGAGGCAAAGCGTGAAATGGACACGGTGGACCAGCGTGTCTATTACACATGTTGGTGTGATACTGGGTTGCTGACTCAGGTGTTTTATTTGGAGACAGGCTTCCTCCTACTAGGTGACCTGTGCAATCACCTTGCTATTAAAAGTAGTTGCCCAGAGGTTGAGAGTGTTATATTCTCTGGGCAATCAGTTGGTTGCCTCAAAAATGCTAAAGATTTTAATGTAATCAATGGGCAAGCACCAATTTTTCCTAGGAGCAAAGATGTCAACATCCTATTTTATTCTGCGCCAATAACAAACTGCATGTTGAGATCTGAGAGGGTGTCCAATGGAAATGAAACAAAATCTGTCAGACAACCAATGAGGCTGTAAACAGAATGTTGTTATATCATGCCACTCACTTATTAAGGCTTATATGAACTTTGTACTAACTATGCTGAGGTACTTCCAGTGACAGAGTGACACATTTAATGAATTCACCTATATTACTGCCAATTAAAAATGTTTGGTAAGACTGCAAAAGTAGGGCATAACACAGGCCACTTACCATGTAACAAAAATTATTTTTTAGATGTACAGAAATTTTAGAGGTTCACCTCTTTTGCATCTTACCTGGAAGCCCTGGATGCGAGCCAGGTAGTCCAGCTGCTGTGCTGGCTGCACCGAGACACCACAGGCCAGGTTCTTCCCCTTCATGGGCAGTGAGGCTTCGGCTGTGGGTGACTGACCATTCAGCAGCAGCTCCCTGGCCATGGTAGCGGTTGGGCTGGGTGAGGAGGATGAGCCACTGTAATAAGAAGGGTGTCCTGGGGGTAGCGGGGCAGAGCAGGGCCCCATGTCTTTTGATGCCATGTAGTTAACGGAGTTGCTACTGGTGCTCCCGGGGCCCGGAGCACTGCCACCTTGCTTTCTACTGGCCTCCATCTCCTGATAGACATCTGGGCTTAGGTGGAGCAGACCCTTTTGGGCTGGAGGGGTCAAGAAGGGCGGGAGGAAGGGAGGGAGGTGAAGATTAAAAAAAAGATGTTAGTATGAATAGATAAATGGACACAAAGAAAAGTATAAAGAGTTAAAAGAGGCAAAACAGAATAAAGGAATGACATTAGGAAAGAGAACAGAGAAAAAGGTTATTATGGATCTCATAATTAAGCGTTGAAATCTCATGAATACAGATTCCTTAGCCACTTACATTAAGACAATACCAAGGAGTGTTTGTCTATGTGGGTGCCCAACTGTGTCCATTTGTGTGCCTACAAGTGTGAGCTCCTAAACTGGCATTTCGTCACCAAACATAGTTGACAGTTACTTGTGTTTTGGCAGGTCCAAGCACTATCAAAGCGTCTGCTGGGAAACACACACACAGCCCCTTTCTTTCTCACTCTCAAACACAAACACAGAGACACAAACGGAGCATCCACCAATATCAACAGAGTGTCTATGACTTCATCTTTGATGGAAAACAGCACCGTCACTTCACTGGTATCCTGCTCCAGTTTTTATGTCTTCAAACATAGACCCAGCTGAACCTCAAAGGAAGTTTAGTCACAGACAAAAGGTTCTTGTTATATTATTTTGAATGAGGAAATGTCCCAAATGGCCTGGCCGAGGCACCTTTGTGGTCTAACAAGTGAAACTGGACAATACTTGCTGTAGTTCTAGCCAGCTGAACACAACAGCACCATTTTAAAGCTTTCTGGACTCTGATATCACTGACCTGAAAGTGTTGCGGAAGCAGGAAATGCCCGTGGGTTGGGATTCAATACGTTTGTTACTCTGTGGCCATGGTGAAAGTGAAAGGAAGGAGTACAAGGCATTAAAAGAATGCAAGGAATTGTAAAGAGAGGATAAAAGAAGGAGGATGAGCTGGCAGCTCGTTCAGATGGAAGAGGATGTGGGGATGAGTGAATGTGAAACCCATGAGGAGCCTCCAAGCCCAGCCAAGGTCACCAGAGACAGGAAGACCAGCTGTCTGTGTGTCTGTGCACATGTCTGTGGGCTTGTTTGTGTGTGCATATGGACCAACAGCTGGGAGAAAGCGCTGGAGCGAGCACTTGACTGACAGGTCACTTCCTGTTTCAGTTAACATTTACAATCACAGACAGATATACACAAACAAGGACAGAGTTTTGCACAATTGTAGCTTACTCTAGTGTAAGGTTTCTGGGAACCTGCTGACAGTATTTCCCATAATGAACAATGAAGTTTGCATTCCTTTCCAGAGCAGCAGAAAAGCTGAAGGAAACAAATGAAATCCAGAACTTATTGCTCGTACTACAACAAGTGGCCCCTTGCCAACAATGACACAAATGCTAGGACTTTTCCCCCCTCCTCCTAATCATGATGACAACTTTAATTTGAATTTACACAAGTAAAACTTGCAGGCCTGCACATTCTGAATGCAGCATCATAAAAAATGAAAGGTGTTAGCCAACATGACATCAGCAGTGGACAAAGAGAATTGGAGGGGGGGGAGGAGGAGGCAGTCAATGTGATCCATGTGAGTTTCTGTGACTGCCCAGTGCATGTGAGAGTGTTTGCATGTTTGCATGTGATTGAGTACTTAAAGCTGGTGTCAGATGGTAAGCGAGAGCGTGAGAGCAAGAAACAACAAGAGTGAGACAATGGACGAGAGACAGTGGGAGTGAATAAGCAAGAGTGGCTGGATGTGTTTGCGCGTGATGCTGGACAGTGATTGTGAAATTGTGTACATAAAGTGGGAGAAAGTTAGTGAAAGGGGAGAGCGGGAGAAAAGCAGGCTGAGCCTGAGAAGTGGTGAACGGAGGAGTAGGGAGAGCTTATTTGTGGTACCGGTTCCAGGCAGTTGCAGAGGGGTCCCACCCAGACTCGGTGTCCGGTGGGCCAGGGGAGCATTGGAGGAAAGCCAGAGCCAAGCATGAGACTGATCGAAAACAGATAGGGCCGAAGCCCGCCGCTATAAATCACCACTGTGGAGCAAGACCTTCACATAGCTTACACATGCACACAATGCACACACACACACACACATATGAACAGCAGGAAATGAAATGTGGCAACTCAAGTGAAAAGCCGTGCTGCAAGACCCATGGGAATAGAAGGGAGAAAAATCACCCTCTTACTTCTTTTACTTAGGCTTTCTTTTTATGCTCTCTTCCTGTCTCTAAGCCACCCTGTTTGTTGTAGCAATGCCTTCCAGAGCTTACATAGGGCAAAGGACACTGACGCGCACACACACAAAGAGTAAAATGAGGGTTGTAGGTGCCTGAGGTGCGTGTGTGGGTGTTTTGTCTGGGAATGGAAAGAACAGAAAGACAGAGGGATAAATGGACAGCCCTTGACATATTTACCTACTTTCTCCCACTATGCCTTATATAACGCAGAAACATTCTTTGTGTGGAGCATAGCTCGTCAATGACAGCATTGGTTATGTGTAGGAAATTGCGTTTGTGTTACCTCAGGCTAGTAAATGGAAGAAGATCAAAAATAGAGTTAACCCATTTTGCCAATATGCAACAGCTTTTAAAGCTAAATTAAAAAAAAGGTTTCGACAGAACTGAGTTTTTGAAACCTTTTCAAGGGTTCCGTCCTGCTTTATGTCCTTTTCTGCTATAACTACCTGAAAATGGATCAAAGGACATGATATTTGCCACGTCAGTTACATACATAAAACATTAAAAAATCAGCTGACAATAATGCTTATTAGGCCTCTATATCATCCTCACATTTTGAAGCAGCTGGTGTCCTTTGCACACATCCCTACATGGGGCCCCTGTAGTGAGTTTTCCAACTAAGATGCCATTGCAAATGGTTCACTTGTTGTTTGGGGGGAAAAGAGTGAAGTTTGCCAGCCTTCTGTGGCCCTCTAACACTTTTGAGCCCCACGGAGAGGCCTGTGGGTAATGTTTTAAACATATATCTCGAGCTACACCTAAAATGTGGACTGTGGTTCTTCCTTTGCCTGTGATTTTTAGTTTTTGCCTCTAACCTAGCCTAGTTTCTACTAACCTAGCAGACACACAATGAATAAAATGCCAATGATAACCTCCAGCAGCAACTCTAATTGCTCTAATTTCAGGATTGAGCCAAAAACAAACCATTTAAAATTTGTTTGACCTGAGGTATCCACTCACTAGAAGCAATAATTAAATCACACAGTAAAGTCTCTCTAGAATTTCTATTAACAATCAATCTAAAAACTTGAATATCCTGTTTTTATGCCATAACAGTGCAGACTGCAATAAAAATGCACGGCCTGATTGTAAATGGAATGCCATTATTATAAGTGTAGATTTAAGAAATGCTAGAAAACCTTTTTCCTGATAGCCTATAAATGTAACTTTCTATGTAAGTCTTAGTATCATTTTACCACCGCTTGGTAACTAATAACAGGACTGTATACCCTTTGGCACCAAATTAAAATTTCAGCAGCAACAGATTTATATTTTTGCACAAGTTTTTTTTTCTTAAATTGTAACACTGTGTTAATTGTGACCAACAGTCTTTTAAGACAGACAACAGGAATGACTGTGGCTGATAGTAGGATATGATCTACTGTTATCATCTACATTAAAATAAACCACAGTATGCTACTTTAGGGGATAGGCGTCAATGAGAAAAGACCAAGGTGCAAATACCAACCCTGAAGACACAACAAAAAAAGACTTGTAAACGTGGCAGTCAGAAAAAGTAATTGTTCCATGACCCTTATACCTGGTTGTTCCACCCTTTGTAGTAGGAACTGCAATCAAGCAATAATTGGAAATTAGCCTTTCACATTGAATTCTTCTTTGCAAAACTTTTAATTCAGCTACACTGGCGGGTTTTTGAGCATGAATGAACTGCTTAAGGTCATGTCAAAGCATCTCAATTCAAAATTTTCAGTCATGTGACCGACTCATCATCCTAGCTGTCAATTATTATCTATCCATGGAGGAAAAACAAAGATATGAAGAGAAACTACATCCATACTTTAACCTGGCAGGTTTATTGAATCCCTAAAAGTAGCATTGTCTTTCCCAGAGTACCCATTTGGTCATGTCTACCTGTATCTGTATGTGTATGTAAAAAGAAAATTCACCCTACATTGCTGCCTGGATGAAAGCTTTTAAAGTAAGGATAGCTACATGAATTTTCGATCTGGAGGTAATTGTAAGTGTTACCTAGCTAACTCAAACAAACTACTATATGTAAATCTTTAGTTTTGTTGACTTGGACATTCACAGTGTAGGACCAGAAAAGTTCTGGTAGTATTAATCATCACATTACTGTTGTGTCATAAGAGTAAAGTTGAGCGAGTATTTTTCTGATGTCAGGTAAATCATCCCTACAGTTTAAATGAGACGCCACTGACAGCTTGAGTTGCTGTTAAGAAGCAGGGATTGATGCAATTTGTCCTCATTTGGCAGGTTTAGGTGAGGTTTGCTCACTTGTTGGTGCCATTTTCTACACCATTCTGGCAGCTATAAATAAACGTTCATTAGTGCATTGATTAGTTGCTGTGCTATTGGATGCACTATCTGGCATTTTGGCTGAGTTAAACTTGAAAAGGTTGAAAGTATAGCTGGAGGGTAAAGAACTGCAATACTGTCAGGTGGGCGTGTCCCAGTAGCTCTGACGTCACACGAAAACTTTGGATAGGATTCAAGTCCGGACTTTGACGGTCCGGACCTTTGTTGCAGGCTTTGTTCATGGCTAAGATCATTTTGGGTTAGAGTTGTTTTCTTTTTCTTTTGAAAGTGTACTAAACTAGCCAATAGGGTTGGGAGTAAACAAATTGTTTACTTTTCTAGGCATCTGAAAGAAGCAAGTGCAAATATGGGATACTGTCAGAGTGGATACTAGCCAGGGGCCTAGGTACTAGAGACCTTCTTGCTCCATAGTATAAAGTCTAATTTGTAAATTCATAATTCTTTGGTGACTTTACAGTGTACAAGTTGGGGTTCTGTGTCTGTCCTCCTGCACAATTTATCAAAGCAGCTCCCTTGCCTAAACATTTCCAATAGTGAGAATGTCTCTGAAACTGATTATTACCTCAAGCATGCAACACTTGAGGTAATAAGGGACTTTGGAGATGACTTCATTCTCCCTGTGCTGTTTGGAGTTAATTTGAGAAAATAGGTATATCCACATACGGTACAGTGAGACAAGGGAAGAGCATGGCACAACCAAATGATTGCAACCACGTGAAATTAGGCTTTTGTGTTTTTTTGTTTTTATAACATTTGCTTCAAAGACAGAGACCAGGTCTGAGACCACTCAGATTCAGTTGCTGTCTTCAAGGTGACTTTGGTGCGTCATGATGGTGAAAAACAGCAATAAGACTGACTCAGTGTGCTATCAGTTTGCAGCTGAATGGGGTGAAGCTGGCAATTACACACAATCTGTCACTGTTAGTAAAAATATGCTTATTAACTGTGAGAAACTGTAGTAAATCTGTTGCTTTCCTCCACAAATAGTGATGTAGTTGCTGCAGGAAAGCAATTTGTAAAATGACACAGGCACTCTTGCAGATGTGCTGCACTCATTGGTGACTCAGACTGATAGCAAAATGGCAGTCTGTCTGCGTTTACAAATTACCTGGCAGCTCACAAATCTGAGAGTACGTGCAGTTAGGCCATGATTGTTTAGAGACAGGTTGCCTTTCACCAGACAACCGGTGCAAACACCTTAGAACTGAAGTCATTACAGGCATTTAACCTCTGATTGCAGCTGACTGCTGCAGCTACCTGCACTTGATATTGAATGTGATTTTTCGTAGCAGCACAGATACTGCCGCCCTTGTTTTACTCTAGTGTGACTGAGCCAATTCTAAATTCATTGAGGAAGACAGATTTGAAGCAGTTTTTTCTACGGTAACCTTCCTTTGGTTCAGACTCAGGGCTGGGCTTTCTAACATTTTTACACATTTTACACAAAAAATCTGTATGATATAAAATACGGGGTGGAATCAAACATATTGCTTTCTCTCGTGGCATTATTTGAACAGTGGAAGAAAGCAAATTAACTGAAGTATATTAAAATTTAACATAAAAAATATAAATAAAACCCATCCTGACTACACAGTGTAGTAGTGAATGTAGAGAATTTATGCTTTTTTGGGGGGGTGGAGGTGTAATCACTACGGAAAAATGTGCTGTGATATATCATCACTGTGGGTGACACACTGTGATAGTATTGCACGGAGAGTTATTCTTGGACTCTTACTCATAAGATTAAAGTGCTTCTGAAAAAAAAAGTCTCATTCAGAAAAGATCCGCACAATAAGTAACACTGCCGTTATAAAGAGTCGAAAACAGATGTCGCTACATCAACAAAGATGGCTAAAATATTGAGGATTATAAGTTTAAAAGTTTTAATTTTATTCACCTATAAACACGGGCCCTGTTTAAACACTCGCAAAGTTTGAACAGCTGCAAGGAAAAGAAAAGATTTTCACCCCCCCCTTTTTTTTTAACCCCCAGCCAGACTTCTACTTATTCACACTATACGTCAAAACAAAAGACAAACAAGAAACATCTTCCATTCAGCACTGACAGACACACGCACACAGAAAACTGAGACCAGCTGTATCTGTTTGAATGAGTTGTAAATGGTGTTTATGAAATAAATATTATTCAGACATTAGCGTCGTGTGAGTGTTCTGCGGTTTGGGCAACTTTAAAGAGCTAATTAGCAGATAGTTAAGCCTCATGCTGAGTGTGAGATAAACTAAGTGGAAATGGCAATGGACCAAAGGCACACTCCAAGCCAACAATAGGAACAGTCATCGAAAAAAGGAAGATTTTGTTTCCCAAGAGGCTCTACTCTGGAGGTATTGGGCAATGACCGAAGCTCCGGCTTCAATAGAAACCACAACCACCAAAATAGTTTTTCCAAGAGAACAATCATTGATCTACAAATATTATTTAGATAATATATCTTTCAGAAACTCGACTAAATCACAGATTTGAGTGCTATAAAAATTGTGGCACAGGCTCAGTTCTCATCTGGGTCCTGCCTATCAAGTCTAAACCAGCAGTGAGCAATGCAACAAATCTGGGCGATTACTCTCTCAACATAAGTGTGCTAAGCATGACATCCATTCTCCTCTCCAGAGTGAAGCTGGATGCCCCATGTCAGGGAGCCGGAGCTCTGCCAAAACCCTCCATTAGACCAAAGTGACGACAGCACATTTGAATCTATTAAAGCTATCTGTTTTCCCCTCTGCTGCTCGACATCTCACAGATTGTTCATTTGAGTCACAAACTGCTCTTTCTCAAGCTGCTGGCATTTACTTTCCTAGTTTAAAACTGCTTACATCTGCTTTTTTAAAAACTCAATCTAGAACATCACAAAAATATAATAAAGCTCAGATACTTACATGCTTAAGCAACACCATGACAATGAATTCTTTGGAAACTTCTTTCACACGTAATATTAAAAAAAACAACAACAAAAAAAACTTATGCCACATGTGGCACGACTAGCAAAATAACACCACTGCCAGGCTCCGGAGACAACAAAACAACTAAAAATAGAATGGGAATTCTTGAAATAGCTTCTTGACTTTAATGTGAGATTTTCGGCATTATTTTTTATTTTGATTACAGACAAGACAACCAACTTAACAAGAGACAATGATGGAGGCCAGCTGTTTTAAAATTACACCCTTAAGGTTCTCAGTGAAGAGTCCTTTGAGACAAAGCCTCCTCTATAAATAAAATGCCCTTTAAGGCCATCACATTCCTATGTAAGATCTTACATAAATCCAGACAGGAAATGTATTTTGCATTTGCTGACCTTTTGAAGATGTCCATAAGGTGAGATAATGATCTGTTTCTCCTTTGTATCTGTTTGTACATTAACAGGCTTGGGTATTGTCCAGATATAACAGCAATGGCAAGGCTAACATGATGATGTTTAGGAGGTTAACTATATTTACCATCATAGTTTAGACTGTTAGCATGCTAACATTTGCTAATTATAGTGAGTGATGCCATTAGCTTTGGTCTTTCACTATAAACCAAAGTCAAAGCCATGTATTCCTTTTTGTACTTGATTATCCCACTAGTGAGAAATTTAGAAGAAGACTTTAGTCCATAAGCCACAGGTGTATTCATTCATTGTAGTTCAGGCTGGACCTACACACTGGCCCAGTTAATTGACTGGTATTGTGATTTTCACAACCATGCTGCTAAAAACCTGCACAGAGATCCAAATTGAAATAAAAAAAATAGCTTAATATCTAGTAAAGACCTACTACTAATCTTGTGTGCTCAATGCACATTTTAACTACCGAATGCCTTTTTGAACATTTATTCCAGAGCATGGATATCACCACTTCTGTTTTTTCCACTACTTTGGTCCTTTTAGCACTAGTTTGACATACTAGTTGTAATGATTTATTAATTACTTATTCTGTTTCAGCAACTAGTTACAACACAAACTTTACTAAGGAAGCTGAGCCAGAACCTGTAGCATGAGAGTCACAGGTAGTCCGCTATCTGATGCATTCGTGGCCTTCTGGATAATGTAAGCCAGACAATGTCAGGGGAATCAGATTAGAGTATAACAGTTTCCTTTCATACATTTAATGAACAACAGGTGATAGTCTACCTGAAAATTACTCAATTTTTATCATGTGGTGTTGGCTAGGTAGAGCATACTCAAGGCAGGTCACATCTACCCAATCCACTGGAAACCAGGCAGTTACCCGCTCTATTTAATGTTTAAGAGTGCAACCGCATGAGCACACATGGAAATACCTTTACGAGATCACTACTCAACTGCAAAACATTTCTCAAGTAAATAGTCTAAAAATCTTTTATAGCAAACTAGCCTTGTGTAATTAGCATTGTGTACATTTTATTTACTATTTTGGTTTTGGTCTCATCAGTTTGAGAAATCTGCTAACTACTTTAACCACTGATGTGATAAACCTTGTAAACATGTATGACAGTTGCAGTGTCTCTATGTGTTGAGGATTAAGGGTATGTGTATGTGCACATACCCTATACTCCTGTGCACTTGTGTGTTAATCCTGAGTGAAAGGCTATGTTTTCTGCACAGGAAGGCAGCGGAGGGACTCCCCGGAGGGCCTCTGTGTGCCGGCCCTGTAAGCCTGTGTGAATGAGCCTGAATTCGCAGGCTCCCCACGAGGACGCACGGCCAATTAAGCTGACAGTCAGAGGCCCATTGACCAGTCACAGAGATTAAACGCCGGGCCATCTCGGTGGCTAAAACCACCTGCAGGATGGAGGGAATGATGGAGAGCCAGAGAGGAGGAGGAGAAGGAAATGGAAAGAAACACGGGGAGACGTGCCGATACTCACTGTTGCTTGTCGCTTCAGTAAAAGACGCCTTTTGTCCATTCCAGCCTTTGTTGTCCATCTGTAGTGATGTGGAGAGAAGGAGAGAAGGGGGAGGTAAGAGAGATGTAGATTCTTGAACAGACAGCTTCTTCACGCATGTCAGACAAGTTCCTTCCTACTGTTTGGTCAACAAAGAGACGAGTGCTCACAGGAGGGGATGCTTAAGGAGCCTAGTGTCTCTAGGCCAGCTACTTAATTAGGGGGGTTGTCAATGTTTACTAACAAAAAAAAGAGGCTCCTATTCAATGTGTTACTTCTGCTGTGGTGTGTGCGTCTGCTTGCACAAACACACACAGCCACAAACACATGTGAAACACAAACAAATCATTTCTCACATGTGTGACAGCTGAGGAGATGACATTGCTGTAAACAAATTCACCCACGCTACAGTGGAATTTCAGTGCAAGAGAGCTCACAGCTCACAGAGAGAAAGGAGGAATGGAAGGAGAGAAAGCGCTCGAAAGAAAGACAACCTATCTTACAAAAGCTACAGAGCTCTGAGTTGTCTGAGATCAAAAGAAAAGGAAAAACGAATTCGTACAGAGACGTTGTCGGAGTTGTCGAGCTATTGCACAGTCACGTATCGGCCAATAACTTTGTTCTGTCTAAATATTGTTTCTTGAGTGTAACCAGACAGGTCTCACCTCTTGCCAGAAATTAGCTTAAACAGGGAGACTCACTGCTTATTTCCATAACAGCAGACTCACATATCTGAAACCTTAGAAAACAAAACACAGTGGTTTATAGGACTAAAGAATGAAACATCCAATGATGTGATTTGATTACATGTCTGTAACGTTTGACATTCCCCTGGAGACTCGTGTAAGTGGGGCATTCAGTGTGCAGAGCGTTTAAAACTTTCAAAAACTCCTCTGCTGAAGTCTCAGTAGCAGTAACTACACAGAAGATCAAGGTAATTAATGTCAGAGCTGAGGAAATCAAACTAAAAGGAAGGAAATTACTGGCTGCAAACTGAGATGCGCTTTCTTCGGAGCATGTCATGTTTAACTCTCCTGCAGTGTTGGTCAAGTTACTTGAAAAAAGTAATCAGTAACTAATTACTGATTACTTCCACAAAAAAGTAATCCCGTTACTTTACTGATTACTTATTTTCAAAAGTAATTAATTACTTAGTTACTTAGTTACTTTTTAAAAACACGATTTACAACCTGAAGAGGTGATAAAGCGATAGATCTTTCAGCCCAATTCTACTTTTTCTGCATAATCCATCATACAAAATGTAATCAAATGGAAAAGTCTCTTTTTTTTTTAACTTGTTTTATCAGTTTTAATCTTTTAACTTTATGCATCAAGCAAAAATTTAATTATATGCAACATTCTCTGACTTGAATAAATTAGTTTAACATTTAAACCTATTTTCTGCACATTCCAGCACATAAAATAAAATATTTTTTGTGTTTACACTCACTCTTTCAAATAGATGCAAGTAAAACACAGCAGAAAATAAATAAAGTCAAAGACTCAGCGGTCCTGTTGCACTATTTTCACCTGTAAAGCAGGACTGCGGTAGGCGGCGGTTTACCCTGGTGCAGGTGTGCCGCGGTCAGTTGAAGAATCCGCGAGTTTCTCTGTGAGTTTCCCATTACGTCGTTGCACACTCGGTGCTTGCTTGGAAGTTTAGGGGGGTTTTTTTCACTGTAAAAAGAAGTTTTCTTCCCACGCACGATGGACACTAATGTTTTTGTTACTTTTTATGGAATCAAACTCAAAGTAAGTTCAGTACTTCCACGCTTTAAACGCTGCACGCTCATACGCTCTCCCGCACTCGATATGTGATCCATTGTTGATCTGCACACAGCTGTTGTCACTAACGGCGCACTCGCTTATGTCACTGTCATTCTCGCAAAAAATCACGGTTTTAGTAACGCAGTAATGCAGCGTTCCTACGGGAAAGTAACTGTAATCTAATTACCGTTTTTGCAATAGTAATCCCTTACTTTACTCGTTACTTGAAAAAAGTAATCAGATTACAGTAACGCTTACTGTAATCTGATTACAAGTAACGCGTTACTGCCCATCTCTGCTCTCCTGTAGTTCTAAGATTTGGTTTTCTGAATAGTATACATACAGTATATGCAGCATCATATATCAAACTAATGAGCTGTCTGGGGAACAATTAACATTCTACAGAGAGACTGGTTATGTAACTCTATCTGATTCTGCCCCCTTGAGCTTAAAAACCAACGAGGTGAATAAAGATGTTGGTGATCAATGGTTGCTTGCAAAACACATATGGTTTAGAGAAGCTGAACGGGTTGTATAATAGGTCAGCAGCACTGGGATTTGAGATAAATCTGGGAATTGAGTATCAGAATTACTGTGCGGGGTTGTAGAGATGAGATAAAGTCAGGGCAGTGCATGAAGTTTCCTAATTAGTTCTTCAGCATACAACTTTATAGGTACCATCCGCTATCACCATTCTTATAGCTCTGATGCTAATAACAATTGCAAAGTGTTATTATTTGGGTGTCTCTGCTTAGACTGCTGCCCCCTGCAGCCCCGACCTTGATAGGCAAACAGAAAAGTGACAGAGGCAATAAAAACCCATTGGAATAACTCATGAGTGTCTGTAATTAAGTAACCTAAAGCAACCTACATACTATACATTTATGTTGCACTCATTAGCCATTATGTTAGGTGCCCGAAAGGACATTTATGTGACTTTGAACGTAGCATGGTTGTTGGTGCCACACAGGGTGGTCTAAGTATCTAAGTATTCCACAAACTTCTGACCATTCTCTGTAAACCCGAGAATGGTCCAAAAAAGAGAAAATGAGTACCAGTTCTCTAGGAGGGCAACAGTAACTCAAATAACTACTTGATACAACAAAGGTATGCAGAACAGCATCTTCAAACCTTGGTGCAGATGGGCTACAGAAGCAGAAGACCACACTGGGTGCCACTCTTGTCAGATAAGAACAGGAAACAGGTGCTACAATTCACAAGGGCTCACCAAAATTGCAGAACAGAAGATTGGAAAAGTGGCAGGATCATAATTTCATGTAAACGACATGAAAACACCGATCAACCCTGGGTTGTTTCAATGGTTCACGCTGCTGCTGGTGGTATAATGGTGTGGGTGATATTTTTTAGCATTTCCATACTTTCATAGGTCCTTTGGTACCAGCTGAGCATCTTTTTAATGCCACTTGACTAGGAAGGTGAGCTGTTGTTGACAATGTCCACCTCTTTATGACCACACAATATCCATCTTCTGATGGCTACTTCAGGATATTACCCCATGTCACAAGGCTCAAAAAATCACAAATGTATTTCTTGAACATCACAATGAGTTCAGTGTACTCAAATGGCCTCACAATCAATCCAACAGATCACCTTTGGGATGTGATTCACATTATGGATGTGCAACTGACAACATCTGCAGCAACTGAGTGATGACGTCATGTCAATGTGGTTCAAAATCTCTGAGGAATGTTTCCAGCACTTTAATTAATCTGTGCCACAAAGAACTATTGCAGTTCTGAAGGCAAAAGGGGGGCCAGCTTAGTGCTATCAAGGTATAACTAATAAAGTGTTCACCTCTTCAGCAGTTTTAACATGTTTTCACTTTAGTAGCTACAAGAAATCGGAACCAAATGTAATCTGTGGATCATATTGATATATTCATATCATTATGAAACAAATGCGATAATTTATAGATGCAGTATAAGAAACCAGTGCTGGGAAAGTTTACATTTCTAAAACGGCTGTGAACAAAACCTTCTGTATAATTAATTGTGTGATTTATTCCTCCCCCCCCATTATGTAGAATCTTTTAAAACTTCAAATAACATTCAACAATATACAACTACTACCAGTCAGGAAGTAAGATAAATAAACAGTTGTGCAGCAAAGTGGGAGGCTTGTATATAAAACAGATATGAAATATACAAGCTGGCGAAGGCGTTTTTACCTCAGCCGGGTTCTGAGGGACTGTGGAGGCCTTGTATCCCAGCTGTAGCAGCATAGCCTCAGCTGCATTCCGCTTGGCAACCTTCTTGTTGGGCCCTGTTCCCGTGGCAACCTCATTATTCACCTTCACCTGTATGGGAATGGAGGAAAACACGCATATAAAGAAACCAGTACACACAAGTGAGATAAAGACACTAGCAATATTTGCTGATTCACAACTGAACATTCTGGTTTTGCTGATGCATCCTGTTGTGATAATGACTAACTGTTCCTTAGTTTTTTTTTTTTAAAGTTTCTTTTCTCTCTTTTTCAGAGCTGAGGCAGCCATGCAGTGCACATTGCACAAAAAGAATCTGAGTGAAGTGTTTGTTTTTCAGTAATCCCAAAACATTAAATCTGTCTATACAGAATGTAAGCAGAAATTTCCAAGAGAATATCAGACGTCGTTATGTTATCCAAACAGACAATTACACTGTACAAATAACATTCTGGGAGCCAAAGCCTGTGAACTGCCAGGCCTCAGCGCACTCAGTCAAAGTGGTCTGACATGCTCGCTAAGTACTCATCTGAATACATCACGAAGGTCACAACAGAAGGAGAAGGAAGGAAGGCCTCAATAAATTCCCCAATCACTAAACAAACACAATCACTCTTTTATCAAAATTTAAACGATGATCAGCTCCTCAGAAAGCGTTTGACAAAAAGGTGGAGCCCTTTCTGAAGTGATGGCTTCAGACAAACGATACGAAAACAGAGACTCATTTGAGCCCTGCTGCCTACCAAAGGAAACAATGTGGAAATTTTAGAAGATGGAGTGGACTGCACAAAAGAACACACACACTCACGGGGACTAATGTGTGCATCAAAGAGGCATGGAGAATAGGTTTGAGGCTGAATTACTGCCTGATGCTAAGAGAAGCTCTGTTCTTCACATGAAAGAAAAGGATTATGGAACGAGAGACTAAGTGGGAGAGTTTGACTGGGAGAGGCAGCCAGGGAAAGATGAATAGGAAGAGAAAAAGACAGACTGCTGTTAAAATGGCGAGCATAAATAACAAATGCACACGTTTAGCAATTTTACGGTGTGAAGCGGTGTGGGTTAGTACAATGCCACAATCTTTCCAGGAGTATATGTCCCAGAAAATCCACCCCAAGATATGGTCAAAGAATTTGCAAAAAACCAAACAAACGAATAAACAATCAAACAAAAAAAGGCCTCAGTTAGCATGTTGAATTTTAAAGTTCATTACAGCACGATTAGAAAAAGACTGAACAAGTGTGGTTTGTTTGGAAGGGCTGCGAGGAGAAAGCCTCTTCTCTCTAAAAAGAACATGACCGCATGGCTTAGGTTTGCAAAGAACAAACCACAAGCTCTCTGGATCAATGAGGCTCATTCATGAGTATTTTCATGGAAACATTCTTACCCTGTGCAAAAAACAATCACGTAAACAAAATTACTAACAAATTCACTGCCATTAGCTAATTTCTTTATATAAAGAAAGATGTTTGATGCCAGGTGACGTAGAGAAAGAGATGTATGAGAGAATCCTGCACATGGTGAAAGTCCAACTGAAGACACTAGCTCAGGCTGAAATAATTGAGGTTAAAATATGAGGTTAAAAGGGCTAAAATATCTCTACCCAAGAAACTCATTGTGGCTCAATTTCTTTTTAAAAAGAAAAAAAAAACAGTTTGGAAATCCGAATTGATACATAAAAAATAAAATAAAGCACTAAAAGACTAAAAGAAAAAGAAAAAAAAGGTCACGCACAAGGAGCAACCAGATTGGTCACTCCAAGATGAGAAACTTGGTTCAATGGAAAAAAGAAATCTAGATTCCCCGGTATCCATGGAACAGTACCAAGAACTGTATATGACACTCAGCAATCGCCTTTTCATTTGGTATTTCATTTTCTTTACCTGTATTCTGAGCATTTCTTTTTTTGGTTTGCTGTTTACGATACATATGAATGTTTCACACGCTAATCAGTGATTCATTAATATTGTTGTACCTGAAAAAATTTAGAAATGTTTTGGAGATACAAAGTATGTGAAGGTGTGGCTGTCACAGAAAAATTTAAAACACAGCTTTTTGTCATATCTGCTGAAACATAAGTGAATTACAAGCAGCACACTAAGTCCAACATCTAAAGACGTTTTTTTTTTTTTTTTCACATGAAGGGTGGGACAGAATATCAAAGCAGCAACATAACTAATCACTTCCTCATGTGAAATACTTTCAATACACACTGATGCCAAATATCAATATTCTTATTAAAACTCTAAACCAACTGTAAACTGGCTGGTACAATTTCTCAAGAGATGAAGTTAGGAAGAAACTCAGAGGGAAAGTACCAGACAACACGGTTAGCAGGGGAAAGCAAATCAAAGAGCTAATTCATTGAATCGATTAATTAAAAGTGAGGAGCAATAATACACAAAGATTCAATTTTCTCTTCTTCTGTTATAAAACTATTGCAGCGTACTGCTAAAGACTGTATACTGCAGAATCACTGTGTTGTGAATATTTATTGAGTTCATAATTTAATAGTTATTGAACTATAGCACTGTATGGATTCCCTACTTTACACAATGAGCTTGACTGATTTGTTAGAGCTTAATAAAACATTTTCAAAATCATGTAATGATCTGATTTACATAAATGTCATCGGCATTTACCTGACAAGTTCTTTTAAAATCAACAAAGCATTTCTCAAGATTGTCCTTCAATCTTAATTGCAAATTAATTTTAACACGTGGGTAATTAAAGAAACACATTTGGCAAAAACAGTAGTTTAGCTTTAACTTGTAAAAGTAGGGCAGGTAAATTAAAGAGGGCAAATTCCAAGTTTAAAGTGCACAGTTTATTAACTGAAGCCAATTTCAACTTGGCTTCAGTTAATAAACTTAATTTCAACTTGCAGACAGATTATTTTTTTCTCCTGTGGTTTTTCATGCATGACCTCAAATAGGCTAAACAACTCTGAAAGAGATAACTGTGGTATCTGATGAGATTTCCTCATACAAAGATCCTACTCTGTTTACTGGACTAATAATAAACACCAAACCACCCGTAACTAAAGGTTGCAGCTGACAGAGGAACATGACATTTTATGAATACTAGCTCCTTAATTCCAGTATCATCCTGTGGTACAGAAAACAGACTTCGTGCCACCGACAACTTGAAATGTAATAGCATAAAAAAAAGTTGGCTGCTCCAGTGATGGAAACGGCTGTAAAGATGGATGTTCATCTATTCTAAGCTTTAACTGCATCTATAAACATAATAAATGCTAAACAGAATGTTTCACAAAGGAATGCCGAGCATGAGAGACAAAGAGGAGAAGAGAAAACGGTGAAAGGAAACATGAGGAGGCCGAAATCATTTCAATCCAACGTTGAAATGCAGTAAATGAAAACAGACTTTAATGTTCAGTTATTCTACCACATGTTCCTGACAAAATAACCACGTTTGCACCAAATGCATTAAATTATTTACATGTCTTCTGGTGACTAAACATTAACCAACAACATTTTTTCCTGTTCTTTGACATAGTAAATAATAAATACTGCAAAACTGGAAGTAGGTTCCACACTTAAAAGAACAAAGCTGGTCAGTGGTGCAGGAGGGGAATAGATTTCTTTTCTGCACATTAGCAGGCTGTTCAAAAACGACCTTGTTTGAACAAAGGGGAGCTTGTCATGCTAACACAGTTAGGGATCATAATCCCTGTGGAAACCTAAGAAACCTCGCACCCACGTTCATTACCCACATATAGCCATCCTCCGTGTATGTAGTAGCCTGAGATTCAGCAGATATGAGCTAAGCTCCTTGTCTTTTACAGCATATATAACCCTTTTTAGGACTACTTAGCAGGCCACATTAGCAACGGCAATTTATTTATTTACACAGCACATTTCATTACAAGTAAACTCAATGTGCTTAAAAAAACGGTAAAATAACACAACAATAAAGACCTAGCTATGTAGGACTATGATACCTTGAGGCACACACAGTTATTAAGTGTACGTCTGTGAGAATAAAAAGGTTTTAACTTGTTTTTGAATGCGGACACAAATGGAATTGACGTCAGGTCAGCGGGCAGTTTCTTCCAAAGAAGTAACTGAAAGCACCCTCAGCACACTCAGATCTAACTGAGAGTAGTTGAAAGATCGGTACCTGATGACCAGAGAGCTGTAACTGGGTTATAGACACTGAGCAAGTCAGAGATGCACTGAAGGGTCAAACCACTGAGAGATTTATGAACTAACAGAAGAATTTTAAAGGTAATCTTGTATTGAACTGGCAACCAATGACGTTACTTACATACGTGTAAGGCTGCTACAATGTGGACAAGCTGAAGACGTCCTACTGATGATTTAGATAATCCCGTAAATAAAGCGTTAGACTACTCTATCCTGTTTGATATGAACGCAGGGGGCAATGTCTTAGTTTGAGATAAGAGCAGTCCTGGTGACTTTAATAAAATAATTGTCAAATTGAGATCACTGCCCAAAATTATGCCACAGTTCCTGACTTGCTCACTGTGTTTGAGAGAAAGAGATTATAAGTATGAATATATTTTCTGTCTCTGTCTCTTTTTGGAGCAACAACAAATATTTCCACTTTGTGTATATCTTTTAGTTCTTAAAGATTTTAAAGTCAATTTATAGTTGACTTTTCTATGATTTCTCTCAGATCTACAGCAGGTTCTTTCAGCCATCTTTACGTTTTCACTATTTCTCCAAGGTTCTCAATCGATAATTGTCCATCATTTCATCACATGACAACAGTACTGGTAATGTGTACTTTTTACTTTCCTTTTTGTTTTGGCAGGTGAATGAAATACTTCTGAAAATATGCAATAATAATCAGAGATAGCAAAGTCTAAAACATTTGTATATGTGGGTCAGTAATATCATCCAAAAACACGCCAATAAACTGATTATATTCAAAACTCAGTTAACTGTCAAATGGCAAAAATTTGCAGCTAAAAATGATTCTATACAACGATCACACCACCTCCTGCTCGCACGCATGCAGCATTCAAAACTACAATTAGTCGTCGATATTTCAATCAGCTGTTCAATCACTCTTATCAAGCCAGGGTTTTGTTAGAAGGATAAAATCCAGTTTATTAGTAACAGTGACATCATTAAAAATAAAAGCCTAATTTGCTAAACATCTAACATTCAGAAGCGCAAATTGGAAAGTGGACTTAGTTGACTGAGACAAGGTGGGTTTGATGAGTACAATGTGTTCTTTGTGTATGGTCTGCTGTTAATTCCTACTTTAATATGAGAAAGTGGTCTAGTATTTGCAGGACATCATATAGTTGGGAATGTCTTTTCTTGTAGTAGCATATTCTGTGACCAGGAATGTACCTGCATGATGAACTCCCGACGTCGGGGCATCCCTCTCTCTGAGAGCAGCAGGTACTCGGGCTCCTTCTCCTTTTTGGCCTGCTGGATCTGGGCTAGACGGCTGATCGGGTTCATGCCCTGTCCATAATCTGGTCCTGTCTACAAGGGAAAAAAGCCAGTGATGATCTCTTGTAATAACCATAATCATTTATTCTGCCATGCATCCCTGTGTGTGTGTGTTGGTTCACTTTATTAAAGTACCTTGAGGATGGTCTTGGTTCGTTTCTTGTAGTGTGTCTTGGGTTTTTCCACAGTGGGTATGGAGGGAAGCTTCTTCAGGTCCTGCAGGATGGACAGAGCGGCACGTTTCTTGGACAGCTTCTTGCTGTTGCCCTCACCCTCGGCAGAGAACTCCCCCACGGTGACACGGGTCAGGAAGCTTTTCATGTGTGGGGGCCCACTCTCCTTCAACACCTGGAAAGGTTTTTGGAGAAACACAGATGGGAGGGGGTTTTTTTCATAAAAGAGAAATTAAATAAAAATGATAGTACAAAATCTGAATTTATATATGTGTGGGTTTTTTCTCCTGTGTGGAATATGTATAAAGGAGTGTGTGCAGAGCTCTCTGTGAGCAACTACACCAGGTGGTCCAAAACATCTGCTCTCAATGGTCACACACTGCTACCCACCCACATGTGGGTGTGTTATCCATATACAAAACACTCCAAACTGAACAACACTGACGCACAAACACACATATGAAAAGTAACATGTTCCTAGATGACAGTCTCTAGTGATGAAGGCTCAGTTTCCTTCCTCTAGCCTCTGGTCACCTGGGAGACCTAAAACAAACACCGGCTGGCGTTAGGTCATGCTTCTGCAATCACATCTACTTCAAGTCCAACCACAGTGTGCGAGTGTGTGGATGTGTGTGTAGCAGGTGGGGTTCTTATATAGGAAAACATGCTGGAGGAAGAATTAAGTTTCACACACTTACTGAGTCCAGCTCTACATGTTCGGTGAACGTGGATCGGTTCCTAGCTCGATGGCTTTCTCCCTTGCTTTCCTTGCTTTTTTTGGTTTTTTTGCTGCAGCAGCTGTGTGCTGCTTTGGATTTTTTCAGCCCCCTCCCACGCTCTCTCCTGATTTTCTTCTTTTGAGCTTAATTTGCGGTGCAGACAGCACAAATTGTAGTAATCAGATGCAATCTAGCAACAGTTGATTTGAACTCAGTGACCGATAAAACAGATTAAACTGATAAGCGGAACCTAGAGCATTCCTCAAATACTTCACACATCAACACAGACTAATACCAGACCTTTGGGGAAACAAAGGATAATGTGTCCATACCCCCTCTTCAATCTACACGACACCCAAAAAAACAAAGATTTTAGTTCAATTAAACTCAAGTGACAAGGCAAGTCCTGTGCATGAAAACTAAACAAATAGAAATCAGTTAGTGAATGTTTAGACAGATACCACACATACAACTATGGCCACAAGTAAAACAGAAAACTCAGAGCAGACACGCATAGTTTTAATGCAACTAACACCTTTTATCACATACATGATCACTTCTTTTCTCTTCCTACTCAACTGACTCCAACATTTTCTTAACAGAGGATACACTGGCCCCCATGTTTCCCATCACTGTTAACCTGTCAGCCTGTGGGCAGTCCTGCACAAGGAATTCAAGTATACAGTAGGTTAGCATGTGTGCTGTAGTGAAGCCTTGAAGCACTAGCTGTCCAAGACATCAGGCAAACTTACTCCCACCCAAGGGATCTAACTCTGGTCTTGCTCATCACCAGAAAAGGGAAATGTAACATGGCAGCTTCTTGTATGTTACAACATTCAGTGGGACTGGAAGCATCCCGAGTCAGATTTCGTTTTTTAAGGCATAGTGCTGACGATGACGTCGCACATCACCGGCCGCACTCAGCTAAGATTATGTCACTTTGAGGAAATAGAAATGGATTAACAGTGAAATGTGTATTTAGGGCCATAAATATCTAGATAATAACATTTTTGCAATAGATTTTGAATCAAACAATCAACATGTGACTGACTTTCAGCCTTACTTCAGGAGACTTAACAAAAGTACTGCATAAAGGAATTACAGCCATTTTTATTCATTTTTATACAGAACTTCACATATACTGATCCTGGATGTGAATGTCACAGTAATTCTGGCCTTATCGAAAAAGTTCTTTTTCTAGGATGGAATGATTGTACAGCACACATCTTTAATGACATTAAAAAAGAAGAATTGGTTGCTAAAGTTATTTCTCTAATAAACATAAACATATGCATACACTCACTTAAATAAGATAAGATGAGATAAGATAATCTTTATTAGTCCTACACGTGGGAAATTTGTTTTGTCACAGCAGAAAGTGGACAGTGCAAAGTTATATACCAAAAATTAGAGAACATAGGAATACAATAAGAATAAGATACTGTGCAAAACTGTACAGACTAGAGTAGAATAAAATAAAATAGTATATACAATAGGATAAAAATAGAATACAAATGCGATATACAACCGAGTAAAAATACAAATCCACTTATTAAATCTTTTAACAAGGCTAAGCCCTACTAACTTACTGTTTGTGATCATGATTGACTACAACTGGTAGCTTTTCTTCTTTCCGCATAAAAAGAAGTTGTTGTACAGCACTCATTAGATTGACCAATACTTAGAACAATGGGAAAGTCCAGGCAACTCAGTAGTTCTGAGAACTGGAGATTTATACAAGTTGGGAGCCATTTTCTAAACAACTGCAGATTCCAAGATCATCATAAATTTAAAAAAAAAAAAAAAATACATAAATACAAGTTATTCAGATGTGTCACCACTTTGCAAAGGTCTGGATGAAAGGTTTTATAGTCAGACGAGACAAAGACTGAGCTATGATGGGAGTAGATTTGACCACAATGACAAGAGGATGTTTGGAGGAGTAAAGGTGACGCTTTCAAAATTTAAGAACAATGTACCAGCTGGCAAGAATGGTAGTGGAACCATCATGCTCCAGGGCTGTTTTGTTGCCACTTGTATTGGTATATTGCAAAAAAGTGGATGGAATAATCAAGAAAAGGACAACCTCAAATTCTTCAACTTCACCTCAAATCAAATTAACTAGATAGCTGTTCCTGCAACGATCCCAAACCCACATCAAAACTGGTTTTGGAATGGATAAAGATGGCTAAAATTGAGCTTCTCTAACGGCGTTCCAGCCTCGACCTCAACCCTTTTGAAAGTTTGTGGACTATGCTTCAAAGCAGGGCACGTGCCAGGAAACTAAACCAATTTAAATGAACTCTGCCAATTCTGCCAAGAAGAGTCGTCAAATGTCCAGACAGAACTATGCCAGAAGCTTGTTGATGGTTACTAAAAGTATCTAGTCAAGGTCCAACTTGCTAAGTGACATTTAACCAAAACTTACTGGGGGCGGGTACATATCTGACTATGTATGTCTACTTCTGACCCTGTGTGGATTACAGAAAATCCGAAATAAATAAATAAACTTGTGCACCCAATTCATATTTTTAAAGTAATAAAAGATGTACTGCATGCTCTACAGTCACTTTACCTTAGAAAGAGAGAAGTTCAACGACACCATTAAAAGCCCTAAATTACTGTAAAATCTATGACTTAACGTCTGAAGTCTGGAGCCCTTTGACATCACCTAATGCTGTTTCCTCTTTTGCAACGGTCTGCTAGGCCTTTATTGTAGCCATCTTCACTTGTGTCTTGTTTGTGGGTCTCTTTGTCTTCAGTTTTGCATTTAATAAATAAAAAGTATTAAATATAAATCAGGTATTAAAGTATTAAATACAAATTAAATATAAATCTTGGGTTGACATCCGGTGGCTGACTCGGTCAATTCAGGAATATCCTATTTCTTTGCCCTGAGAAACTCTGGGGCCATTATCCATTTATTTACTCATCCAATTCAATTCAATTCAATTCAATTTTATTTATATAGCGCCAAATCACAACATAAGTCGCCTCAAGGTGCTTCATAGATACAGAGAAAAAAACCCAACAATCATATGACCCCCTATGAGCAAGCACTTTGGCAACAGTGAGAAGGAAAAACTCCCTTTTAACAGGAAGAAACCTCCGGCAGAACCAGGCTCAGGGAGGGGCGGCCATCTGCTGCGACCGGTTGGGGTGAGAAATCCACTTTGACAACGATAAGCTTGCCTCCTCAACAGTGTTCTTAACTTGGCTAGATGCGATCAAGGGGTTTTCATAAACACTGAAAATATTCTGCAATCATCTCCTTAAGTTGTCTTCTGCAGTCTTTCAGATCTTTGGGTGTTGCCAAGATGGTCAGTGCTTGTTTTTCAGAAGTACCAGATTGGGGACTTGTCACTCGTAGAGTTTTATTATTGAAGGTTTATCTTTAACAGTTACCAAATGCAAGTTCAATAATGACTTTTTATCTGGTTAGTATGACATGATTAAACAAGGGAACAGGGCTCAAAAGTGACTGTCAATTCACCTTTAGCATATTTTTTACAAATACCTAAGGACCTATATGTAAAAGACAAGTCTTTGATGCTGTTGTAACAAATAATCAGATGTGCAAGACAGGAAACCTTTTAACCTCTTCTCAGTTCTATTGTCACTCAAACCTTCTGTGTCTCCTTGTTAATCACACTGAACATCAAGTCTTTAACATTTAGTGAATAAGCAGAGACTCAGTCAAGAAATGTTCTGGCACATAATCTCCATAAACAGAAAACTTAAAAGAAAGAGACAATATTTTGGTTTTCATACTGATTAAATTAGGTATGACATCAATTAATTAATGAGCTGGTTTTGGCAGGCAGAATTTGTCACTATTGGACAGAGCCAAGTTAAATGTTTCACTCTTTTTGGGGGATGGCTGTAGCTCAGGAGGTAGAGCAGCAGAAAAAGCAGATAGAACTAGTCCATTTAGCATTTACACATCTTACAGGGGCATTGATCTTTACATCTAACTCTTGGTGAGAAATCTACTATTTCTTGTTTTGAATGTGTACAGCAGTTACATTAATTAACAGAGAAAAGTCAATGTTCTGTAACTACATTCATCCTCTTTGTCATTCAGGAAGGTGTTTTTGTGGGTTTTTCAGAGTGACAGACTCACACAAATACCGGAGCATGAGCCCTCCAGAAGTGTTCCACTTGCTTATAATTCATCTGTGCTGTTTAAATTGAAAACATAAAGTCACCAATGGGAAGAACGAGATCAAATGTGGCCTACATGGACATATGGCAAGTCAACAAAAAGTATGAGACAATGCGTATATATCTACGCATTCAATGTCACATCTTATGAAGACTCTAGAGCGGCTCTTCCTCAACCTCCTCCGACCACAGGTACAACATGCCCAGGACCCACTACAGTTTGCATACAAGGCGGGTGTCGGAGTGGAGGATGCCATCCTGTACCTCCTACACAGAGCCCACTCACACCTGGATGGGGGAAAAGGCACGGTCAGGATACTGTTTCTTGACTTTTCCAGTGCCTTTAATACCATCCGGCCCTGTATGCTTCAGGAAAAACTGAACAGGATGGAGGTGGACCCCTGCCTGGTGGCTTGGATCTCCGACTACCTCACCGACAGACCACAGTACGTCAGGCTGAAGGACATCACGTCTGACACTGTGGTCAGCAGCACAGGAGCACCACAGGGAACTGTGCTGTCCCCTCTTCTCTTCACCCTGTACACCTCTGACTTCTGCTACAACTCTGAATTATGCCATATTCAGAAGTTTGCAGATGACACGGCCATCATGGGGTGTATCTGGGATGATCAGGAAGAGGAGTACAGAAGTCTGGTGAGGAACTTTGTCGCATGGAGTCACACAAACCACCTGCAACTCAACACCTCAAAGACTAAGGAACTGGTTGTGGACTTCGGGAGGTCCAGAGAAGGTCCACTGCCGGTTCAGATAGAGGGGGAGGAGGTGGAGGTGGTCAACAAGTACAAGTACCTCGGGCTGTGGGTGGACGATAAACTGGACTGGTCATGCAACACAGAGCACCTGTATAAAAAAGCCCAAAGCCGACTGTACTTCCTCAGGAGGCTGAGGTCTTTTAACATCTGCAGGAAGCTCCTGAGGATGTTTTACCAGTCGGTGGTTGCTGGAGTACTTTTCTATGCTGTGGTGTGCTGGGGGAGCAGCACAGCAAAGAGGGACTCATCCAGGCTGGAGAAACTGATCAGGAAGGCTGGCTCTGTGGTCGGCATGAAGCTGGACACTCTGGTGACAGTGGCAGAGAAAAGGACATTAAAGAAACTGATGGACATTATGGACAATGCCAGGCATCCTCTGCACACGGCCATTAACAACCAGAAGAGTCTGTTCAGTGACAGGTTGCTTCTCCCCAAGACAAGAACTAACAGACTTAAAAACTCCTTTGTCCCACATGCCATCAAACTGTTTAACTCCTCTCTGGAGGGGAGAGGGAGGAGAAACAGGAGGACAAAGGAGGGGGGAACAACTAAGCTGTAGTGCCTCTTCACCTCACTGTACAATACCTTGTGCAATACTTTTTGTAAATAGTCAACAGTGCAATAGACTCAATACTTGAAATGTGCAATTCACTTGTATTTTTATTTTTTATTCCTATTTATTCTATTTATCCCCTTCGTATATTTTATTTATATTTGTCTCTGTATTTATATATGTGTGTGTGTGTGTGTGTGTGTGTGTGTGTGTATATATATATATATATATATATATATATATATATATATATATATATAACAATTCTGTAACTGTAACTTCGGTCGTTGCTGTGCTTTTTGGAAGTCGAATTTCCCAGAGGAACCCACCCGAGGGATTAATAAAGTTCTATCTTATCTTATCTTATCTTACCTACTCTTGGCACACGATGGCGGCAGACAAGCTGCAGTCAGTCTCCTGGCAGATGACACGGGATCTGCGCCACACCGATGGGATTTCAGCACTTCCATTCATTTACACGCACAGTCAGACACACATACATGCAAACAAATAGACAAACACACCCGTCTGCCACCTAATGACAAGGATCAGATTGTATACAGGAAACCTTTGGTAATTCAATGTTGATTTTTTTTTAAAAATCCCATCTATTCTTGTCTCTTTATTTGTTCTTATTCAACCATGTCTCCAGCTCCGCGTGGAGACATTAATACCCTGAGCAGTCTGAGGATTTGAGCATGCGAGAACTCAGGTACTCTAGAAGAGGAGGCTATGGGAGCAGGGTAGGACAATAGTAGGGACTGGTAAAGGGAAGAAAGGCTCTTTTGTGATGAGTGGTGGATGGACAAGCCCTGAGGGAAGCTGATTCTTGTAAGATGGGTGGTTCTTGGCTCGGACCCTCTTCTCTTGTGTCCTCCTTGGAAAAGGAGCCTCCGATCCAACACACAAGCCGTGATTTATAGATTGGTTCCTCTTTGATGCTGACATCTGTTTGATATTGCCTGACGGTGGGATTAAATGAGCCAACTGGCTCTCAGGGTGGCAACGACCCTCATCGCTGCAGAGGGATGGGAAAGCAGACACTCGCTAACAGTGACTCACGGGTAATTTCATGCAACAGTAAGGGCAGGGATGAGCTGATGTGAAAACATGGTTTCTGTGAAAGGCATTCACATGAGAGATGACCATTACTGTTTTATGTGGGACGCATCTATGTGTGTTAGACGAGGGTGTGCATCAAAGAAGATTCAGTAAAGAGGAAAGACATAAAGCTAAACTTTGTCAACTTAGTTGGAATTTAATGGACTAAGTGTGCAAAATGAAATCCATAAAAACAAGTAATTTAGTAATTAACACTTGATCTCCAACCACAGCATACTGGCAGAGCGAGAACATACTGCATCTAAGAGTGGGGATTAAAGTGAATCTGCTCAAGAGAAATGAAAGCTATGAGGGAAAGAGAAATGTATGTTATGCAAGGAGAGGGAGAGGATAGATTTCAATCTCTGTGCTTGTAATTTTTCTTTC
This sequence comes from Copadichromis virginalis, assembly GCF_057382275.1. Lineage (NCBI taxonomy): Eukaryota > Metazoa > Chordata > Actinopteri > Cichliformes > Cichlidae > Copadichromis > Copadichromis virginalis. The sequence goes on from NC_140626.1 coordinate 26,552,966, forward strand.
GTTTTATCTTTAATTATTATCTAGTATGTTGGTTTATGGAGTTCCACGTCTAGAAAGACTGCCGTCAATCTTAACAGATCAATCGCTAACAGTCTTGCCACCAGTGACTACTCTGAAGAAAATTGCCGGTTCAAGTCAACTTGTCAGTGGAACAATCGTTTAATTTAGCGGCAGTTTAACAAATTACTTCTTAATGAGGGGAGATCCATCAAAAAGTGCTCTCTATTTTTGTTTCTCAAACAAAGTACTGAGTGTGATATCTTATTGTGTAATTCTTAAATAATTGGGTTACATTCACAATTTCATTAGTAGTTTATCCTTTTACTTAGTGACACTTCATCAGTGTGTTACCGAAAAATGTAAACTAGTGAGAATATGATTGTCTTTTTATAAGGAAAATGGGGTTCAAGTGCTTCAGGATAATTTAATTCTCACATGTAAGTGACACAAATAGAAGGTAACTCTATTGTAAAGTGATTCAACTCGATTAACTGTATCCGGGTTTTCTTTTCAGTCCTCTTTCCATTCATCGCCAAATGGCAGCTCCAGCAACTGGATAAGCAGTTAAGAAAATTGATGGACGGATGTTTCTTTTTTCCCTTCATTTACTTATTTCTTTGATTTCCCCTTTTTGAAGTATTTTTTTCTTCTTCTTTTTTAAATGTGTGTGGCCATTTGTCTTTGTTTTATTTTCATGGCTGAAAATAAAACAAAGACGTTCAACATTGAATTACCAAAGACAAATGGGAGTCTGTGATGGGAGGGGTGGGGGGTAGCTATCAGGAGGCCACTGGAGGGACTGAAAAGTTTTGTATTTCTGCATTAATGTTTAATCCCTAGAGGTTGCCGCTTGATTCAAATGCCTTGTTATATGTAATCACATGCTTTTCCAATTATTTATTATTCATTTATTTAAAAATAAATAATTTGTTGATTACTGTTTGTTGCCATCTGACACTTCAACATTTGCTTGATGTAGCGCAGAAAAAAAAATGAACCTGATCCCTCTGATTTAAATAATGATATCCTTTTACAGTAGAGGGTAGACCAAACAAACCAAGCTAAACGCTGCTGTCAAAAAGCGCACACAACTCGTAACTTGTGAAATAGTCAAAGAAAATGAACTGTTGACAGAAATGTAGGGAGATGGTGAAAGAGAATAAGTGTTGTGAGAGAAAGCACATGGAGAATATTTACTGATTTACTGCTCATCAGACAGCAGTAATGAACAGTCTGTCTCCAGACTGACAGTGAGCAGAGGAGAGACCGCTCGGAGGAATGTGGCTATGTTCTTCTTTTAAAAACTGCTGCTCTCAGCCTCCAGTTTGGAGGGACTGAAAATGAAAGTGAAATGACTGCTGCCAGTGACAAAGACATAACAGATAATGAATCATGTCAATCCAGACTTAGCTGGATGAAATTATTAATAGCAATTCCAGGAAGGTAAGTGTAATTCCTCTGGTTAAACGCAAGGTAGGACTCACAGGGTAGCCATTCCATACCCTAGTGAGTAAATACATTTTGTTAACAAAGAAGTTGAAAGGTGGAAGGAAAAAGGGAGGATTGGATAGCTTCGCAGATAATTTTTCCACTGTTGTGTAAACTCTTATTAACAAGCAAAGTAAACACAGTGAGAAGATTTTACCTCCCTTCCTCTCCTTACAGTTCATTTCCTCTCAGCCCATCTTCACATCCCCTAGTGTCTGTGAGGAACTGCCCTCTGTAATTTTGGGACTGATGTAAGAGAGGTGGAAGGGAGGAACTCTGTGGAGGAAGGGAGGGGGCACACATTGTAAACTGAGCCTCTCTTGTTTTTGGCACCTTGCTGAGTGCAGAAGAAGAAGTGGGGAGCGATGAGGGAGAGAATATTGGACGAGTCAGCTGAGATATGGTGAAAGCCAAGGAGCACTGAACCAGAGGGTCATACAAGGACACACTAGATTTCATGGACTAAAAAAAAAAAGTTGTGTTGTGACTCTAATGGTCAGAAAAGATGTGGTAGGATTCCCTGTAGAATCCAAAGGAATCTTGTCGGGCAAAGCTAGTAAGGAACTTAATCCTGGTCATATCCAGTGGACCATGTGAGGGGAACAATGTTTTAAGTTTTGGATGTCGGGTTTTACCAGCTGATGCAAAAAGCTTTTCCCAGAAGCAGCCGTGATTAAGAAACAGAAACTATTGTATGCCAAGAAAGCCCATCCTGAGGTGGCATTAGACATGACAGACAATGTACTTCACAAAAACGAAAATCCCTGAATACAATGATTACACATCCTTAACTGTAAAACCAAAAGTGAGCCAAATGCACAGAATTACCAAGTGCCTTTACTCAGGTTTTCAGAAACACATGTAATCCCTGTTTTAATGGCAAAAGGCAGAATTCTGATAACATATTGAAGCTTGGTTTAGCAGATGATGCTAGTAAGTAAAGTTCATTCATAAATAAGCCTGGTTTTAAAGCCTTATTAAATGAGTCTATTAACAATCAGATACAATGTAAAGTCAGTACAATGAGCTTGACTCAGGAACCGAATTTAAGTTAGTTAAGCATAAAACAAACGAGTTAAGAGGCAGAGTTTTGAATGGTGTGATTTTGTCATCATAGTTAAATTTAACAGTAAGTTTGTACAAATAAAGCCTACTCAGAGAGCACAGCACTCAAATAATGGAACAAAGCTCTGCAGTCTTGTGCTGTATAACCGTTTTGCCTTCTGGGCAGGGATGGGTGTCTAGATTGAAATGTGATTTAATAAAGTAAAGTGTCTTTTAGGGGTTTGTACTCGATTAGCACCAGCTAAGCTGAGTCACCAGTCACAACACCACACCACTGAATCCATTCCCACATGCTTAATCAATTCCATAACCGCACTGAAACACACTCTCATATGTAATGTGTCTCACTAAGATAACAGAGCTCACTGACGCATAAGTAAAGGAAACGTCCGTCCTTATAATAATAAAAAAATGCATTATTAATGAAGGATTCCCACCGTGACTCCTTCAAATTCCAGCATGTTATCTTTTCACACGGCTACTGATGAAAACAATTTTAGAAACACTTCCCACATTTTGACATTACATAAACCCCGGACACCACGACTATTTACACATCATCTCACTGCACAGTTTATCTTCATTCTGCATTCCTTCTGAAATTACTTCAAGGAAGATCATAACTTGCAATTCCCCTTGGTACCAATAATAATAACATTGCACGAACATATCCTTGTGGGTATTTCTCATATCGTTCTCACCTCAAAATTAACAGACAAGTTCCTCTTGAGGGCAATTTCATAGACCAGGCTGATCTCTGATTTACTGGCATCAGCGCCTTCCTCCGTCTCCCCCTTTTCCTCTGGATTCTGGAAAACAAATACAAGATTCGAAAGAGGGAAATGTTTAACAAAGGTCTGTCATTTGATACAATGGTAAAATGATAACGAATTTTTTATTTTTTATTTTCACAATTTCCAATGAACAGTGACTCAATGTTTGACATGTCATCAAACATGGACAATACTGAACTGCACACCAGCAGTGTGGACGTCGGCCAACCTGCCACAACGAGAAGCTTGTCTGTATTCTGGAGACAATCCTTATCTGATATGGAATTAAAAACTTGGTTACATGGACACGACTGGTGGTCCTCTGTCTGCACTGGAAGGCCTCTTAAATTGATTTTCTATTAAATTTGAAATTTTTATAGTGAAAAACTGTTCCAGCTTAAATTATCAGTTATAATTTGTGAACATCGTAAACTGTGTCCTCCTTAAAACAAACTAGAGAACAAGAAAAGCTTAAGATCAAAGGATCAGCGCTCACGGGGAGAATCACACATTTATATCTAAGAGACAGGCTCGATGACATTTCACCGTTAAAAATTAAAACTATTTTCTGTCTCCCACAAAAGCAAAAACTAATTAACCTATGAAGCAATTCTGGACTTAACATATGACGGCTCTGGGTTGAACTTACGGTTGAAATTACGAAGCTAGTGATAAGAGCAACTTACAGTAATTCTTAAATTCGTTCCCATTAATGTTTGAATTGAAATCTTTCAATTTGTCATCACAGTATCCTCTGCTGATGATAAAACCTAGTTTGCAACACAGATATCACGTCACCAGGCACACAACAAGGGGTTTTTTGGTGCTATCTGTTGATGAATGTAGCCGTCTCACTTTTTGTCTGATTAACTCTGAATGACTGCAGTCTTTCCCTTTGGACTCCTTTCCTTTTCCTGCCTCAGTACATGACCTGATGGCACATGACTAACACTGTGAGGTCTCTTAAAATTCACAGGAAGGAGTCCTACTGCACCTACCCCACTGGGTTAAAGACATACAGATGGTAAGAGGCATGTGTGACTAACTTATGCTGAGATATACGCCATATTCTATTTTGGTCTAAGACACTTAGATTGGCATTAATCACACAGTAACATTAGTGTGATATTGATCATAAACATAAAAACAAGGTCACAGGTTTATGAATCAGCTGTTGCTGCCTAGCAATTGCCAGCAACTTTCAGCAACTACTTGCCAATTGGTCGGGGACTAGCAACTGGAGACATAGCAGTGTGAACTCAACTCAGGGATAAGAGAAAGAACTTGTAAACTGTAGAAAATTGTTTATACCTGCAAGCAGGTAAAAAAGTCTTTTTTAGACCTTTCAAACAGAATGAGGACTAAACTTGAGGCTGAAACAGCAACAGTTTTGTTACATAGTATTAATTAAGTTTCAGAATAGAAATGTGAAATAAATTTAATGTGAAAACAAAACAAAGCTAACTTGCTGCTGATTGGAGTAAAGGCTGTTAAAAAATAACATGGCCTTAAGGATGGACACTCATCCCGTGATCTAAATATGTAGAGAGGGCATAAGTAGCACACAATGATGCTACTTATTCCCCCTCTACACAAACAAAAAACATTTAAAATGGATCAGAATTTAATTTAAGGCAATTTAATGCTTTTTTTATGCCATTATTATTATTAATAGCATTTTAAAGACACAGTTTTACTCCCTCAAGAGAACCTTAGAGAGCTGGTTAGGTTTAAAAAAATAAAAGGTGGTGACAATGATTTGTTTGGTATTTATTTTTTATTTGTCACAACTATGGCTAACTAATAAATAAGCACTGCTATACTATACAATACATATCTAATGTGCTTAATGCCCTGTATAGACACGGACATGAGAGAAACTTGAAAGTGACTCAGAGCACATCTCATTTTTTTCCCACTGCTCTCATTTCAGTTCTAATTTGGATTCATATTTATCATGATCACATGTTTCTGTTTCACTGATATATTTGATTAATAGCATAAATTAATCTCAAAGCTGCATTAACAAGCTGCTCGATAAGTTTGGGTGCAAACCAGAATGACTAAGCAGACCTGGCAACCTTCCAGTGACAAAGACAAATAGAGGGCTAACTCTGATTCCAGCAATTCATCTATTTATATAATAGTATATAAATATAAGTATAAGAAGAACCCATACAGAAGTCTCAGATATTAACAATCACCTTGAAGTAGCTATTGTCAATGAAAAGAAGAAAAACATTTCATTTTTATATTTAGGTCAACTGATTTTAAAAGGGATCATCGAAGGATAGGAAGAAGGGGCTCCCAGAGGATGAAAATGAAATTCAGTAAAATTAAAGGCAAGCTTGTTTGTTTCACAGAGCTTGCACCTTGAGCTTTTAACTTTTCCCAGAGCAACATGCATATACAGAACTGTGCAAAAATCTTGCCCTAGCTATTATTTCTTTAAACTTTGTTTCAAGGAGCCAGGCTTTCTTGTAATTTTTGAAAGCAGTCTTGACGAATTCAAAGTTTTTCTTTGGACATTACCTGCTTTTACAATTTACCTGACCTATTCAGAGAATATTTTGTTTGTTAAGACGCTTAACATTGACCTATGGATCATTCAGGTGTAATTAATTTGGTACCTAAATCAAAGGAAGAATGAGTGCATGTGCATCTACACATAACATACAATTTAGCAAAGAAACAATTTGTTATGAGCAGCCTGATGCAAAAAACACTTCCTCTTCCCATGTCTTTTTGCACCAACAAATAACTTCTAACCAAACACTTGTCCCAACTCCAGGATGTTGTGCAGTATCTCCTTAAAAAAAATGTGAGGAAACTGATAAAGTGGAGGACAAAAGAACAGTCATCAGGCCTATCATCACTGTCAATATGTATGGAGGGAGTCAGGAGAGAGGTCTACAGTCACAGTGGAGTCTCTGTCATGGTTCGAGGCTAGTACGTTTATGAGAATGCATCATTTTTTTGAAAGAGGTAACTTATATGGTAACATATATTTATGAGTATAGTATCTGTTTTTTCTATTAAGAAACTAAAAAAATTACTTACTGTGCCTTTAAAGAAATGACAAGAAAGCTTTTCTAAGAGAGTTCAGGCCTGCATGTTTGCATGTTCTAATAGGTCACTGCACCTATTTCCCAATTTCCCACCACAGTATAAAGAAACGAAGGCTAGCTCAAAGCTAAACTCACTAGTGGGGATATAGTCATTCATTTAAGCATTTAATCATTAAAATTGCAGGTGTTTTATGATTCCCGGGAATATATCTTGTTGCCCCACTGGTGTATAAACAGTATAATTACAGTGTCATTGATATTTACCTGCGGTCTTCCTCAAAATAAAGGTTTGACAGCCCGTGGTGAAAAGAAACATTTTATGCCGGAGGGCGCCCACTTACACATGTAGGATCACACAGACTCATGCAGAGACAGAATGAAAGACGTATACTGTAGAAAGAATGTTCCTCAATTTGTAAATCAAGACTCAGAAGCAGCAGCAAACAAAGAGCTCATTTATGGAGGCCGACGCCACAAGACAGCAAGGCAGGCAAGTGAGAAGAGCCAAAGCGTTTTGAATAACCATCAGCGATGCCAGGCTGTGAGGATATGGGGTAATTTGATTTCCGGTGGGAGATGATAACAACAGTTAACAGCTATGCCCGAGGGAAACTCTGGAAAGGTACAATGACACTGGGAGTAGGCAGAAAGAAAAGCACAAGAAAAAAGAAACAGGGGAAGAGAAAATAACCCTGTGCCAGGTGCAAACTAAAACTATGGAGATTGCAGGGCTTAAATTATACATTGGAGTAATTAGAGCTGAGGTGAATCTGGATTCAATCTGATGAAAGGTGAATATGCAATCATCTTAGCAACTGCAGAAATATTACAAAACATGATTTAGAGGCATCCTCTAAGCAACACCAAATCAAAATAAAGAAAAAATCCTTCCACCTTTAATTAATGAAGGCGTTTATAACAGTGGGTAGGATGAAAGCTGCAGATGAGGCTCCAAAGAACAGAGGAACAATCTAAGTGTTTATTAGCTTTGCCAAAGCTTAGAAAGCAGCCATAAGATGTCCAAGACTGTGTGCTCGTGGGTGCTGGAAAGCATGTACAAAGCTCTCAAAGCTGAATTCTGTTGATTTGTGTTGTATTTGTGTACATTTTAGAAAATTACATTTGCCAGTTTAACCGAATGTTCCCCTTAAGTTGTCTATAATCGGATGGACTGACAGCTACCACTGGATTACTTTGATGCAGAAGAAATATTTATAACTTGAGGATTCTCAAAGCTGCAAGGTTTTGTGAATCTATATGTTAAAATCCATCCAGACCTCCAGAGAGTCATTCAAAGACCCACTAAAGTACTCAAAACTGCCTTTGTAGTAGGTCCTGCTACACTAGGTGAAAGCAATACCCGTCACGTTGATACTGACAGTGATACTTGTTGTGCAGAACAGGTATCAGATTTATATCATGAATAGCAGCCAGGGCTTTTATTTGGTATCGGTTTAGTAGGAAACTCATGGTACTGAACACCACTAGTTTCAATTCTTTTTCAGTGTATTTCAACATGCCCAAATATAAGTACGAGCCAACTCCATGTGTGTACACTCCCCAGAATAAGGATAAAGACTGTAAAGAAAGTACACTGGATAATGAAAACACTTTCTCAGAAAAAGTGACGAGACCAACAGGACTACTGTCCAGTCATTGAACTCTAGTCAATCCTACTTCTGAACCAAATCAAAGTAAAGTTCAATGTCGCTTTCAACAATTTCAATATGAACTCTGAGAACTACGTCACTATTTGTAGAGGAATTTCTGAATCTGTTTCAAATCTATGAGGTCCTGGATGGACTCTGGATGTCAACAGTTAACATGATTTTCTGTGCGTGTACCTGGCAGTACAACTGTCTTGATGCATGCTCGGTCATCCAGGTAAGACAATCACAGAATGTTCAGATGCTACCCATCAGCCTTCCATTTGATGCACCAGTAGTATCGATTTTCAAATATTCTTGGGTAAAATACAAACCCCAAGTTGTTCTCTGATGCATCCGGAGCGTGCATCGGTGTGTGAATGTTCGAAAGCACTTACATAGGAAAAGTGTAGAAAAAAAGTGCTTGTATGAATGGGTGAATGAGGCAAGTTGCATAAAATCGCTCTGAATTCTCAGAGAAGAGGAGCCCTATATGAGAACCAGTCCATTTACCAATCCTAGGTGACTTCCTTCTTGAGTTATCACATTCAGAAGATTTTCTGAAAACATGACCTCTGACCTATGACCTTGAGGTCGAGGTCACTGAGAGTGGAACTTGTCTGAGACTTTCAGTAGATGCATCTATGGAATGAATTAAAAATCTTCCATCAACTTGTTCTCAAGTTATCACATTCACAAGTTTGGTTGTCCAAAATTGTCCGTAAGTCAATAAGACTCAGTCAGAAGTCAGTAGAACTTAGTAAGTGCAGGTTAAACATTGGGAAATATGCAATGTTATTGTAACCTTTCTGTTTTTATGTGTTTCCGCGTGTTTACCTGTGGTGGCCGCTCAGGGATGGGTTCATTGCGGAGGGCTTGCAGGGCCTTCATGGCAGCGTTGTGTCTGGCTGCTTGGCGAGTGCGTCCCTCACCAATAAACTCATGACTCCCTACAGACAGCTGCACATAGAAGATCTTAGGAACAGGATAATGGTACCTGGAATTTAAAAAAAAAACCCACAAAAAAACATTAGCAAGAAGAGAAGATGTATCACGAAACTAGTAGTGCAAAATATGGCAGATCAGGAGTGCACATTAAAGGACATTAAACGATCAATATGTCGCCTTAACCTTAAGCGAAGGTTTACATCCGCTTTAAAAACAGATGCTAGGGAAAGAACTGGCTCTAACATAATGAGCCAAGTTATCAATTCTCACCGTTTACACCATTTCCAAATTAAAGGCCCACTACTTCATCAGGGTCAATTACTACACAATAGCCTGTTGGCCAACCACTTGAAAAATGCAGTGCTATTGAATCTCAGCTCAGGCATGCAAAACAAAGCGCAGGGACATATATCCTCTCTTCTTTCTTCTTGCCCCAAACATAGATTATTCTCTCTTTCTTTGGGTCCTGACAGAGTGGGACTGAGCTGTCACTGAGCAGATTTAGAGGTCTGCGTGTGTGATACCCCCCTCCCGGGTCAGTAGGAGAAGGGCTGAGAACGTCTGCTGGACTGAGGACAAGGAAAGAGAAATAGTGGGAAAACTAATAAGAGAAGAGAGACGTTTTTTTTTAATATCCGCCGCGCTGTTCACTTTCTTCTCTGCCAATTTACACTTATACTCATGAGGACATACAGACACCATATGTGGTCGACACAAATGGATAGGAGCAGTTAAGATTTATGGAAATGGGTCTTGACTCGAGTCTGGTTCCCAAACTGTATTTAATTTTTTCGTAACCTTTTATATCTATACTAAGTAAATACAGTGACATCTTTGTCTTGTACAACGACTGGTTGTAGAAAACTGAAACTGCCTTTAGAGATATACAGCTTTCCTTTTTTCTGTGTTCACATTTCTATAGAGCAACATCCCACTTGGTGTCATAGTCCAAATAACTGATTGGGTGCGTGTGGGAATTTGGGGAAACCCAAGAAGCTTGATGATGCTGGACAGGAAAATCAGCGTGCAATGGAAACTTTTGCAGTTTCTGTCTCAACAAACTGCACACATGCACGTTATTAAATGAAAAGGTATCAAGGCCTTATGTTATCATTAATTTATTATCTAGTGTCGTACAGTACAACAACACAAAGAGCTGCCATGCTAGCAGCTTCCAACAGTGGAGCACTAAGCTAATGATAACATCACAATGCTAACAACATACTGAAATTTACCGTATACACAATATGAGTTGGGGTTCACAATATGGGGATCCTGGCCTCAGTTCAGTTCAGTTCATTTTTATTTCAGTTCCTTTTGGGGATTAGATATTTTTCAGGGATTTAATCTCAAAAATTACAGTGGCTCCACCGTGTCATCATTAAAAATTCACCTTACTTGCAAAAGTTCCCCAGTTTAAGATAGGGAGGAGACACATTTTTTAAAAAGTTACTGTGCTAGTGCCAGTAGCTCGAATAAATGGTTGGGTTTGGTGAGGAAGAGCAACTGGCGTCAAAACCTGTGCCAAATTAAATATTAGGATCCATCCACGTTGGTGATCTCTTGGGGAAACATGGGAGTAACCGTAAGTACCTTCTTAGTCAAAAACAATTCACTGTGGACAGTTGTGGCCAAGTGTTTGACGTAGTGACAAACATGCTCTTACTTTTAAATTCTTCATCGACTCCTGCCTTGTTCCAAGATGTTATTACTTTGGAAATTCCAATTTTACCATAACTGATGGAAACTGCATCAAGTGCCTATGTAATTAAGAACCAACAATAAAATCTAACTTGAAGACTTCATTAAGATTAACACTGATAATTGTTTTACAGTGTTCAATAAAAACATTCGTTCATTACTTACAGCATCACAAAGGTCTCCTAGAAGAAATTCGAGCCATTTGGCAACCATCTTGGTAACATTTCCGAGAGATTAGTTCAAGTTAACAAGAAATGAGTGGGAGAGGCATAACTTTGACTTCAACACTTCACGACTCACCAATGAAACTTGATAAAATGTATAAATATTTGGCTGATTGTGCCACAGATTAGGGTTTAAAAACATTTTATACACTCACAAGTTAGACTTCTGTTACAGGTTCCTGGAGTTTGTTGACATTACAGCTCAATCCAAAGCATCTGAACAAATGTCACAATCATGAACCTCTTTGTGTAACAACATGACTCACTTGGCATTACAGCTTTTCCCCATGAATTTCTTTTCAAAATGATTAAAGATAACATATCTGTTACAGTTACACATTGCTTCTTTTTTAAATTCTCCTCCCTTTTTTCCCTTTTTTGTCTTGAATTTTCTTAATGTCTTGCTCAGCAGGCCTAAGAATGAGTCAGCATATTACTCCCAGAATTCCAGCAGGTCTTTCTCCAGCCCACAGGCCTCCTCTCATTCGTCTGCTCTCAACTTCTGGCCACAGGGGCCTTCCCTGGGCGGGGGCCTGTCTGGCCCTCACACGTCAAGTGTGGCCCCAGGGTCTCAGAGGACATGCCAAGTGCAACATGGGCTCCAGCCAAAAGCGCAGAGCTGAGACGGGAGCAGCTGGGGCTGAAGCACTGAATACAGGTGCAGAGAAGAACAGAAAGAGGGGTAAGAAAGAGAGAGAGGAGTGAGACTGAAGGAGAGAAGGAGAGAAGAAGAAAGGGAAAGAAAAGAAAGGGAGAAGAGAGAGAGGGGGACGTGGAGGGATGCCTGTGGGAGACTCGACTCCACAACGTGGGAAAGTAGTGGCTTACACACAAGCAAGTAAGCCAAGAACACAGGCGAGCACATATACACTCCGAAAAAATTACACACACACGGCAGGAAAATCACATTAGTGCTCGAAAGAGAAACACCTCAGCTAAACCAGCATGGTCTGTGTTATCAATCATTATTTTTGTTGTTATTACTGCTACAAAGAGCAAATTGAACCAGAACATCTGAGGGAATGTTTGGAAAATTCTCAAAAGGAAGAGAAAAACTATTAAAAAAACAAAAATTGTGTCGGCTGATGACGCAGATGAGTGCATGTGCGTATCTAGTTATGACTCAAGGGAAAAAAAAACCCAAATGCTGCAGCTCAATCAAATGATAACTCATCAATGTTCAGCAGTGAGTAATGAATTTGACTTTGAAGGCACAACCTTCCCTGCGGCTCTCTTTGATGTTGGCCATGTGATATTACTTTTTCATCTTAATCATTCAAAGACTTATGTCTGAACATACAAAGAGACAGATACACTCAAAGGTTCTAGTTTTTTTCTTCCAAGGCCACACACAGGCCTGCTGGGAAATTGGACATTTGGCGTATTAATTATCACTAAAAATGACAGTGTGACATTTGAGCTGGAAACCATTTTCAGTTGCATGAAAAGTATTTCCTCTCTAAATCGTTATATGTTATATATGTTCCTAAATGAGCTGATTTCTCAGCCTCTACCTTGACATTTTTATTATTTCTCAGTATATTTATATTCACAGTAACAGACTTGTTTTCATTGCCTGTAAATCTGTAAATTCTTACACTAACGATATGTTCACACACTCACACAGAGAAAAATACCACTGTCAGAGAGCCTTTACCACAGGAAATTTAATAAAAATGTATCACACTTAAAGCTAGTTTTCCTTGCCTTCATTTTTCAAGTTAGGCATCATTAAATATACGAGACCCATCATCCAAATTAATCAAATCAATTCTGCACAGTCAGTAAAAATAAATAAATAAATAAATAAATAAAAATCAATATTATCAATAATGTAATTCAAGATGGCTCAAGGACTTATAGAGATGGCAGAAAGAGAAAAAACAAAAAGGTAAGCATGACCTCAGAAACACTCCACTATCATGATGTCATTCAACTGTTCTTCAGTTATTTGAAAATATAGCGCAACAATATCGTTTGTTATATAAAAGTGCATGTTGCATATAAATGAACGCATTTACAGTGGAAAGATGAATTTGTTGTTTTTTTTTGCAGATTTGATTCTGTGTTGAGCTGTTGCTCTGAAAACATTTTTACAGTTGGGCATAGATCTATGCTGCTGGGTTCATTTGATTGTGCGTCTTAAATATAACACACATGTTCTTTAAAATATGCTTTTAAAAAAGCTTCCTTTGGCTGGTCTCTTATTTCTAAGGGGTCGCAACAGTAGATGGATCTATATTAGTGATTTGGCATAAATATTTAGGCCCGTCTTGAAGCAGGGAGGAGACACAAGTCCTTTGTGTGTTAACTGAATGTGTTAACCACTACACTATGGTTAAAAAAACATGTATTGCATGGGATAAAGTATTTTTAGCCAGTATCAGTATGGTGTCATAGGTCACATTTCACATTAGAGTATTTTTTCTCTAACAAAAGTCTTTTTACTATAAAAGCTCTAAATCAGCTGTTGAGCGACGGCTAAGACAAGATGACCCGTACTCTCTTCAAACATGTTTGACTAACAAAGCCTAATTTGGTGCGCCCCATGCCCCCAGCCCTCTTATAGGAAGTACACTTCATAACTTTCAGTGGAAACAGTGCAGAACAAAACATTAATATAAGATTAATACAAGATGGTGGAAGTGGTGATTAATGGTGAGCGAAATATTTATGTGGCAAATTATGAGCCCCTTAATACCAATCATCATGGTTTTGCGTTTAAATAGAAGTTGCATCACCTTCTCACTTCTTTACCATCTTGAAATTACTACTTTTAATATTAAATTGTACTACAGCTTGAAAGGAAAACTGTTTTCCTCACACCGGTGTCATAAATTTCACAAGGCAATGAGTTTAGTCCAGAATCTGAATCCAAAAGAAGCCCTTTGGGACATGGCAGACAAAAAAGATTTACAGCATGAAAATGCAGCTGACGACTCCGAAGAAAGGAAGTGACGCTGTCAAGTCAGTATTCACCAGAAAGAATATTTACAACAACTTGTGGAATCTCTGACATGATGAGTTAAAGCTATTGTGAGAGCAAAGATGGGCTTTACAGATTTGAAAGAAATCTATTACGCTCATTTCCAGAATAATTCTTAGACTCTAATAATGTAGCTTTGCTTCACTCACAGTTCAAAATAAACCTTATTTAACTCAAAGTGGATCTTTACAAAGACACTCGCTTCATCCACTATTTGAAACCAGCTCTTTTATATCCTTCACCTTCCTTATTAGCCAGCTTTCATCTGACTGGATGCCCCTCTCAAACAGAAGGTTTCAACGGGAGGTGGGTGGGGCCTCTGTGCTCACAGCGGCAAGTCTGGAGCGCCCTCGGTGGCTGTATAAATGGTGGCAGGGCTGTGGTGATGTCACAGTTGGCTCACAAAACAACCAATGTGGCGACCATAATGGGCCCTCTCTACTCTCACTGACATCACTGAGAGAAAGGGTTCGAAAAAACTTCCTGAAACTCAACATTAGAGCATTTTTAAGATCAAAGATTACTTGCACGTTCATTGATGTTGTTATTTTTATAACTTGAGCATTAATGATTATAAGAGTCATGACAGAAAATAAGGAAAATCAAAAAAGCTCTGTTTTAACAAAGGAAAAATACTGAGACCCATTCCATTTAGCCCATCTACCAAAAGCTTTAAAGTAAGTAAAGCATCGTTTATGTGTTCCTCTTATACATGGGATGAAAAGGTAACAAGTCTGCTACAACAAAATGCTGCAATGAGAAAAAAGTGGGCCAATCAGACACAGATAAATGACAGAGCATGAATGAGGGAGGGTACTGGCCTACTTGTCTTCCAGGGTCACTGAGCTTTAATACCAAGATCTGCTAACCACACATACAAACATGAATAGCGGTATGTATGGAACCACATTTACACACACACTAAGCTTTTGAAGGGGGATGGGACTGCACTGGAAGCAAAAGGGTGACAGAGATCTGGGGGGAAAAAAATACAAAAACTTGGACAGACTCATTCTTCCACCAGCTGCATTTTCTTCCAAACTCCTGCCAGACCTTTACTTGTTTTCTCTCCCTCCCAACTTCCATACTTCATTCCCTGTGTCCATCATTGATTGCTCTCCTTCCCTTCAGCCTCACGCGATTGCACATGCAAAATACAAAGCGGTGTGAGAAAATAGCCCATGTTGTCAAGTAAACACAGTTTTCAAAACATCTAGTGTCATGGTGTTAGGTTGTGTATTAAGATTTCTTTGGACCCTGTCTGAGGTTACAAACCACTAATCCACATGGGAGAAGCTGATCCAGTGTGATGTTCGAGGAGTGGTTCCAAATGAAAGCATTTTTTTGGCTCTAATTGCTCATTAAGCATGATTTCTGGAGCCCCCTGTACATGAAACTCAAAAACAAAGATTATGGGTGCTTAACTCAAATATGTCCATGGCCAATGTCTTCTTTTGTTAATAACTTGTATGAAACACTACAGACGTTTTTATTATATATTCAAGTTCTTTAAGGGGGATCTGCAATGCATCTAAAACCGCTGGGTAATTCAGGGTTATTTTTTCTCCCATATATACTGTTATACCGATGGATGCGATGGATGGATGTTGATCAATGGATCAACATATAGAAGCCAAAGTTTCTACAAGTTTTGATACTTTTGGCTCTTTCTGATGTCACTAAGAGCGGCTATTATTAATATGGTTATATCAGGCACACAACTGAGGCTCTGACCACAGAAGACGGGCAACAGTAACTCAAAAAACCCTTTGTTACAACCAAAGTATGCAGAAGAGCATCTCAAAAGACACAACAGGTTGAAGCTTGATGTAGATGGGCTACAGCAGCAGAAGAGCACAGCAGGACAAAGACTGGAAAAACGATGCCTGGTCTGACGAGTCTTGATTTCTGCCACAACATTCAGATGGTAGGGTTAGAATTTGGCGTAAACAAAATAAAAGCATGGATCCATCCTACCTTGTATTTATGGTTCAGGTTGCTGCTGGTGGTGTAGAGTGGGATATTTTCTTGGAACATTTTGGCCTCTCAATCAAATAGAGCACTTCTAGGTAATGTGGTAAAATAGTGCTTGTGTGACGCTATCATATCAACATGGAGCAAAATGGGAACTGTTTCCAGTACCTTGTTGAAGCCATGAAGAATTAAGACTGTTCTGAAGGGAAAAGGAGGTCCAACATAGACCTAGCAAGGCGTACCCACTAAAGTGTCCAGTATGCATAAATGCTCTCTGTTATGTTGATCATTAGACAAAAACAGTGACAGCCAAAGACCACCCAGAGCTTTGAAAGTGTCAATGGAAAGCATTTGTTTATTCCCTAACACCAATTTATAACCCATCTAAATCTATACAAATGAAAAATAAGCTTTTGGTTAAGGGGCTTGAAAATGTAGCTTAAAACAATGTCTGGCTTTAGATTTTGTTTTTAATACTATATAGACAAAGGGAGGTTTTTGAAAGCACAAACAGAAACAGAAAGGAATAATGGGAGAGAGAGAGAGTGTGTAGGATCTGTGTCAGTTTCACAAAAGTCACAATAAGTGCTACTCAGTGAGTGGTTCCATTAGGCAACTGTGACAGAGATAAACAGATTTGCTGTCAAGCCTTTAGTGTTATAGAATTTAGAATCTCGTGGCATTTTAATATAAAAACATCAAACATACAACAACGTGTCAAATCACTCAGGTGTCCAGTGAGAGAACTTTAGTAAAATAAAGTGTCGACCTAAGACTGAAGCTCTCATTTTATAGTTCATTTAGCATCCCTTAAAAGCTAGTCTTGCCACTCTTAGCCCTTGACGGAGCCATAACGGCAGTTTTCATTATAACTGGGAGAGAAAAAGCTGTCCATGTAGAGTCACCAGTAAACTCTGCTAAGAAACAATTAATAGTCTTGGTGACTTTCCATCACAATAAGGTTCAAAAAGCTTTTTTGCCCCATAGGTTGAACTTCTACTGTGCATGTAGAGTGCTTCACGACGCCAAGATGATTGGCTAGTGCTTCTAGGTTCTGCAGATGACTGGCTTTTGGGGGGAAGGGGTGGAATATGTCACAAGAACTGCCACATTCAGTGACATAAAATTTTCCCATAGATTTTTGTTCAAGATTCATCGACTGGTTTGTCTCTCCGTTGCATTAAATCAGAGATTTAATATAACTAAACCTTACATTCTGTAGATTTTCATTAAAGCTCACCATGGGAGCAATCTATTTCCTCCCTCATATTCCTCCAGTGTAATGCATGGCTGTGTCTTTGTACTGCAGACAGCTGGTGTCTCTTATGGACAACTCAAATCACCGACTTTAAGGACAGAAGATATTAATCTGGAATAACGAACAGGCGCTGTGCATAAACCAAAGCTTTCATGACTTATTTTAATTAAATTGTCAAAAATGACAGTGTTCATTGTTTTTACTGTTGTGGTTTTCATTTTCTACAAGAGATTAAAGCTCTCTTTGTGCATGCTCTGTAATCAGCGTGCTGTCTTGGTGCCCTCCTTGTACTCCCATCACAGCTGTGTGTAGGTCCTGCCCGCTCTATTGCTGAGCTGCAGTGGTGCATTAAGTACTGTTTCCATACATGATAGTATCATTTATAGTAGCGAAACTGACAGGTAGCATACTCCAGGGAAAAATATTAATGTGCTAGAGTAAAACAAAAAACAAGGCTTGATTTCATTAGGTTAGTAATAAAAGCAACCACTGGAAAATAGTCTATTCGTTAATAATCTGACTGAAAACAGGCATCGCGTGAATAATTCTGACTTCTTAAGCACAGAAGACTGTGCCAGTGTGCGCAAACCAATTATACCACTTGTGCATTTATGTGACATAGCAAGAAACAGTTCTTAGCCCCTGTGCCCTTTTAGTGCCAATTGTTAAGTCTTGGGTGACTGAGAGGAATGGCTGGCTGAGGATCAGCATAAAATCAGAGCCTTCTGTCCTCATTAAGAATATTACTTTGAGACCTGCTGTTTTATGTTCATTGTCATTAAAAGGGAAAAACTAATTGCTTTGTTAAAATCTCATGCCATTTTCTGAAAATAAATACTACGAATTTCTTATGGCCAGATTATTACGATGTGGTTTCTGTGTCAGCCATTATGCCTGTCACAGTTTTTACTTTGTATTTTTATACCAACATCTCTAAAGCAATATGCAGCACAATTTTTGCCATTTAATGCATCTAAAAATTAATGAAGCACTCTAATTGAGTGCTCCAGGCATCAGATAGGAGACAGTATGTATGAATATTTGCATACTATACAACTAATAAAGAAATAAAAAATAGCAAATTTAGTGATTTAGCAGCAGGCTAACTAGTTAATTTATCGACAAAGGCAATGTTCTAGGCAATACTATTTATTTCTCTTTATTGCTTACTGCTCTTTGAGTCTTTCAACCAGATGAGAACAAAGCTGTTTAAACAAGCAAATATCCTGCTGATGTGTGCTTAAAAGTGTTTTTTCCCCTTTTTTTGGCTGAACTGTGGTTTGCTTATGCTGAGAAAGAAACACAGTGTCAATTACTTACTGTACAGGATGTAAAATAAAGACTGGATGATATGATTCCACTTGTAGGACCACCAAAGAAGAAATGCAGAATCATTTAAAAAACAAACTCTGTTTTGACTTTGCACGCTCTGAAGAAAATTATAATGATGCAAGATGACAGTTCCTAAAAAGGAGGAGATGCATATTTCAACCGTGTGTCTGCTGCTGGCTTTATTCAATTCAAAGTAAACCAAGGATAAATTTGTAATAGATTTGTGATATTTCTGTAATCTTCGTCACATCTTCCAGTGATGGATCCAACTGCAGCAGAATGATGATTGTGATGTGGACCTCGTTCAAAATGTGGTTTAAAAAACTTTTGAATCTGTTTTCCCAGAAACAGGAACCTATCCGCCTACAACGACTGAGGTTAGAACATCTGGGTGTAGCCCTGAACTATAAACTAAACTGGAAATGTCTATCTACAAAACAGTTGAAACACTTCTTACAGGTATAACACCTTTAAGTGCAATTTGCCAATCCGTATCCTGGTGGCAATGTTTAAGAAATAATCTAACAGTCTAAATGAGATCACAAAAAACTACAGGAGTTTTTCTGGAGACTACACTAGGTGCACTCCAATTTACAGACATAATGGGTGAACATAATGAAATTGCTGCTGTTAATACTCTGCAGCACCAGAAAGTAGGACAGTAATGTGTCCCTATGAGCTGATGTGCATTAACCCGTGATGAACCATGCCAACAATGGGTGCAGATGTTATGATGCGTGTTATGTGGTTCTGGTGTCTAATGCCCTAAATAAAGAGCGATCCAAATTACTCAGCAAACAGCCAGGAACGTCAACCATTCCTCTTGACAGATGTTTACTGCAAAGTACTGATATTGCACAGCAACTAAGGAGGTAAGGCTAATCGCTTTGAGCGCTGCAGCAAAGTGCACAATTTCTTGAGAAGAGATTCAAGTGTTATTTTTGCGAAAAATGCACAGACGTCAGTTCTTTGTAAAAATGCCTATTTAGTCCTCTGACTCCCCCTGACAAACATCCTAAAAGGCAGCATTATGAAAGGTGATTCCACTGATTTAGCCTACTTTGTACATCATGGCCTCAGTTCCATTTTTAAATTCAATGCATCAAGGAAGAAAAGGAGGAGAGGAGGACACACAGGGATACACAAACAAGAAAATCCACTCAGAAGAGAGGAGATGAAAGGAGAGCCCAGACTTCTTTGTCAGTGAGTCTGCTGAGCACAAATCATTCCAAGCATTTGTTTATGTTGGATCTGTATTTCACTCCTCCACCCCCAGTCTCTTCAATAAAACACTGCTTTATGAGTTTACACCCATTTGTGCAATTAAGACATGTTATCCTTTAGACTGGATTTCCGCCAATGTTAATTTATCTACTTATGTAATTTATGATTTAGAGACACACACGAATATGTGGAAAATTTTTAAGGAATAATGCAATAGGAGTAACTCCTCTGAAGTTTACCTTGGGGGGTTTGGATGGGCAAGAAAACTGTATCTGTAATGCCTTACTGGACAAAAGAGCACACAGTGTCCCGATTAGGCCGTTTGAGACTACAAAGCCCAATTGGCCAGAGAGCACTACAGAAAAATAAACCTGAGTGGGAGAAAGTGAGCGAAAAAAAGATGACTGTGTGTGCAAAGGGAACCT
The DNA here is from genome assembly GCF_057382275.1 of Copadichromis virginalis. Classification (NCBI taxonomy): domain Eukaryota; kingdom Metazoa; phylum Chordata; class Actinopteri; order Cichliformes; family Cichlidae; genus Copadichromis; species Copadichromis virginalis. The sequence goes on from NC_140626.1 coordinate 26,573,078, forward strand.
CGGAGGATATCTAATACCTCCACAGTAGAGGAGATGACATGAAATGTTGAATATAAAAAAGCGCTCATGGGCAGATTTGCCTTTTCAATGGGACAGGTTGTCCCAATTAGAAATGTAGATGACAAAGTACACCTGTGTGTCTGTGTGTGCCCTTTGTGTCTGTGCTGCTGTCATTGCTGTTTGATGTTATACCGTTTTCCTGAAGGCATGGGAAGGGTACTCAAATATCCTTCCATTGCAACTGTCTCTTCTTATAGTTCTTTCATGAAAGTGATTTTACACTGACATTTCCATACAGCTACAGACCAAGTCTGGAGCACAATTGTAAGGCGATTAACCCTTTACATGATGTGACATTCAACAATTGAGGAATATGCAGCATTTATTGAGGCCTGTGTATAGACCAAAAAATATAAAATTATACCTGATATATTTGTAAACCCTGAATGTAATTTTTCACAGGACCTAAAGTTAAATTTGTTCCCTCCAGTTGTTTGTAGGAGTCTTTCTTCTGTGTTAATTACATACCTTTAAGCATCATACAGCAGCAGGATCCATATGAGCACCTCCAAAGCTAAAGTTTTGCATACATTTTAAATATGTTCAAGTACTGTAGTCTACTTATAATAAATTGTGGACATGGAGGTACAACTGATCAAGAACAGTGAGAACAACAGCATTCTTACTGTTCTTACAGCATAAAGAACAAGAACAGTAAATAACACTCGAAGATGTACTCTTTTTACCCGAAAGAGGTTAGCGTCATACAAAGCATCACAGAATAAACCATCTTTTTATAGCAACCATCCTGAGGATGAGTTTTTAATTCACCGTGAGTTCGTCTTTTTTGTTTATGCTCCCACGCAGATCATCTTAGCAGTGGCATCATTGTGTACAGGGAGGCGTTTCAAAAACAACATGCAGATGTAACCTCTCTAATCATCAAAGTGACTAACAAAGCACAGCAGCAAGCAGCCTATTAAAAATGAAAATGGATTTTATTATACCATAAAAATTATTTGGATGATTTATGAATGTAAAGAATTTTCACTTAATTGTTTTTTTTTCTTTTTTTGTTTTGCCCTGATAAATAGTTCATTAGTTTAGTTGGGGTATTTGAGCTATAAGTGAACTCTCTGCGGGACTATTCAAAGGGGGACACTGGTACAAATAACCCAGTGGCATTAATAGTGAATATAAATATTCTGCCCTTCCTGATTTCATGTAATTTTATGTATTGTATAACACTATTTCAAATTATTTTTATCATAAGTCCACCAATATATTCAAAGCAGGCCTTTATGTGTAAAAGCATTCCCTGTAATTATTGCTGATGTGCACCCATGTACTCAACCCTGAAACCAAACACACGAGACATCCCATTTAACCCTCAGTGTAGGCTCAGTATTATTCAAGCCCCCTTTTATCTGCTAAATGCTCTATGTTCAATGCTCACTAACTGCAAAATGGATAAAATGTAGTGGATTTATCAAAGTTATTCCACTGAAAACAAGTGCCTGCTGTGACTGGAACCAAGGTCAGTAGGAGCAATGACATCGAACCACTACATCCATCCAATGAGCTAGAGGCCACTAAAACGTATCTGTGGGTTTCTCAATACAAGTAGAGATTTAATAAACAGTAATGTTTCTCACAGTTGATCTAAAAATGCTTTACAAACCAAAGCAAATTGGGTCTTTACTTATTTTCCTACATACAGCAGACTGGCCAATATAATATAAAACAGGCACTGAATTTTCAGCAGTAAAGGTGAGTCACTCTTCCTCTCAGTTTCCTACAGAGAAAGCAGTAATGGCCAGCATAGTATCTGAACATCATCACAGGAGGAAATGTCACAGTGCAAAGCACCCCCAGTATTTCAGCCCACTGTTCTTCCAACAGACATGATGTTGGTGTCATAACCAAATGAGGACTGGGAGGAGGTAGGCGGCTTCAGGCCGCTAAGCTTTGCTCTAACAGGGAAAGTCCTATCCAAATTCCAACTCTGACAGAATGCAGGATGCAGGCGCCCCGCCCCCCTGAGATCAGAGCAGCAGGAGGAAAGCTGGGAGCGTCGTGGATAAACTGGAGGAGCGCAGTATGACTCATTGGAATCAGGTGTTCCAATGATAACACAGGGGTTGTCCGTGAAAACGGTTGATGTAACCAGATTTCATGATAACACAAATATTTTCCGATTCTGTGATCATTTTTTTTCATAATCACTCAGGCTAAATTTCCACACATGTTTCATAGCAGCTCAGTAACTGACTGAGAGAGCTGATCACTGTTGTTCAATGGTGTGGTCACGTCTGGATGATAGCAGAGATGAATCACTGATTTAAAGATGGACTTGGATGGGAAAGAATTATGCATAAGTCCTTCGCCATAAATAAGATTCATTAAGACTCTGATAAATGTACATTTCATATTATCGCTGTATTTTCTCATCAGGGCACTTTCTGAATGAATCAATACTGGTCTGGGCGGTGATTAGCGCGCTGATAGATCATAGCCAGACTGCCCTTTTAATGGTCAGATTTTCCATCAACATGACTTTGGATCACTCTTATTCATCAATAGGTAAGGGCATGGGCATGAGGAAACCTTCGTTTCCCTGCACCATCATTAAGGTGACCGATTGTGGATATGGCCTGTCACTCTGCCACATAGTTAGTCATCTAAGTAAGAGAATTCATATTCAGAAGGTCTTACTATCATTAATCGGGGCTTGACTACACTGAAAGAAAGAGACCTCATGGAAACATAATGACCTTGGAATAATAAATGTCTTTCTTATGTCACTTCTGTTTGAGACACACACGTCCTCCAACCCCCTTTCTGCTTCCTTTACACAGTGCCATAAGAAAACAAAACAGGCCATGAGGAATAGATACTGCCTGTCTCCACACTGTGACATATGACATTGACAGACAGATGCTGGAAAACAGATTTTCTCCTCTACCCCATTTATCTTTCACCCCTGTTTGCTCCTGCATGGATCAAATAGTAGAAGATGTAAGCCAGATGCTAGACTGTCTCCTGACTACACTCTGTTACCCAACAGTGCAACTGATTGACTGACATCTTTTAAAAAATAAACTGCGCTCAGCAGAACTGATGGCAGAATGCTGCACCTAATAACATTAATGAACAAAAATATAGATGGAAAAAAATCTCTTCTTCATGACATTTCACTTTGCTTAGTGCTTTAATATTGAAGATGTTAATTTAAAATCCTTATGATTACAACACTGAACCCATACACACAGAAAAGCTTTCATAAATTCACCACATTCCTAACTTGCAGGTTACAAAATGGGATCTAAGGCCTTCACTAGGCACCTTGAAAGAAGTGTTATGGGACTTTACATGAGGAAACACTGCCACCTTGAGGGGATTATAATGTGTCCTGAAAATAACACCAAGTATGTCAAACAATCCTAGATGAATACTAACTTTATTAGGAACAGTGCACTTTTTGGAGCCGCATAACTCAACTTCTGTTAAGTTTTAATCACAAACTATGTCAGTATTTAAAATAATATAGCATTTAGGAGACTAATTAATATAACTAAATGTAATGTTTATCCTAAGCTGACAGTTGAGTAAAATTGTGAAGATACGCTTGTGGGATAAAACTAAAAGCCAAACAAACTATTTGTGCACTGTCCAAAACAGAAAACAGATTTCCCATTGTTTTCCTAACTGGGAGTAACAGGGTATACCTGGATTAGCTCAGCAAATTCACAGACCTACATAGCATTTCTCTCCTGGGGGAGAGGAGATCATTAATTGCACCTCTGTGGCACTTTTACAGAGTTTAGGAAATGGTCGGGTGGCTCCAGCACAGAAAAAACAACGAAAGAAAGTTGACAGAGACAGAGTGCACAGGGAACCCATGAGGGCACCACGTTCATCAGTTTAGAAAACATATGGAGCGGAGAGCCATGCCTGACACACATTTAAGCCAGTTGGGATCAAAGAAACATCATCTAAAATTTATCAAGACCATGTCCACACCAAGTCAGATGAATGTCAAAGACCCTCTCTTCCTTTGTATATTATCGCAGATTATCGACACCCACAACAAAGAGAAATGCTAATCTTGGTGGTTGGATAAAGCATGTGCTGTTGCATTAGAATCAGCAAGCATGTGCTGTTGTTACAAACAATGCAGCAGTGATGGTAAAACAAAGAAAACCTAAATCTAACTTTGGTTGGGGTTCCAGGTCGAAAGGTGAGTATAAAAGACTTTACTTAAAAAAAAGAAGCTCATCTTGTCATGAATAATTTTCCCCCACCCTTAAAGGTTGAACAATAAACCAATCAGCAAGTAGCTTTGAAACTAAAATGAATAACAGCTGAGCCAATCAAATCATTCATTTTTGGGAGCTCACCTTTGGTTAAACATCCCTCTGAAGTTATAATTGGCTCTGTAGTTGGGCATCGGCTTGGGATCCAAAGGCCTGTAGATAGCCGGCTCCCCTCTCTTCATGGCCAGACCATTCAGCTCAACTGTGGGTGTTATACTGCCTGTGTGAGTGAGATTGCAGATGCAAGCACGGAAAAGATTAAAACCAAGACAGGGAGGTTTTTAAAAACACTGATGTGAACTTCTTTTTCTGGCAGCAGCAAACAAAATGGCTTAAAATGGTCCAAGCAGTCTAAAAAGATGGAAACAAAATATTTTCTAGAAAAGGCACACAGGCAGAAAGCTGCACTGTGCAGCCTAACATTTGCCACGTGAAACTGCATTCTAAGTAAAAAGTACCCTCAGGATGCATGCACCACTAATACCACCACTTCTCAGTGATGTTGCATAATTTATCACAGGATTTTTTGGACTTTCTTAATCCCATTAAAAGCCTGGCTTTGAGGCCTTTTACCACTACAAAGTCGCAGAGGGCAAGGGAGGTAAGTCCAGACTAGTGGTATTAATTTGGCTAGTGATAAACTGTAAGCCTGTTCCTAGGTTTTACTGAGACACTTTATACTGTTTTTTGTTGTTTCCTTGAACATCAATTATCTGAATATTCCCAGTTGCTTGGCAGCAATGCTGGGAAGAAAAGTCACTCAGATGAAAAACCAAAATGCCCCCTAAGTACATAAATGCATTGCACTTTAAATTCATGATTGTACAGACAGGTATAAATTAACTTCCTCTGTAAATGGACTTTTTAGCTCTATCCAGTGTGCTAACATCCAATCCATACTTTTATTTTAACACCAGACTTTAAAATGAATGAACATTAGTGAGTTTCAATTAAAAAAATCTAAACATTGTTTCCAATTTTAGGAGGATGAGACAAGGCGAGCTACTAGAAGTGTAAATGCATGGGTTTTAATGCTAACTATAAATTCCTGCAGATGTGTGCACACAGAAATGAACAGCACAAACTTGCTTTTAACCATCTGCAAGAAAATGAAACTGCTTCTGGTAAACAGGTTAAAAAACTGAAAAATGTTCACAGTGCTGTCGTAATTTTAGATCTTGTTCACAGCAAACTGCCATAAAAAAAAGCACAGGATTGATTCGTGTCTGCAAATATCTAGGGTAAACTGCTGGAGTCTAATATTATGTCAGATGAAATGCAAAATTTATGTTTGCACAGACAGATGACTGTAGATTTTGTCTTTCATCTCCTACGTGGAAACTAGGGAGTGATTTTACCATGACCAGTAAAAATAGATGGAACAATTACAACAAGATGTTTCATATGGTGACCAGACTTTAAAAACTGTGAGCCTATTCTTGACAATGGCTCTGTTCCACTGAAGTATTTTAACAGTTTGACAGTAAAGTGGAGTGTATAATCCCAAGACCTGACCCTGCAGCAGCTTTATCAAGTTCATTCATTGTTTATTTGCCATTTATTCCATTGGATACTCTTGTCCACAGGATGTGGACCCTAACCTTTTTATCCATGTATCACTAGCATCACAAGTCAGTGACTCACTACAGCCTTTTAAACTGCCAGTAAGTCCAATGAAGAAAAGATGAAAAAAATGTGTCCTTTTATCTGATCTTCACTCTGTTACACTCTTAACTTTTTGATTATTGGCGCATATTTGCTATTCCAGGAAGCATGGTAGTGACTATGCCTGCGTGGGTTGTCTCTGGGTACTCTGGCTTCCTCCCATAGTCTTAAGACATGCTTGTTTGGTTAACCGGTGATTCTAAATTTGTTACAAGTGTGTGTGTGACTGTCTATCTCTGTCTTTCACCTTTCAACAGCCCAGATACGCTCCAGCCTCTCAATAATCCTAAGAAGTAAGTAAGAAGCAAAAAAAAAGAAGAATGTATAGCTTTAATATTTGCTGGTCTATGATTCCAACTTCAAACAGTATCAATGAAGAGGTTAAGCTTTTAAATGTTAGACATAGTGCTAGCAACTAACTTTAAGATAGGCCCGGATTGTGCTTTAGGATAACAGTGGACCAAAGAAACAAGCTTAGCTTGAGAAAAATTCCTCCTTACAACAAGGTTAAAAAATACTGTAAAACTTTTGGAGGATGAAAACCTGCTTTGTTGCCCTCAAAGATTTGAGAAATCTTGACACTCTTAGTTAATGAACAGGGAGTAAAAGTACCTCCTTCTTGGCGGCCTCATTCTCCCTGGATCTAAAGGCAATATCTTCTTTCTGCTGCTACAGCTGAGCCACAGCCCAAGTTAACATTTAAGTTCTTCTATAAGACATACAGTGTTAATTATTAATTTAATACCTAATAATATATGAATAGAGTGCTGTCTATTTTTCCTGTAAAAAAAAGACACCTCCATTTTTAAGAGTTTAGCAGATTATAACCAAGCATCAACTTGTTTTGCAGCTTTTTCCAAATGGTTCAAACATTCTTCTTGAAACTATAGCAGCTATCACATGCATAGCCATAGAAACAGTAAAAGGTGCAATTCATGGTAATCCTTCCCAGCCACTTGCTTTTTTAACAGTTAAAAGAAATTCAGTTGTGGCTGCAGTACCTGGGTTACTGTTGATGTCAGCTTTAGGGGAGCGGGGCGCTGGCCTGGGAAGGACACTCTCAGCCAGTGCTTTGGCAGCTGTGGAGTGTTGCGCCTTTTTAATACTGGTGCCCTCTGCCTCCCACACCTGCTCCCCAAGAGTCAGCTGCACGGTGAAGATCTGGAAGTGACACCCAGAGAGGAAGACATTACCCAACATTTTTATCAATATCCTTGTTACAGAACTTTTGGCAGGAGTTCGGTGCTCTCAGCACAGCCAATAACTAATTACTAATTACAAAAAGTGCAAATGCTTTATTTATTTAGCACATGTGGATGTGTGTCAAAACAAGAATTACACTGAACTACCTCCTGAGATTTATTAAATATTATTCCATATTGACATGATAACGCTACATCTGAAAAACTTTTTTTTTACCTTAGCGTGTGCAGGGCCTCTCTCATTGAGGAGCTTGTACTGTGGTTGGATCCTGTTGAAACGGGCTAACTCATTCACCAAACACATTGGAGTTTTCTCTTTAGGGTTTGCCATGTTCTCCTGGGGCGGGCCTAAATCATATCAGAAGACGACATATTTAAAAACATGGTAACTAAAGCACTCATCTATCCATCTTCTTCCACCTATATTCATGAACAAGTATCATTTTTTAATATAAGAATTGGATACTTCCACTGAGTGACAAGGGATGAGATATTAGCAGCGGATACAGCCACTGGAACACTTCTAACTTGCAAATAAAATGCAAACTTGTTTTATTTTTATAAGTAATTAAGGGGAAAAATCAGTAAACAAGCACTTAATAAATAACTAATAAATGAATCTGTTTATAGGACAATATTGTAAAGTGTTTTTTCCTTCGTGTTGTGGTCAGTCCGTGAGCTACTGGCTTATAGTGCAGCAATCGTGGCTCAAGAGTTGGCAGTTCGTCTCGTAATCGGAAGGTTGCCGGTTTGAGCCCCGGCTCGGACAGTCTCGGTCATTGTGCCCTTGGGCAAGATACTTCACCTACCCCTCTGTTGGCCAGAGGGGCCGATGGCGTGATATGGCAGCCTCGCTTCTGTCAGTCTGCCCCAGGGCAGCTGTGGCTACAACTGTAGCTTGCCTCCACCAGTGTGTGAATGTGAGAGTGAATGAATAGTGGAATTGTAAAGCGCTTTGAGGGTCTCGAAAAGTGTTATATAAATGCAATCTATTATTATTATTATTATTATAGCTAACATATGACAGGAAGTGTTGGCAGAAATTCACTTCCTAAATCATTATTAAAGAAGCAGTGGTACCGAAACGTTTCTGAATTTAGGTTAGGTCATGAGAAATAATGAGCAGTAAAAGGAACATGAGATAGAGCCCTTTAGGCCAGTTACCTAATTGCCTAAAGTCAATTTTTTATTATAGAATAACTATGCAAACACACACATTGTATTGTAGACTTGGGTACAACTATAACCTTCATCATGCACACAGTTGTCTGTATGAATCATTGTTAAGGTCTTAAATCTATACCAGTATTATAGAGTCATAATATATTATGACTGAGGTTATGAAATTTTCACAGAATAACTCACTGAATCATCCCCCAAAATGAAAACACTAATGAAATGTAGTCCATCGTTTGTTGGAAATCACAGAAACTATTGATCGCTGAGCATGTACTGGCCATGGAAAGCCAATAGTCAGTGTTTTTGTTTGTGTGCGTATGTGTAGTTTTTTTTAAATCACATTGCCCCCTGTTGCAAGAGTGAAACCAGGAATCAAATATTTTAGCCCTTCAACACTCTATTTTTTGAATAAGCAGAAATTTAATAACACAATTTTACAGATAAGCAGTTAAATATCAACCACTGCCGTGGGTGATGGTATTTTATTTGCAAAATTGTTAACCTACTGTAACAGTTTTTAGTTTTCATAGATAAGTAGCAACTCCACACATGATGCAAAATAATAACTAATTTCCCCTAAAGACAAACTTGGGGGAAATTCTACCTGGCGGTGTGGCAGACACAGGGGCGTCCCCATATCCGACTGCAGGAGCAGGGCAGGCGGGTGTGGGGGCCGGGCCTGTGCCATTGACGGAGGGCTGCAGACCCAGGGATCCTTGACTGGCCATGGCCGTTGGAGGGACTCCAGGGGAGAGGCCAGGACCAGCCAGGGGCGCTGAGGTCTGTACTTTCACTTGAGCCATGCTCTATTCCTGAAAGCAGAACAAATTTGAAAGCTTTTGTTAGAAATACACTTACTACACTGTAATTATAACTACTGAGTAGTTTAAAAATAAAAGAAAATCAATATTCATTCACTAGCAGTACACAATACTGCATTAAGCATCTGTGAATCTGAGCACAAATGCACATGCACAGTTTAAAGCTAAATGTCATTTGACAGATTTCTCTGGGCTAAGCCTGGAGAACAGACTTCAAACTGAACAGCCCTAGGCCTATCTCACATTCTGATCCACTGGCAGCTAATACACCCAGACAATGAACCTTTATTTGAAGGAGCTTTGCTCGTGTTACGGCTGAAAAAACTCCCTGGCAAAAAGGAGGAATCCGCTGGTTGTAGCCTGAACAATGCAATCTATATTAAACCACATTTTGAGGGACACAGCCCATTATCAAACAAATAAGGGTCAACAAATATCAAACAGCAGAATGAATTGTAGTATTTATTTATCTCTTAAAATATGCATGCAATATTTAGCAGAATGCAGTTAGACACAGTACACAGGCTGTGACTGTGTAATTTAAGTAACATAAGCATATATGCTACTGTGTGTTTTTGTCTAAAACAAAATCATGATTAAGGTGATAAAAAAGTCTCTAAGATAAAAAACAATTGCTCCAAAATGGCTCCCACTTTTGAGTCACACAAATAAGTGGCAGACAGTGATCGGAAATGAAGGAAATACTTTGAGCATCCCCACAGAGGTCAAAACAAAAGGTCAAAGCTGAGCTGAACCCCTGGAGTTTTGGAGAAATTCAGTGTCATCCCTTGGACACTGCATGAAATGCTAGCTTTGAATATGGCACATTCAGGTTTTTAAATATTGCATATCTGATTTTGCAGGTGTCACTTCTCTGTATTGTTTAGGGACCATGTTTGAACTGGTGTAAACATCAGCCAAGTTTGCACGGTCAGAAAATAGCTAATAAGGTTTAAATGCACCACAACTGATGTATCTCTTACTGTAATATGACTTTTATTCATTGCATGTCATGAAGTTATTCCTGTTTAATTCGTAGGTGCATCATGCCTGCCCGTGGGGTACTTGTGGTGATAGTCCCTCTTGCTTTTCTTTTTACGCTCTCACAGCAACACGCACAAATACAGCGGCAAACAGCTGCCTGTTTGCACGGCTGTCTTTCACTGCAAGTTGAACATGGGGGTTGTGTTACGTTGGGGTTGACTGGCAGAGCTTCAGTGCTGTCTGCAACCCCTGAACATTTATTACTGTGTCCAGCTTAGCAGGAAGCTAACGTTGCCAACAAGATATACGCCGTTTCTTCCCAATGTCAGCTCCTAAAAACACGCAGACAGAATAGGCAAGCATGCATGCTGTCATGAATATGCCTTTATGGTTTCCCCAGATGAATAAATCCTATCTAGCCACCCCCAGTTGCGATACTTTAGCCGGTTAAAGCTCATCATGGCTGATCGGCCGAGCACCCTTCTTGCTAGCATCTCCAAACCGCCCCATCCTTCCCGAAATCCTGGGGATTTTCAGTCAACCCTGATATCATATACGAGTTGGCGACAACGTGGCAAATAATCCACAGAGTATCCGACAACTATGGGAAAAATATTTCAGGACATTTTTTTACCTTTATCCAGGGCCAGACCCCAGTTACACCTCCAACATTGGCAAACACTAAAGAGAACTGGATGGAAGAGGAACCGACCACCTTATTTGTCTGGGTAAAAAAAGAAATGAAAATACGTGTCACTGGACTCAACATGGCGTATCCATGTAATATTTCACGCATAAAGCTTGTGTTTAGCTAACCTTGTTGTGGCTGCATATCGCATATCGCTAACGTACTATGAGTGGAGTTTGAGGTGAATTTTGAATGAAGCCACCCCCGCCGCGGTAAGGATGGTTCAGTCCTGGTGCGCTTCCTCGGATCCCACAGTGTAACTTTTGATTCAGAAACAAAATTAATATTTCCAAAGTTGTTTTGTGCACATTTGTATCACCAAATGGATTTTTAGTCTTATTCGTAAGTTTTCCATTTTACAGGTCCGTGTTTCAGTGAAACTTAAGGTTTTGTGCTAATGCTATAAAATATAGTTTTACTTGGAATATTTCCCCAACCATCCATTGGGAATTTTCTCTATTTGATTAATTAATTAAAGCAAACCCTATGAGTGTCTCACAAACAATCTAGTCAGAATTCTGCATCAAGCTTTATTTGGAAAAGTCCACGCTGGGGCAGTGGTATTGTACTAAGATGAGAAATTTAAAAAAAGAAAAAGAAAAGATGGCTAGGGGTGGGTGGGTAACCTACATACACTTTATATTTAACAAGGAATAGATAACCATAAAGGGAAAATATCACGAACTGCTAATCCCCAGATTTGACAGCTAAAGCGTCTCCAATAGAGGGCGTCACTAAACCACTTCTCCCTGTGTTATTGTAGACAGAAAAATATCCAACAACAAATAGAGCAGTATAAAAAACATAATTCAACCAAAATAAGTGAAGTAACTTGATAACAGATTGTAATTTTACTTGGCCAAACGCATGTATATCTATTGTACAATCTGAAATTACCCTTTCCCCCTTTGTTTTTGGCTGAAATAATTTCTCACACCATAACGGACCAGTTAAAAAAAAACAAAACAAGCTTCAAATGAAAGCTCCATTGCTTTCAAAAGCGTCAGATCATCAGTTTTCCTGCCACACTACATCTTTATCTTTGCACATGTTTCACAAACCTAGTGCAATTCCACAGGCACGTCTGAGATCTGTGCCATTCACTTTTTACAGACAGATGGAATTACATGCTTCTGAAATATGCAGTTTATGTAATGTGTCACTGTCACACATTTATCTTCTTTCTCAATTTGGTCATCATCCTTCTGCCTTCAGAGCAGAACTACTCAGTCTTTTGCAAGCTATTTAAAAAGGAGAAGAAAAAAAACCCATACTGTTCAGACTGAGGTTGAATAAAAGTGAATCTTTGTTTTTATTATCGATTATGAAAATGAACAGGCACCTATTACATGGAGCTTGCACATCCCAGAACAAAACTTCAAATATAAATAACACACCCTTATTAGTGTTGACCACTCACAACAACTTGCAAGCTAAGAGTTCAAACCACATTTAAAAAAAAAAAAAAAAAAAAAAAAAAAAAAAAAGTAACCTAAGGGGGAAAAACAAAACAAAAAAAGAACAGCCAAACCCTGTAACATAACCACAAGCATGTTTAAAAAGACAAAACAAGCCTTTATTGATCCTTTAGGCGTCTCTGTGCACTGATGCTGCTGTGACTACATTTACACAATCAGTGTTTCAGTCAGTCTTATTCTCGAAGCAGTGATAGCAGATACGACCTTATACAATGAAACTAATAAAAAAAAAAAAATTGGTTAAATAGATGTCCTTAAATTATCAATATAGTTTTTTGTTTTTAAATCTTCAGATAGCCGTGTGCTGTGGTAATCTCCTCTACAGAATAGAGCATCGTCACATTCACGCATGTTCATTCAAGAAACTCAGCTAGACCCTGGAAAAGGGAAAAAAGAAAGAAAGAAAGAAAAAAAAAAAAAGTAGTAGATACAAACAACTCAAGATGGAAAAAATTCAAGTATCTCTGACTGGATGGCGATAAACATGTCTTTAGGAATGGAGTGATTACACTTTGAAATGAGCACAGCCTCTGGAGGTGAGCACTGTTAGCATCCATCCTATAAACCGTGACCTCAGTTATGGAACGACTAAAAGTTGCCACAATGTTAGATGCCAATAAGAAAAAGTAGGGTTTGAAACTGCATGCACCCCTACTGTAAAACTACCTTTTTTTTTTCTTCCTTTTTTCCAAAACCAGCTTTACATGTTTGTTGCTGACCGTACACAACCTAATTGGCAAAAGATGCAAAGTTCCAATGAAATAAAGCACTCCTATCATCATTCTGCTATAAAGTTAATGCATCCTTTGCCAAGTTCTTGCACATCATCTAACAATTTAAAGACGCATGTATGTACAGAATAGTTTCAGACATGTTACAAGTTTACAACATAACAGTCTCTTTTGGTGAAAATATAGTTAAATTCAAAATCTCTGATAGGTGTCTTTTTAGAGGCGATCTCTTTATTGAAAAAGTACCTGAGCCAAAACTCTGACCAGGGGGAAGAGAGAGAGAGAAGGAAAAAAAAAAAAGTATTGTCTTCATACATTCTAGAAAGACTTTGTCATTCTAGAGATAAAAATGAAGATTTAAATAACAAAAAAAAATAAAAAAAATTCAAAAACATACTGACCCGTCAAAAGCACCCCCTTTTCAAAGTATCAACTAGTTGGGAAAACAAAATGCCAAAAAACAAACAAACAAAAAATTCAAACATTTCAGAAGATTAAAGCATGAAATAATAATAAAAATATATATCATACAAATACAAATGGATCATGCGATGACATTCTTTGAATGGAAGAGAGGCTGATGCACGTCTTAAAAGGCTGGACCAGAAAAGTTCAGCCCAGCTTTATGAGGAGACAAACGCCGAGGTCACTGGATGACTCCTGGATCTACCGTCACGCCTGTGCTATTCCCGTGTGTACCAAATTTCAGTCCGATGGTAGGAAGAACTGCAACCAGGTCTTAAGAGTTGGAAGATGAAGAAGAGCGCGTGTGCTGTCGATACAGTGGTTAAAAAACTAAAACCCTTGAACCTGATAAGCATCGAGGACTGCTTACAGTACACCTGCAAGTTGGGAATAACGTAATAGTGCCTTTTTAAACTAGATACCATCACAGTGCATGTAGTACTACTACTAATAATAATAAAAACAGATGAAGCATTTTCTTGGGGTTTTGATGGTCAAATCCCTTCCAGAAGACTGTTAGATTTAGATCTCTCTTTGTAGGCCCCAGCATGCATCCACCGGTTATTATTGCACAACACAAGGACCTTAAAATGCAGCCACACACAAACAAAAAAAGTAACAATAATAATCTTAAAAGAGGAATTATAAGTATCAGTACAAGTCTGCCTTACTTGCTCGCTGCATTGTGACCTTTTTGCCCTCCCCCCAAAAAACGGGAAAAAAACAAAAAACAAAAACAAAACAAAAACACACACAAAAAAGGAAGAAGTTCCATCTTGGGTGCAGCTAAACGTTCCGTTATTTTCTATTTTACAACAGACTAAAACATGCAGCCAAGAGCCTCCAGCGCATGGTGTCCATTGTTCCAGTCAAAGGTCAGAGTTCAAAGACTGAATGATTAAAAAGTGCTTTACGTAGGTCAGTAGGACTTCTCTCTTCTACCATTAATACAAAGTTTGTACATTAGCATGTATCATCTGTGAAGGCAAACAAGACAGCATGAAGATTAGAATTACAACAGGAAACAGACAAAAAAAAGTTTCACGTTCAGGAAGTGCTGAAAACAAATAAGACCTTTTTCTTTTTTTAAACTCACCGTGATACCACCATTTTGTTTTCTTTGGGTTTTTGTTACATGTTCTTACATAAAATGAGTTATCGGGCGGTCGTCTCTGCAGAAAACAAAAAGCAGCAATTAGATTTAACATTTAACACGTGCCCACAAACCGCTACCGCCCACACCGGGTGTCGCACACTTACCTTTTCTTTGCAGCTTGACAACATGCTGATAATGCTAAGACAAACTGATTGCACCGAGAGCGCTGGCGACCAGTCTTCCGTTAGGATAGATAGACAGATGTGACCGTTGCTATACACATGCGGGTGGACAGGTATATTCTCTCCTGTGAACATTACCTGCACAATGAAAGCAAAGCAGACCACATCAACGCAACTGAATATGTACAAATAAAAATCCCACGAGGCTGGCGAGCTTTAAGATCCTAAAGAAAGAAGACGCATAAAAAACAACTTTGGGGTGGTTGGGGGTTACGTGTGTGGTCAAAGAGCCAGCTCGGGGACGATCTTTGGAGAAAGCTAAAACATTCATTCCCGTCAATTAATGACAGCAAAATAATTAGACTTGCTGCAGGGTTAACCCACTACTGCAGGGATAGCAAACTCATTTTACTTTGTGGGCCACATGTAGCGAGCTGGACCAGTGAAGCTCTCCCATTCTTTATTGCTGATTTAGTGACCGTTTTACATAGTGGATATTTTGTATACCTTGTACAGCACTTTGGTCAACAGACGTTGTTTAAAATGTGCTATATAAATACACCGATTTGACTTCTGTCGATGTAAAGATGCTTAATTATGGATTTAATCTCAGATATTTTAATGGAAGAAAAACCAAAACCTTGTCGTTTACGTCCACAAAGCTGATTCTGTTCATCTGGATGTCCAGTTTTCAGTGGGAGAAACGTTTTTTCACTTATCCAAGTGACTTCTTAAAAAGTAATGAGATGTTTCCCCCACTGAAAACACAATGTCCAGATAAACAGCATCAGCTTTCTGGGATTTCCTTACTTGGATAATAGAGCACAGGGGAAGTCGTATCAGTAGGAAAAACTGTAAGACTAAAAAGCTGTAGGACTAACTGTGTAAACACAGTTAGTCCAAAACTTATGCCTTCTTTCACATCTTACTAAACTGTCCAGTTGGTCGGACTGAAGGCTTTGTCGGGCTGATTCTGGCCCCCGGGCCTTATGATTGACACCACTGCTCTACAGGGATATGAGGCTCTCGGATTAGGACAGAGGGGCCGGGACACGGTGGGAGAGAGAGGAAAAGCGAACAGCGTAGGGAGAGCTAGAGAGGAGATACAGCATGTTTTATAAAAAAGTAGACACGTTCTATAAAAAGCACTGGGCTACATTTGACTTTGAAAAAGGCACAAGAGTGAGGGCCAAGCAGGAAGATATGGGAAGTGTGAGAAGCAAAAAGCTAGAGTCAGAAGTGCTAAAGCAGAGAGAAGGGGGAGCGGGTAAAAAGGGTAATGAAGGGTTGAGTCAGTCTGGCACCAGACCGGGCCTCACGGGAGAGTGCAGGCTCCACATCATGAGGGGGAGGGAGGTGACTGATATGACTAGAAAGCACAGCTAGCTTTATAGTCTAAAGATAAAGACCAAAAAAAAAAAAAAAAAAAAAAATCTCTTAAAATATTTACTCAAACCTCCAAATCACACCAAGCCAACAGCGTCTTTAGGTAACCTAAATCTTCTATTTCACTAAGATATCTAGTCTCGGGTCCATGCTGTGCCTTGTTCTAGTGCTGAATCTGTGCTCACCACAAGTTTCAATATTTCTAACTTTAGAAAAAGAAAAACAGAAGTAGCCTCTGTTTTGTTTCATAAGGTGGGCCTCTAATTTGCATGCGCACAACTGCTCAGAAATCAGAATCACCCCAAAAAAAAACAAAAAAAAAATAAAAATTGAAAGCTTTTTATTAAACTCTCAATCATTTTTACCACAACTGAACATTTCTGTGAAGAAGCAGCAACTTTTCAGCACTTTTCAGTGTCTGGAACATCAGCCTTTGTGGGTTCAAGTTCAATGAGGAAAAAACACACAGAGGAAATTTCATACTAGTGTGCGTACCATTCTGTCAGCAAAGTGGCTCTAACCAGAACAGGAAAAAAAAGGTATGCAGCTCCAGTGAACACAATACCCATCTCAATGTGACAGTGAAGAGGTGATTTTAATGACACTAGGCAGAGCTTCAATGGAAAAGGCCAAATCTGAGACTAACCAATAAAAGAAAGCCAAGACTGCTAAACGCTGCATGCATTTGACTGAGAAAGGCTGGAAAATGGTGGTAAGATCAAACAATTCCACCTTTAAAGTGTTTCCAACAAAAATTGAGATGGTTCGTTTTGTAGTGGGTAAAGGAAAAGATTTATATAAGATTAAAAACGAGATGTCGAATAAAGAAGGGTGACCCTCTATTTGGAAATGCCATGCTGTAATCTGCTGGAAGCGGCATGACTGGACCGCACGCAGGACAGTGATCTAAAGAACAGCTCCGAAGTACACAAGAACTCTTTATAGAACTGGTCAGCTCGGGGTCTGTCTTTAATGGAGACGTTACTGCAGTCACCAGATCTCAACCATACCCATTAGATTACCTCAACAAATTTGAAACAACGATGTCTGCAACGGTTCTTTGACGAAAGCAAAGTCTGAAGGCCAAAAAACAGATGTGACATTTTAGGTCGAGCCCAAAGTTTTCCAATTCTGTCTTATTTAAAGCTGAAGTTATTATTGGAGACTGATTCTAATCTTAAAAATTTTGTAAGCATTAAAAATAAAATAAAAAATTCTAGAGAATACTCTGATTCCACATTTCAATCTAATGATGATTAGTTTTAATTGCAAAGCTTCTATTTTCCCCATGTGAATGACACAGAATGTTCAAATGACTGGTGGAGTGATGTGCAGAGCTTGGATGGCTAAAACATGTCAAAAAATGAGTAAATGAAAAAATAAAAAGCCCTTATACAATTGTAACAATCTAAACTGTAAGATTACACAACACTGTTTAAAATTTGACATCTTTGTTTTAGAAGATGCTGCACAGGGTTAAAGTTCTGGTAGGAAATCTGGAGTTTCTCCTGTGCGCATGTAGCTGTGAAAAGGCTCAACAGAAACTGAAGCTGTTATGCAAAAATTGTCAAGTGATTTTGATCAGACTTTGTTTTCTTTTCCACGACAATAATAGGATATAAGGTGAAAGAGAAGTTCCTCCGAGGCCCCAGGAGAGGACTTCAACAGTGGATAAATCTGATAGTGTGTCCTTCCTATTTGAGAGGGTAACAGCTAAGTAGCTCAATTTATCTAATTTTCTCTACCTATTTTTAGACGGGCAGGCTCCTAATCAGTGAAACAAGACTGTTGAGTCAAACTAATCCCATCAAACATGGCTTCAGTGAGACTTCTGCACTGCTGTCTCTCAGTGATTCCAAGCCAAGATTCATTGCACTAATGACCATAGAGCCAAGATGTTTCATGAGATTACAGCAGGTATCTAGCCGATGAATATAAAAGACTGTTTCTACAGCTCTTCAGTTTTTGAGTTTATTTCAATCGGAACACCACTGTGGACCATGAACTCAGGAATATCAATCTTTGATATCAAGCTAGGAATGGATGTGGGACATTCGATCAGAGTAGCAAACGGTATCCTTTGTTCATCTGCATCTCCTGCACCCACAGTGCAGACAAAACAGATCCATAAGACAAGATGGTTAATAAAGTGAACTTATAGATAGCTTCAGACAAAGTGCTTTAAAATGTTTAACATTTACCCACACACCTACGCACAAACAATAATGACTGCTGAGCTTACCTGAGGTGAATCAAAAGGATATCGACTACTAAATTTGAAAAGCAGCTGAAATTTCTCTCCTTCATACAGTGTGCCAGGTGCTCCCTCCATATCTACAATCCACCTAAAAAATTAAAAAATAAAAGCACAATATTAAAGTATGTCAAACAAAAAAAAAAAATTACATAAAATAACACAGATCACCTTGAGATAATCAGGGTCTAGTAGTCTCTGACTACAAATCAGAGTGATGTAAATATGAAAAAAGGCCATTTTCTTTTAAATTTATGGAGTTGGTGGAGGGAGATCCATTAAATTTCAACATTAACTCTCTTAAATTACAACTTACAATAATGTAAAAGTTAAAATTTCATTAACTTGCACAAAAAAACAAAACACATTTTTAGAGATTTACACAAATCAGAGGAAAGAGGAAACCACAAGGAACCACAAAGCCCTGCGAGGTTGCCCACAATTTGCATGGAGGAAATGAGCAAATTTACCCTCGATTCACCATATTAGCAGAAGAACCTGCGCCATTAAGGGACCCTGGGCCTATACAGATAAAAACAGCACAGTTTGAATGAGGTGCACCAATTACTTTTGCGACCCTCACACACCCTGTGTGTAAATCCAAATTGCAAGAATCAGTTGATTTGTGGTTTTGGGGGATTGGAGTAAAGATCTTGCAAATTTTTGACAGGATAAACTACTCAGGCTTTTTCCTTTTTCCTCATACGTAGTGTACTTGACAGTGAACATAAACCTTCAGTGCTTTGGGAGAAAATGGCATTTCTATAAAAGCAAAATTTGGTTTATGAGTGATAATGTGCTCTGTGTTCAATCTTACAATTCTGGAGTAGGTGGGAAACAATGACAGCTTCGACATTATTTCTGTTAATAATGTGCCGTTTTATAATTTGGCAGCAGATTAGCTAGAGACAAGTACAGAACCACATGTAATTATCATTAAAAAAATAATAATAAATCATACACAATGTGAGCTGCCGGTTCTCCAGTAAGTGTGTGTAATCAAAAGCTTTCAGTCTGACTCATTTCAGTGACATTCAATATTCATCTGGGTTATGATAGTGCTTTAGTAATAATGTGATATTCTATTGATCTACTGGACAAAATCTATTTTCGCTTCGGTGGCCAGGCTACAGAACTCTGCTGACTGAGCTGCTAGCAATTCAATCCTGCTCAGATGATTGCAAATACAGAGCCTTGTGCCTCTGGGATGAAAGACAGCCTACCTGCACCGCACACTCTTTACACACACACACACACACACACACACACACACACACACACACACACACACACCTCAAGACTGCTGAATGTAGCTTCACTGGTGGCAAAAACAAATTGAGTGCAGAACAGTTGTGGGGCTCATAGTAGAATCCTTAGAAGAAAAAAGCATCACAATCTCTGCCCTATTTTTTCCCATGCAAGCAGTGCAGACAGGACACCAGAGTCTTGTGGCTGTTATCCAGGTTTATAGCCTCATGCCTCATTCAAATCTAGACTGGCACACATGATCATTTAAACCTACATATAAAGTCTGTTCTCCTTAAAACGTTGCCCTTGGAAAGGGTCAGTCACAGTGTCTAAACGAAGCTCCACTTTTCCTTCAAGAAGTTCAGAGCGAGGCCTGATTGTGCTACCAACTCATGCCGAAAACAGTCAGGGACTTCAAGGACATCACGCTCAATGTGCTCAAATTCCCTATAGCCTGGTGATTATATGATCCAGTCAACAAAAATAACACTGAGACATTTAGTGAAAGTGTAGGGACAAGGACAAATGAGTACACCTGAGAGGCCCAACAGTGCCTTTAAGCAGCAGTTTCCCTGTTTACATTAAGTGACTCATTACACCATCAAGCTAACCAATATAGCACCAGCACACAATACACTTAAAAAACAAAACAAAACCATTGACTCTCAGTGTTGCTCGTTACAGTACAAAGTGTACTATATAAACAAAAGGTGCAAAGCTGAAAACACACTGACCCTTTATTGCGGTAACATACCAGCTTGTGTGCTTCTATGCCAAGCACAACAAGAGTATGTCATACTCCAGTCAGGATAATAAAGACATTTCATGACCACAGTCAATCGTGACAACAGAAAGTAGCATAAAGACACCTTGTGACATCAGAGCAGAGCGTTTAAAAAAAAAAAAAAAAAAGACACACCTACACATGCCTTGTCAGAGAAATTATATACAAGGATCACAAGCCAGCAGGACTGGTTAGGAGACTTGGCAGTCATGCAAGGCATTTGTTAGACCAGGTGACTGTTATCTAATGAGGAAGATGCCACCATAACTGACCAGTGACAAACACTCCAATGTGCACCCTCTCTTTCAGACGGCATTGGAGGCCAGAAACCATGCCACACAACTCGAAAAGTTAGTAACTTAACAAGTCCATGCTTCAGCTTAGAAACTAGTCTCAAATCCATTTAAAGACTACAATTCAAGTCATATTTCCTGGCAACAGTAGTCATGGGGTTTAAGGGGATACATCACGACAACCAGACAGAAAGGTCAGCCAAGCAACCTCTGTTTCTAGCCCAACTCCTGCATGCCAGCCATTAAATATTTTATAAGGATGAATAGTGACACTGTGCATTAGAGACACTCTACGAAGGGCCTGTGGCTGCCAGTTGCTGGAATGACCCCAATTCCTCACCACTACACACTGCTGAGGCTGTGGTGTCTTACCTCCAGCCGCAGCTACCTTTATGGCATGCGGCATGCTTGCCACGCTACCCGTTTAAAGGAATGAAACCTGGCATTTCACAAAGCCACATGGTATTTGAGCAAACACGATAGGCATATCGGTGATAAAAACCCAGAAGTGCTGCCACTCTGAAACAAATGAGTCACAAGAAATTAAAAAAAGAGAGAGAGAGAGAAAGAAGGACTTACTGTGTAATGGTGTTCTGTACACTTTTTTCATTGAGCGTCATTCCTGGGGGTGGATCGTTTTGCAAGGCTAATAATTCCTTTTGTAGCCTTTTCTGTGGGAGAAAACATGATTGGGTTTATACCCCCCAAAAAATAAATAAATAAAAAGTTGAAATACTGGATCAAGTCAAGTAAAATCAAACAGAGTAGTGGCTGAGAAATTTAGCACGTGTTCATCAATTTTATTAAGAGGCCCATACCCGGAAAAACACTGATACATCAATGATATTCCAATGAGGGGTTACCGTTTATTATGTTTATTAGTAGTTAAACGTGACCCAAACAAAACGATTTCAAAGAGGTAAGTGTTTAAAAAAAAATGTATGAAATTTGCTTTACGGGTTTGATTTATTTAGACGTTAACAGCCAGTCAACTGAACAACGCAGTTTCTGTGAAAGTGATGCACCTGTTCAGCTGTTCAGGAGGAAACTGCAACTGTTCGATCTGCGCACCGTCTGCTTAGCTCACTGTGGTGAGAGCCCGGCCACATAACCGCCAACATTTACGGGAAACATCGGAAATTTTTCCACCTCATATCCTTGAATTATCACGCCTTTCTGAGAAGAACCTACACACGGGCCAAGTCATCGACATACAGTTCCAGGAAGCTAGCTTCTACTAGCCTTGACTTGCTGTGGATGATGATGATGATGGGCTAGTTGTATTGCTAGCAAAGAGCAGCCGCTAAACCTGAACAGTTGAGGATAAATGTCATCGATTTTACAGTAACGTCACCACCACTTTGGGCAAATACGCGTAGGTAAATGAAGTGGTCGATAAAGTGCCAGGAAAAAAATAGTCGGGAGGTCCGGTAAAAATCACAAAATAAGCGATCGCTGTCAATTGTGTTCTTACCTGCATCGACGCCATGATGGAAACCCCCCCCTCCTCCTGCCTCAGCGCAGAGTGTAGAAACGTACGTCAGGCGGTCACGTGATTTAAGTTGTTTTGACAGCAGAAAACAAATCCACACGAACGTGTGTGTGTGCGCGCCACCGTCACCGCCAAGATGTCCGTAACATTTAGCAGATTTATCACAGCATTTCACCAGCGATAAAGACAACATAATATTTTTAAATATTCTTTAAATATGGGGGACTTCGGGCACCTCCAGTGACCTTTGCTAAAGGATGTATTTTAGTTATTAAAAGACAGAAACTTCCTACCTTTGAGGTATAACATGATCAGACGCTCGGGTGGAGTAACCGTGCCTAAAAATGAGAATAACATTGGTTTCTACAACCTCTAAGTGTGAGAGTAATGACTCATCATGACAAAATGCTTCAAAGAACAGACTTCCTGTGATCATCAGAGTATTTAATTACATTTTTCGTTTTCCTGATGATGATTATCATTATTTGAGCTGCTTTAGCTCGTTATGTTATCTTACTGTCATTTTTTTTTAGGTGTCAGTGGCTTAAGCACAGGAAGCATATTCATTTATCTGTGTAAGCAAAATTTTTGAACATTTCATCCACTTGAACTGCAATTTGATCTAACCTCCTAATGTTTCCTACAGAGAAAATGTCTCTTGGTAGCCAGAGTTGCATCAGATGTGATATAAGCTCTCGCCTCACCATGGGAATTAATAGTTGGGTGTATCACATGGCATGGCTGGTAAGCACTCCATATAGGCACCAGTCAAATGTATGGACACAGGCAACGTAAATTTCTGAAACTTGAATGTGCAAGGCAATGTTTATTCAGAATAATAAGATCACATCTATCAGCTTTACATTTTTATGTAGTTTAAGTGATCACTGACTGTTTTATGAACACGGAAATTTCTTCTATAACATGCAACACAAAGCCCTTATGTCATACCACTTTATGGGACTTTAAGGAGTCTGTACCAATTGTTTTATCCTACAGTCATAAATTCACTTCTTGATGAATCAGTGTCACGCTGGAGCAGTACGAGCACACAGTGAGTCCTTTCAGTTATTTGATAAGTATGTTAAGAGTGTTTAAACCACAGCAGTTACTGCAGTTCTCCTATGATAGTGTAAAAAAAAAAAAAGCAGTATTTTCAGATTCAATACACATTTTTATTTCAGCATTGCCATGCTAATTAAATTAGACATCTGAGGTTCATTCATTTTCCAAACATCCTTATCTGATCCGTATAAAGACTAAACCCTTTTAGTAGATCTCCAACTACTGATGTGAAAAAGCAAAACAAAACACTGAATTATCTGTTTTAGTGTATACAACATCCCCACTGTTGCCTTTATCTCAAATATCTTTTTTTTAAACTTCAAAAAAGAATAAAAATAGGAAGCATATTCATTGTGGAGATGGTACTTCATTTCATGAGGCACAAGGTACCAAAGACTGGAAACAAAGTGCTCACCAAATACGTCTTTATTAAGATGGTGTGGTGAGGAGAGATTTCTGGGGGGGGGGGGCCACATTTGTCACATTCTGCTATATCCATTTAACATGTTAAAATGTCATCTTTTAATACTAATGAAACAACAGCAAACCACAGAAAAAGGATTATTTTTCATATGAAGTGAATAGCAAAACAAGTTAAATACTCAAAAATAGAAGAAAAAAAACCAACTAAAAATGTTTTAAGCTTTCTTTCCATTATCTTTGCAACTTTAGCAATCCAAAAAGTTAGCAGCCATGAGTAGTTCCAGTGCGATCTCCGGCGCGATGGGGAATTCGGGTATTTCTGTGGAGCTGTTGGTGTAACGGACCTTGTAGGTGAAATACATGCAGACCTTGGAGAGGACGTGAGATGGAATCTCTCTGAAATTCACTTCGTTGGTTTCATTCTCAGCAAATTGTCCTGCAGATAGACAATATCATGTTCATACATTAAAAGAACATATACAGGGATTTCCTCAATGATGTAAGCTTAATTTATAGGGCTGTGTTGAATTTCTGCCATTGCTCTGCCATCGTGAGCAAAACTCTTAATATTGGTCATGGATTTGATGAATCTGGAACTAAACAGTTACTTTTACAGAAACTGTGAAAGGAGAAACGATATCGGAGCCAACTGAATCTATAAACATATTGCTAGACTTATGAAAAAAAGAAAAACAGCATGTCTTTGCACTGATGCTACTGGAATAGCATAATGAACAAGCTAGATACAATTACTGAGGTATTATCCTGCTAATGTGTTTACACCGGATACTGCTACCAAACAGCCCTATCACAGTGGTTCATGTCTATGCCACTGTAGTTACTTTTCTGTTAAGGTGCACATCAGCCTACAGTGTCAAGTAAAGAGCTTCAACATAAATTTAAGTCTTGCACTGAGCATAACACCTAAAAACACCTTATTAACCAAAAAAGTATTCTGAAAGCTTCCCAGTGTGCTGGCCCAAGTAGTAGTAGTAGTAGTAATAATAATAATAATAATAATATTACTACATTTTATTTGAAAGCGCCTTTTAAAACACTCAAGGTCACTGTACACAGTAGAATAAAAAGCAACATAAAAGCAAGTAGTTTACACAATCATAAAAGCACAAGACATAAATAAATTTAAAATAGCAGAGTGGAGAGGTTATGTGGGTTAAGCTATTTTGAACAAGTGAGTTTTAAGTTGGGACTTAAAGAGAGAGAAGGAAGAGATATTTCTTAAATCAGGAGGTAGGGAATAGGGCTGGGCGATATGACCTAAAATCCATATCGCAGTACAATTTGAACCATGTGCGGTAACGATATATACTGCGATATATTCTTTTTTTTTTTTTCTGTATAACGTATTTTCCACCCTAAAAATCCTTTAATTTTCTCAAAAATCGAGAGTGCGCCTTATGTATGAATTCTGGTTGTGTTTACTGACCTCGAACCGATTTTATGTAATACACAGCGTGCAGAAATCTGTCAAAAAATGCTTTAGTACAACTTTGGTAAGCTACGAAGCCACACTGCTTGATGGACTGTCAGAACATTAGGTCTGCTGTAGTCAGGAGCCTTGCAGATTATCTGGGTCCAAATCTCCGTCCGCTTCAGATCCCAAAGTCAAACGAACACTGAGAGTTAAAAACTGTCAAAATTCATTCATCTTCAATAAAATGATCAGCGTTGCTGCTTTACCAGGTGCAACAATTAAGTTTAACATCCAGGCATCAATAAAAACAGAATTTATTTAAATTTAATGGAGCTAGAAGTTAGCAGGAAGTTAGCTCACTAGTTTCCACCTAAACATGTTCTGACTGAGAGATTTTTGAATATAATGTTATATAATGTTGTGCTACGTGATCGCTAGCGACACAGCTATGTTAGCATAACATTAGCACAGTGAAACTGGAGGATGAACACCAACTTTTTTCCACTCGATGAAAGTTAACGTGAGGGATTCTGGTGGTTAGGGACACATGCAATCGCAAGGCAGGATGCTATACACGGGCCAAACTTCAGTCAGGAGAACAACTCAGATAATTCATCCACAATACGAGGTTAGTTATTAATATACTGCAACAACATGGGAATAAAACAGCTGCCAGAGAATTCAACATTAATGAATCAATGGTATGGAAGTGGTGGAAGCTCAGTTTTTGGCTTTCCCCATATTTCAAAAGTGCTTCATCTCTTTGCGATTACTGTCGCCCGGCATAATTTGCAGATGATAATGGTTGTAGCCGCTGCAATGCTTTTGACCAAAAGAGGCGCATGTTGACATCATCAACATGCACTATCGCGGTAGAGCGGTATAGTCAAAATCTCTATCGTTGGCCAAATTTATATCGTTTCTATCGTATATCGTTTATATTGCCCACCCCTAGATGGAGCCAATAAACAGAATTCTGCATGATGATCAGAGCAGGATAGGTAATCAAGTAAAGTTGGGCAAAAATATTTACAAGTTAATTGGAAAACAGACCATATAATGGATATTGATAACAATAATTAATTTTAAAAAGCATTAAACTGTCCAATTAATTGTAATTATATGCACCTACAAAGATATTTTTGATCAGGGATAAATGAGGCAATGAATAATGGCATTTGCACCAATGAAATCCTATTAATAGTATTGCTAACAAAGGGGGAGCACAGTGCCATCAACTGGAGAAACAGAATTAACCTGACTGAAAGCAATAACACCATCTTCTACAAGCACCACTATGCACATCTTATACAGAACCTCACACACCCTCTAACAAAATTAGTCAAATAATAGTTCACATGATGATCATGTGGTTGAGGTACTACAATGGGATTTCTATATGTGGGGTTTTTTTTAATTGCAAAAAGATTTTTTTTTTAAAAGCCTCCAGTAAAAACAGCAGCAAAACAAACGTTATGTTCTTCAGTGTTTAAATACATTTGGTTCCAAATTCCAAATAACTACTCACACTGGATTAAAGTGGACAGCAATCCAATTGGGGCTGCGCTACAGGTTAGCATTGGTCAGAGACTAACTCAAAACACTAAGAAAACACCTCAAAATTCACACACAAAATTTTTTTTAGTTTCGTTTTTTTTAAGCAGATTGGCAGAAACAAGCTACCACTGGAAAAAAAAAAAAACTGGCATGACCTTCAAAGTGCAACAAAATTACTGGAGAGCATGACCAATGAATGTATGTGTGTATGATAACATTAGATTACAAATCATTCAAGTTAAAAAGTTAAATTTGCTCCTTTATAACAATGTCATTGTCTGAATTCTCACCTGGCCCGCTTAACATGGCTTTGATAGTCCCAGATGTCAAGGCATGTTCTCGTTTCACAATGAACTCGTGGCCATCTGACGAGATCAGCTTCACATACATGGCATCTGGCCCTTCGCAGCCACCATAGGTTCTCTCTTCACCATCTGTGAAGTAACAGAGATGACAACCAACAATTTTAAACAGGTGTACGACAACAGCTACTGAAGAGGGACGAAGAAATGAGACCTCAGTGTGGCTACTTTAATGTGGACAAATGGGAATTGTGGATTTCTAGCCATCACTCACCCATGTTGTTCCGGGATTTCTTTAATCCTGAAAAGGAAAAACATTAAAACATCACTCTTTTTGGGGCATAACTTGCAACTCAACATTTAATCGGCTAGATTACACAACGGTTGCCACTGTGTTTGTCAAACTGCAGGTTGTTAAATGTTAACGCTGGCTATCCCGTCGAATATGATTTATCACAAACGCCGCGTAAAGTTAGGCCCGTTAAAACAAAGCTAGCTTCCTTTCAGAGATATATGAACATCTTCACCTGTAAATCCTCTTCATCCATCATATCTAAATTACACAGCAATGGCTGTGAATTTATTCCTCTATCATACGTGTAAGCAGCCGTCAGGGTTAGTCAACTCTGGCTAGCCTGCTAAAACCTTTCCAAAAAATTGATATAGCTTTTTTATTTTACCGCTTCTTCACAATGTAAAACTTAAACCACATAGTTGACTTTGACATACGGCAATACATAAAATCACGTAACGGAAAAGATACACGGATTCTTACCACTATGTACCTTATAGCGTAGAGAAGATTGTGTTTCAGCTAACGTTAGCTAACAGGATGTTGAAACCCGGAACCAGTATGGGCGAACACACGTCCGCAGTAAATTTCTTCCGCAGAGTCGAAAAAGAAACCTCCCCGGCTCTTTGCCAGTTATGTGTATAAAATAAATAAATAATAATATTCATATTACTATGGCTAGAAACCTTTTCTTTTTAAAAAATAAAATATTGTCTTCTACGATCACAAAATACGTGTCAGGATAATGAGCGTTCAACTGTCCGCTATTGTATATGAGTCAGCATATCGAAATAATACATTAAGGTAAACAGATAAGGCTAAATAAGCAGAAGAAGTAAGACATTTTCTGGGTTTTTATTGTATTTTATCATTATTATTATTATTATTATTATTATTATTATTATTATTATTATTTTATCAAGAGCTCAGATGACTAAAATTGGTTTACGGGTTAATGCCTTGTTAATCCTATAGAGAGCGCCTGTGTTCAAGCTTAACCTCTCCGACTATTTCCACTGGGTTTGTGACGAGCGACAGCAGGTGTTGATTGGACATGACAGAGACATTTTATAGGGCCATAAATCTGGATTCAAGAAAGAAGAGGCGGGGGAGACATGTACTCTGTGCTTTTATATCTTCTGAAGTCCAGCCAGTACAAAATATTATAAGAATACAAAATATCATAAGAATATCGAATACATAAGGACAACATTACAGCAAATGGGATGTCGTACGCTCAGATTCAGACTGTGTCTTTGCCTGGACCTCTCTGCCTGGAGGTCTTCATGCAGGAAAAGTGATGACTGTTGAAATCTGAGGCTCACAAATCGACGCAGAGTTATCTGAGCTGGGACACTAAGAGTAGTATACTGAGCATGCCTGGAAACTGTACAGTTTGATGCAAGAGTGATGAAGTGTATGTTCCTTACAGATAATATTGTGGGACTGTGATATACTTTTTCCCACTTATTCTGATATCTAGGGATCCAGAGTTCACTCACCAGTGGGAGAAGGAATCTATTTTCCAAGCCAGTTATTTATAATTGGCTGTGCTGGGTTCTGCCATAGATATCAGCGAAGAGGCAACACCAAATCTGATATTTATTTTTTGTTGCAAGGATTATATGCTGTTGCTTTGTGCTCCAGAAGGTTCTATCACCTTTGTTGCCTGTTGACTTTCTTTCTCTCCCTCCCTCTCTCTCTCTCTCTCTCTCTCTCTCTCTCTCTCTCTCTCTCTTACATACACAGACACACAACCAAAAACAATCACTGACCTTCCAGTCCCCCATTACACCATTAGTGCTTATGATCAGAGAGGGCGGGTGGCGGCGGCCTCTTTGATGTCCCTCTGATACGACCCACCCGGCTGCAGCTGCTCTCGGCTCTATTTTGGGGAGGCTGCTGTGGGCCCTTACAACAGGGCTTCCTTAAACCACACAAACATGCAGAACACATGCAAACACTCGTGTCATGTGCAGTGATACCATTCATCCCTGTGACAACTGAACTCTATACAGATCACACTTTCTTGTACCCACCTCTGGTGCTATGGAAAAACTTGAGCCACCAATTATTTCTTTGTATTTTTCTAGGAAAATGAGAAACGGCTGCAGCTATTTATTGAAAAATGGAAACATACATGGAAATACAGTATATAAGGCAAAATCTGAGTTTGTGTAATTCTAACAACCTTGAAATACAGCTTTTTTCTTCAACACAGCCAACTCTGTTGAGGAAGCTTTCTTGTTATTTCTTGAAGTAGTCTTCAGGAATAGTTCTCCAGACTTTTCCTATCAAGGCATGCTTTTGTGCTTCGAATCATTTTCAAGCCATGTCAGGTTTAATTCATAACTCCAAAAGACCTGTTGGCGTTGATTTTCAGTCAAGTTCTTGTAAAATTCGGCATACCTCAGCATTTCCTCCTTGTTTTTCTTCCTTAAGAATGGCTTCTTCACAGCCAATTTTCCACTGAGGCCATTTCTTATGAAGCTTCAGTGAATAGTGGATGGATAAACTAAAGGGCCAGATGTGTCTCTCGGGTCTTTGTTGGATTTTATTCCCATTTCTTAAGAACAGTTTCCTTAGTTTTTAAGCTAATAGTGCTTTGTGAATCACCTTGTTGGTGCAAAAATACTTTATACCCTTCAAACTGTGTTACATTTGCCATTTTTAATAAAATCGACTAAAGAAATGGGAATAAGCAGTGTGTTTTTGTGAGAGACTGCTATCAACAAATTGACTAAAAATACAGTTTAAAATTGGTTCTTTGCTAAATAGTCTGTTATGTGAAACAACAATGGTTCACCCCTTGAGTTTTGTACCATTTATATTCTTGCATGATTCACAGGTCAGTGCTAAGTGGCTTAAAAAACATTCTTCTGAAAATGTTCAGGTACAAGAACTGCACTGAAAATCAGGAAAACCAGCCAATGTCCAAGAATAACCTTCAAAGCCTTCCAAACAGCCTGGGGAACCATTGCTCAAGATCACATTAAAATATTAAAAAGAAAGTCTGGCTTCTTAGAAGTTAAATATAAAGAAGTGAGGGGTGACTCAAAACTTTTGCATAGTAGTGTAAACACGGTCAAAGTTTCAAATAACAGTGTAAGTGCATGTACAATTAATCCAAATGAGGCAAAAGCACAAATGTCGGAGTGCTCTAAATGATCAGTTCATCTTTTTATTCTGCTCCGCTTGCCTTTTTTCAGACAGATCTTCAACTGAGTGGCCACACCAAAGTTGAGTATAAGATAATTAAAAATGAGTTTGAACTGTGAATAATTCAATGCTACTCTAATGAAGTCCAATAAAGAAAATATGCATATGGAAATGACAATAGTGGGCGTACTTTAAACATTTATCTGCTGATTTTTCCATCATTAATGATAAATGGCAAAAGTGGATATGGTGTTGTGGGAAGACTCTGTCTCACTTGTCTATATTTACCAGCACACACAATTTCCTCTTCTTTATACCACAGTTTTAATTCCACATCGGTTGGTCATATGTAAATACATTAGGACCATTTTAGGAGCAGTACAATGGCCTTGGTAGAGAAGCCCTGAATGAAACCAGGTCAGCATTATAGTCATGATAGGGAAAGATGGGGGATGAATGTCTTTGGGCAATTCTTCTTCAGTGAAAAGAAGGGGAGTCTTGTCACAGTGAATCTGAGTGTACTGTTCCTTTAGCCTGCAGCCAGCCACAGCGCCCTGCACTTCTCATGTTGGTCTTAATCCCATGAAGCTCAGCATCAGCAGCCCATGACATGGTTCAAAACAGAAGCATCTCAATATCAATTTATGCTAATTGTTTAAAAAGTCTTAAAATCCATGAAATAAAAATTGTATATGAACTTTTTATATAAAAGGATTTGTTTCTATTTCTTCCACAATAACTGTGTTTGTGTAATTTGATTTACCAGAAAATTAGTGAGAATGTAAAGTATCATATGTGGCAAAGTGCCGCTTTTGATATCCTGTCTTTGTTTACCTTGTACGGTGGTGGGGTCCTCTTATGTGCTCCTTTGATAAATAGTTGAGCAGGTAGAGCTGTTGATCAAACAAATGGGTTGAGGAGAAATAGGTGCTGACATAGTAGTATTCAGCCAAAATGCCTTTGAAAATTGCAGCTAATGGTGAAAGCAGTAGGATGAAACAATGCGCTCCGAGTCAGTGAAGCACAATTATCACGAGCCATTCATTAATGGTACACTCCTGGCAACTTATGCATCCGTTAAGACGAAGCCATTCGCAGCAAATAATGCATGAGGAAAAATAGCATCCTCCAAATCTTTGAGAAGTCTTTTCTGGCTTGCCTCAAGTTTATATATTTATTTAATGTAGTTCACGCACAATGAAAGCTTCAGCAGACAGATAAGTGGATGTGACAACCATTTACTTTGAGTAGCTTGAGGCTAATGCGTTGTGTTGAGGCTTGCTTGTTTGAACTATTATGACTCACCCTACAGACCCCTGTGATAAAACCTTCACCATGACTCACATGTCACTAAATAAACAGGACATGGAGGTCCTTGTGCTTAAATGGCATGCGTTGCTCTCTTAGGGTCCCAAAGAAGTGGCACATTGAGGCTCGACAAGTGAAAAAAGAATCTGCTGCGTGTTTAAATAATGCAGGTAATTGTTTACTTAAAAGTGACAGGTTTACAGTTTGATAACTGCTATTTGGTTCTGTTTGTGTAAATATGAGGAACAGATGAGGTGATGCTAAGCAAGGCAAGCAATGCCAAGCATGGAAAGGGGATCTGCTTAATACTGATGTCTTAGCAACACTTCTGAAAAACGCTGCCCACTGATATCTCCTCACTGCTTACTAGCATTAATCCAATTTTAGAACTGAGTTGCTTTTTGCTCTGAAGGTGGAGGCTTGGTCTCAGTTTGTTTGACCAATCGGCAGCAAATTTCAATTTGCTACCCAAGTCCTTAGTTTCTATTAAGGCTACCTGTTTAGAACATAATTATAAGCACTGTATAAATATTGTTTTAGAAAGGCTAAATATAAGGGGAAAAATGTATGTCAGGTGTCTGCTTATGTATTTTCTCTGCTCTCCCATACTGAGTGGCACACTCACCTCACGCCCACTAAACTGGGTGTAGAATCTCCACCCTGGTTCAAAATTATAGCTGTCAAAGAATTTTGTTAAATGGCCTCTATAAGAAGGTACGATATGCTTATAAGGTTTTGGTTTATATTTGTCCAACTCAGCCTGTGCAACCAAATCTTGTCCCACTTGCTCTGCCTTATTAGAATAGTAACAGAGATATTCTATACTATTACTGACAAGTTCTGCTTCACATAGGGGTTTTAGTTGCCAGGAATATATACCCTCCAGAATATTCCAGAGGGACACAGTCTGAACAGCAATACGACACCGTAAAACCATAAAATTAAAAACAAAAGAAATAATCTCCCAGTTTTGCTTTTTTCTCTTGGAGTCAGGGCAGAGACCACAGCAAGTGCAACGACATGGTGTTGCTGATTCCAGGCAGGTGCCCCTGCTGGCGTAACATGACACTAATCCAGGGCTGATCAGTGGTGGAAACAGTATAAACTGACTCGAGACAAACTGGGGCACCTGCGTGCTTCTGAACAGCTAATGTGAGACCCTGACTAAGATACTTTGATTTCGTGCCTGGTGTTTTCCCCCCTGGATCTCATTATCAGAAGGTCAACATGAGGTCACTGTTGCATGGATATAGGTAGGAGTGAACATGAGACTAGAATTTAAAACATTTTTACAAGACAAGTAGAAATCCTTGTATCCTTCCAATGAAATGGTAAATGGCCTGTATTTGTATAGCGCTTTTCTAGTCCCTAAGGACCCCAAAGCGCTTTACACAACCTGTCATCCACCCATTCACACACACATTCACACACTGGTGATGGCAAGCTACAATGTAGCCACAGCCACCCTGGGGCGCACTGACAGAGGCGAGGCTGCCGGACACTGGCGCCACCGGGCCCTCTGACCACCACCAGTAGGCAACGGGTGAAGTGTCTTGCCCAAGGACACAACGACCGAGACTGTCCAAGCCGGGGCTCGAACCGGCAACCTTCCGATTACAAGGCGAACTCCCAACTCTTGAGCCACGATCTCCCCATTGAGCCACAACAATCTATCTGTTGATTTTATTTGGAATTACTTGTGTTGCATGTATGCTGTCCTCTATAATATACTTACCAGCCATTTCATTTGGTATCAGGTTTGATCCTGTTTTGCCTTCTTAACCACCTTAATTCTCCATGGCATAGATTCAACAAGGTGCTGGAAACATTCCTCAGAGATTCCGGTCCATATTGACATGCTTGCATCACACAGTTGCTGCTGATTGGTCAGCTGCACATGCACGATGGCCGTCTCCTGTTCCATCACATCTGAAAGGTGCTCAAATGTGGATTGACATCTGGTGACTAGTGGAGGCCATTTGAGCACAGCGAGCTCACTGTCATGTTCAAGAAAGTTTGAGATGATCTGAGCTTTGTCGGGTGTTATCCTGCTTGAAGCAGCTTTCAGAAGATGGGTACACTGTGGTCATAAAAGTAGACATGGTCAGGAGGGCAGGATGAATCTATGCTTCCATGTTGTTTTGACCCTACCATTTGAATGTCACAGCAGAAATCGAAGCTCATCAGACCAGGCAACATCTTTCCAATCTTCTACTGTACAGTTTTGGTGATCCCCTACGAAGCTTTTTTTTTTTTAGTTACTAGCCATTCTTCTCTGATCCATGGCCTCAACAAGGCCTTTTTACCCAAGGAGCGGCTGCTAAGTCGATATTTTCACATCTTTGGACCATTCTCTGTGAACCCCGGAGATGGTGCTATCCCAGTTTAGGGATAGCACTGAGTGTATACCATGATACCTGAAAGGTGAACTGAATGGTAAACGAGGATCAAAATACAAGAAGAAAGCATAATGTTGTTTAACAAGGCATAACATCTTTATTGTTATACACATAACTTCATCTCCAAAGACTTTGCACAAATCAGTGGGGTAATATGAACCTTGCGATATCAAAAGTCTCCCACAGTTTCTTTTTATTTCCTAAAATACTCAAACAAATACATCTGCTTTCCACATCCCCAATGGTACATACAGTACATCCAATTAGAAATAAAGAATTTTTTTTCCACTGTCAAACATTATCATATGTGCATTACATTACCAATTACAAACAAGTTATATTCATTGTCAAAATAGGTGTGCAAATTGTTAGAAAAATACCAACTCATACCAGATTCTGGATTGTGCTCTGTAAAAATCCTTATAAATAGTATATAATAATCTATATAAATGTCTCTAACATGCAATGTTGCAATTCAAAAAATATCCCATAAACAGACTGTTCAGGTAAACCCTCTGAAACTCCAGCCTTAACCTTTATTTGTCTACACCATAGTTTTCTTTAAATAAATGTCAGTAGTTAGTTTTTCAGTAGTTCTGTGGACGGTTTGCAAACATCAAACTGGTTGAAGCGTTCTCGAAAAGTAACGTGCTACTCATTCCTCCACCAAGGCAGAAGGATGTGATGGATACCATTTGTGTGTTTGCCAGCAACGTTATGCAATAACTACTGAGGCCAATTTTCATGAAACGTGGTGGAGAGGTGGACTATGGGCAAAGGAAGAATTTATTGAATTTTTGGTGCAGGTTGGATCACTTCCTTTAAAACTGTGAAACAGGCTGCTGGCCTTAGTGGAGGATGAGCGCTCAACTAGTTTCATAAGAGACATTATAGTAAAGTTGACCTACCAAGAAAAAAAAGGACCGCATTAAAGAAAATCTAGACATTTTAAAGCCCTTTCTGTGATGACCAGTGTTCACAAACACATCAGCTATACAATGAATAAATAATTAATCTTGGTACAGGTGACAGTAAATGTCCGCCGTATATAAATAACCACTTTGAAAATCAAAGAAACTCATGCCATACCTGCAACAAAGACTACAAGCAGCTACGATGAGGCAAGTTAAAAGCATGGTTCAGGTGATGACAACAGTCAGAGTATTTCCCACATACAACAAAGTTAAGACAAGGATGGCATTTCTTTCCCTCCCCCCCGCTTCCTCATCATTTTTGAGGTAAACAGTAGTACTGTTAAAGACTTTTGAAGGCATCTCTCTTCTCCCTGCAGCCACATTCCCCATGGCCTTGACCTGAATAAACTGTCCACAAAACTGTCTCGATCCAGTCTCATAAGCAAGCAAGCAAGCAAGCATTTCTGGGCTTACACAAGCAGCTGTGCGAGCTGCGTTTTTGCATCTTATCGGTATAGTGAAAGCAAAGAATAGTGACGAAATCCAAGCTAAATGGTCTACGCGTGTACAATGAAATAATTTTCCTTCCGATTTCATAAATAAGACATTTGTTACCCTCAGAGTGAGCGAGCTTCTAAAGTACTGCTTTCCTAATCATAATGACTGCTGTCAATTACCACTTCTCTCAAAACCAGCCTATTAAAAAGATGCGAGTCTCACAAAATAAATGGAAATAAAAAAGGATGTTCATAATGGCCATACTCGAACCTTTTGAAAGTATAAACATATTGCACTTTCAGTTACGTGGTTGTGTAACGTCAAATTACAGCTCAATTGTTGGAAATGAACAAAGGGAAAGCAAAATGTATTTATTAGTTCTGAGAAGAGAACAGATTTCTACAAGCAAATGACGGCAGGTAACCAACATTGATAGAACATCTATGAACAAAAAACTACGTTAGAACAAAAAAGAAAGAAAAACAAAGTGTTCAAAACTGTACCATGCACGGGGAGTGTTTCAAAGCAGTGTATCCTGGATCACAAAGGACGGAGCTTGAGAAAGGTGCAGTGATGTTTGGGTTAACAGAGTAAGACTGGCTAGTGACCGTGCTAGCACTGACTGCTGGCAGCGGCCATGCCCACTTTCCTCTTGCAAGAGTGGCTAGAACCCCAGAAAACTCTCCAAACACCCAAAGCGCACTCCTGCTGCGACCGTTCCCCCCTCTTCAACCCCTTCCCCCAACCCTCGAGCCGGGCTCACATCTCCCCATCAAAACGTCAGATGGCAAAATAGAAAGGCAGCTGTTTGCTCCCGTCATCTAAAAGTGCATCTCCACACTCTTCCAGCACAGTCCGTCAGCCCACTGCTATCGCTGCCAAGGCAGTGGAAGTGGGCTACAGAGACCTGTGCTTGGATCAGCACATGTGTGGGTTTCAATTACGTCTTCTTTTTTTTTTCATTTTATGTATATTTTTTTTTTAGATTGCGTATGTTTGGTTGCAATTTTTAAACATTTTCTTTATCGCACTAGACACAACATTTCACTTTAGCTTTTAGAGAAGCCAAAGGAGTGCTAATTCACGGGGCTGGCCCCTAACAAGGCCAGTGTCAGGTTGGTGTTATCGTTGCCTTCCTCTCGATTCTCTTCGGTTTCATGCTGATTCCTTTGGCCATCCCCGTGTTTCACTGGCGGCGTTTTCATGTTTCAAGGCCGACGATGCAACTGTACCAGTTGCCATGGTTCCGCTGGAACATAAGACAGTTTGTTTGTAACTTTCTGGATTTAATTGAGCCCTGTCACATTTCAGATGCACGCTGAGGCGCATCAAGGAGACGAGACATTAATTCATGCTGTGATCATTGATTTCTGTTGGAGAGCAAATATGGGATGAAACAATACAGTAAATCCGCTTACCTGAGACACAGCATCATCATGTCAGAAAATGGACAAATATAATTGCGAGGCCAATATTCAACAGCATTACCATAGCAACAAGGATTGAGTTAGGACCCTGCAAAAAATGACAAAATATATAAAAATCGTACAGTAGGGAATCAAATGTACTGTAATGAGACCTCAACGTGTAACGTGTTAGCATCCCTGTATATAAAAGATGGCGTTGCTACCATGACACCACCCACTGATTCACTGAGCCTAGAGTCTAGCATTGTGGACATTTAAGACTTTTCAAACCAAATGTCACAAGTGACATAAATGAAAAAGTTTTAAAAAATCCAGGAAAGTCTACCCTAAAGCACATCCTGATTTAGCATCTATTTTATTTTAAATGATTTACACAAGTATTAAATGAACGTCATGCTGTATTAAATAAGACTTTAAACTAGCAATTGAGCTCATCAACTCCTAGGTAAATGTTTATTCAAGTCATAAAGTCATCAACTCATGTGGGAAGAAAAACTGTCATATTGCAGTTTCCAAGTTCCAAAATTTCATCCTCTTTCGCGTTTGCAGACATCCATCTTTTATATACAGGCCATGTTTCAAAGTCAAAACATGAATTTGAATCAATAAAATACAAAGAAAAAGTGGTATTGAGGGTATCACGCTACCTTTATCTTTCAAAGCGTTGTTGCAGTTCAGATTTATAGTTCTAGCTTAGTACAATACAAGATTAAAAGTTTGGGTAATCAGTGATTATTTCATACTTTCAACTGGAATTAGTCATCAGACAACTACTCCAGAAGCTACCTAGAATGAGTCTGATATTTAAACCTGCTTTAGACAGAAAATTGGTTAATGAGATATGTGTTTGTGTCCCACCTTTGTGCTAAACTAAGCTAATCCACTACTGGGTGTAGCTTCTCATTTACAACACAACTTTCAGCAAAAAAGCACAAATGTGTGTTTAAGTCAGATATTTTTCCAAAACCTTTGCTTTAACACACACTTTCCCATCCTGTCACTTACTGTTTCTTCCGTGCTTTCTGCAATTTCCATGCTTGCTTTCTTTGTGTCTGCGAGGCTCTTTGGCTTTAGAGAATCCTGCTTCCTGAGTTTCTGGTCGCTCTTGCTCTCCCGTATAGATGCTGCCTTAGGAGTAGGTGTACTAAAAGATCTAGGGGGTTGTGGGGGCATACGTGCCAAAGCCAGGGCACTAGGCTCTTCTTCTGGATCCTCAGGTTCTGGGGGTGGAGGGACCCTTGTAGGGGCCTTGACGTAGTAACTGTGATATTCAGTGTGGAGCTGGCCATTGACTGGAATTGCAGGAGGCTGTGAAGGGGGCACAGATGCTGGGGTGGGTTGCTGAACTTTAGTGGGTTTAGGTGGAGCTTCGATTTGGGCCTGAGAAGCTTTGGGCCCATCGGTGACAGGCTGCCGTTCTTCTTTACTCAGCTTCCTACTAGACCGCTCATCCTTGCTGGTCTTCTGACTTAGTTTCTCTTCTTTGCTAATCTTGCGGGAAGGTTTTTCTTCTTTGCTGGTTTTGCGGCTGGTGCTGTTGTTGGTGAGCTGTCCTTTCTTCTTGCTGGATTGAGGTGAGGGCGGCGGTGTGGTTGCAGGGCTGGTCGCAGGAGAGTGGGGAGGCGTTGTGCCTTTTCGGTAAAAGTGGGGAGAATCTCTCGGAGAGCTGTCCTTCTTTTCAACAGGGACCTCTTTAATCTCCACTGGCTCCTTTAACTGCTGTTTTACATAGTCGGGACCTGAATGGGGGAGACAGGTAAAACGCATTAACGTGACATACTGTTTGCCTTCAACACACAGATGAAATTTAAACCACATCTACCCTCAAGCGCAGTTAAACTTTCAAATAAAATATTCATCAACATTATATTGAAATTCAATAACTCCGCAAAGCCTAGAAAAGAGGGTCCCGGGGAGACAGAAAGAAATGGACTGATTAATGCAAGGTCACAAACACCATTTCACAAAGAAAGCCTCCCCTGCAAGCTCATCTTCATCATCAGTCATTCTCTTTTATCAGTATGTCGCTTTCCTGGAAAGTCTTTTCAGTTCTTAGCATCCAATATGGCCACGCAGATAATGAGAGGTGACCCCGAGGTACAGCACTGACACACTTTGATGCGAGGAAGATCATTCCTTTTACTACAGAAAGAGCTTTTGGACTGCCTGGGTTAGTGGACGCTAACGGACTTTGAGACTAAATGAAAACTTCTCTTTCAACTATGTAGATGTTGAAATCTCTAATATCCTTTTTAACGTGCAGACAATATAGCTGAATGTAAATGTAATTTCGCATGTGGGTAAAGTGGCACCTTATCTGTCCCTTCTGTTCTC
Source organism: Copadichromis virginalis (assembly GCF_057382275.1). Lineage (NCBI taxonomy): Eukaryota > Metazoa > Chordata > Actinopteri > Cichliformes > Cichlidae > Copadichromis > Copadichromis virginalis. The sequence continues at coordinate 26,612,455 of NC_140626.1, forward strand.
CTGCTGAATTAACATTTATTAGAGACATTAAGCTCTTTGTTCGCCTGTTTTTCTCCCCTTCGCCTGAATTAGATGGTGTCAGAGTGACTAAGAGGAGGGATAATGTTGCTTTGTTTGAAGTATATCAGGCGGTATGAGCAGAAAATGATTCTCTGCATTCCATATGATAGAAATAAATAAAGGAGTTATAGAAAAAAAAATTTGGCTGTTATGCTCTATCTGCACGTTGACTCGTTCAGCACAGACTCACTGAGCTGGAAAATGGTTGATCTCAGAGATCAGTCTTGTCTCATACATGCCTGACACCAATTAAGCTTGCACAGTACGATTTAGTCTCAAAGAGTTAACATTCATTTGCCACTCATCAGTTCTTGGAACAATTACGCAAATCCAGAAGGTAACAAGTCTATCCAGTCTCATATGAGTGTAATCGGCCTTACTGGGGAATCTTTCGGGCCTCAGTACTCTTAAGCCCAAAGTACTTTTCAGCTGCGTGGCAGCCTAATTTGTTTCATAGCCACCACAACCAATAAGACCCACTACAAACAGACATGGGGACATTTGAACATCTGTGGGGCTTAATATATCTGCTGAGCTTAATTTCACACCATAGCTCAACAAGAGTTAGGGCCTCGTGGGCGGATCCAGGCAATTTCACTATGGATGGGGACGGATTCCTTCAAGAGGTTCCAGGCATTTTCTGAATGGTTCTTGGCACTTAAACACTCCGCCCTCCCCAACACCACAGCCTCAAACAGATAGAGGACCACAACACTGGGCGTCAGGAAAATCTACACTTCTGCAGCCATGCTCAATTCCAAACTATGCCGATCATGCTTTTCCTGTTTCAAAATAACACTTGTGAATGTACAGGATATATTTATGATTGTTTTGTAGATATTTCAGGAAGTCTACATCCTCTTGACAAGTTAGTGAAGATTTATTAGAGCTGCTCTTCCAAGGAATCCTGCCAGGTCAGCTGGAACATGTACTGGTTACCCAAATGGCTGTGGTGTTTCTTTCCGTTGCGAACATTGATCAACTGGGCTGAGTCTGCAGCCTTCTCAAAGAGGGTCATTAAAATAGGCCATGATACCCAGCCATGACCAAAACAAAAATACTTGAGATACAAACACAGATAAAAATGCAAGTTTCAGCATTAGGGAGATTTTTTTGTATCCTCAACTTATTTATTTTCAATAACTCAAACACTTTACTTTCTTCTCACACGACTGTTGTATCTTTGAGGTTTATTTGAATGCGAGCTTTTGTTTAAGCTGCAGGATGCCAGTTCAGTTTATGTTAATCCACAGCACATTTTCTGCTCCACTGCACTCTTAGCAAAACACACGCTCTTTCCCTCTCTCTGGCACCCACACGCAGAAGATCACACACACACAAAACACAACAGATTGGCTGCTTAAGACCTAACCAGCCCTGTCCTTAATATGAGATGAACAGCGGTAGCAGGGGGAAAAGCCTGGGGCCGGGGTAAGTGTGGGCATCAATGTTTATGTGTAATGGGGGGAGGCGGGCGGGGGGGGTGGAGTACAGTATATGTGATTACACATCTGCTGCCATTGTGCATCTGAGTACACCTCAGCTTAAGGCTCATAGGAGTCAAGAGTTTTTGGATGAATGATGACAGGTCTACATGGAAATGCACACTTCCACATAGCAAACTTTGCCACCTAGCTTTATTTTTCCACACGGTAGTTAAATGAAAATTCCTGGTTTATCTGCTTTGACGACTCATTTGCTTTTGTTTGATATACTGGATATACTGCGTTATACATGCGTTGTACATGTATAAGTCTGTTCTATGTGCTGGGATCTCAGCTTGCTCGGTTAGATTTAAGATTCATAACTCCATTTGCAGCTTTTGAGATTTTCTCTTTCTTCCTCCTACTCACACTGGCAGATGGGCAGAGGGAGCTGTTATTGTTTGGCCAGATTACATTCACTACGGTTACATAGCCTACGCAGACACATGCAGAAATTAGTGACAAACTAAAGAAAAAGCTGAACCCTTGACCCCGCACTATGAGGACACGCTGTGAGGGGATTTTGATGGCAAGGCTTGGATCCACTTGTCCCCCACTTAGAGGGAAGGATCACTGCAAATCAATACAAGGCATTTCTCCGTGATCACCTATTCGATAAAGAAAGTGGTCTTTTCTAGGATTACAGTACCCCCATTCACAGGGCATTAAGGGGGTCACTGAATGCTTTTATGAGTATAAAAAAGGGATGAATATTTTATGCTATGGTTTTTACAGTCACCAGATATTAGCCTCTTTACTCTCTCTATATATTTTAGACGAATCATGTTCAATCCCTTCAGTAGGTTTCCAGAGAGGCTCAACACATTGCTAATATGCTTTAGGTTTTTTTTCCCTTTTGATTTGTTACCCATCTGTATGCATTTGAAATTATGTAAATAAAAGATTTCCCTACTGTCATTTACTAATGGGTGAATGTGATCACTGTCTGACTGCGCTTTGTTTACAAAAGCCCACATGCAAAGAAGAACCTTGAAGGCCTCACATGCACACACGCTGACAGGAGGGACTGGCAGTAATATATCACCACTGTAATGCAATGTTTTGTCTCTGCCTGTCTGCCTTATTCTACTTTTTGATTACGACCATTTCAAAAAAGTGGGACACATAAATAGTTTTTGAAATCTGGTCAGTCACGTAAGGTAATTTATATCCTGTATCCCTGAAAGTCAAAAGAAGGTTCTGATTTACTTTAAACTTCACATGAGCTACTGCGGTGAAACTTACTGCACACCTGCTGCTATGAATAAACAGCAGCACCTGCCCACGTCTGATTTTCAGCCTTGACAGGTCGAGGCTTTTATGGTTCCGCCAGGTCCAAGTGCACCTTGACCGGGTCAAACAGGGCAGAGCAGGACCCCTGCTGGTCCCCTCACCCTCCAGCAACCCCATCCCCCATACTCCACACCCTCTATGACCCATTGAAGGAAGGAACAGCTGCTCTGCCTTGGCCCAATGGAGGGGGCGAGTGTGGGACTGAGCTCGTCTCAGTGCATAAGGATTTCAGCTATGTCTCCATTAGACACCAGTGAGCACACATCGGCACCAAATATAGCCCAATTAACGTCACCCCACAGGCCACGCCCAGCTAACCCACTCTACTGCCCCTCCAGGGTGCTGTGTGTGAATCAATCATAAAGGTCAGGGTCCCGTTCCCTATGACCCTCACATTGCTTTTGAAGTACACACTCCTAATCTTGGTGATAATCTCCTATGAGTACAAAATGCCAGTTATGAACAACAGGGGGCTTGGGCCCGTTGTTGCTACCCTAGAGGATTTGAGTTTGAACATCTTTGCCTCACTGTAACATCATGACAAACAAGGTTATAACAGAAAAAATATTCTAAATAACTTTTTCCATAATTGAGAGCAACAACTGCTGTAGTCGCCTTACAAAAAAGCTGCAAATAGGGGTAGCTATTTACACTCGAACATGACCTAATTAGCAAAAGGGCAGAGCACAAACCAGCAACAATCCTAGAAAATCTGAGCTAGACTCTACAAAAACCAGCTTGTTCATAAACAAGATATAAATTAATACGCGATTTGACTCTTTGCAGGTGCCCCTCTGGCCGTCAGCTGGGTTTACCAGACACGCTTACGTAACTTGAACGTTTAAATGCTGCGGCTCAGATGTCGCCCTGCGCCGCACATTATTATGACATCGGCCACTCTCTCATTCATGATCTGACTTATAAGGCAAGGACACTCTCCGCACAGACTTGTGAACCCGGAGATCACCCAGCCTGCCAAGCATGACCACTGTTTTCCACAACACAAACAAGTCTCCCGATGTCTCTAGCTCCCTGGCTGGCCATTTCTGCGGCTTAGTGAAGGGACATGCTTGAATGGGTCCCATTGTCAATCTATTTCTCACCCTCTATTTTGCGGTGGCTTCTGGCAAACACCCAAGGTCACTAGCTCATAGGCGTAAATATATTACACCAAGTGGAAGAGGAAAGCATAGTATAGGTCTTACACTGTAAATATAAATAAACAAAACAAAAATAAAAAGGTGTGCATTCAGTGTTTTACCTGGAGCCCACCTGCACCACAAGGTTTTTAGCAAAAACACACCTCGCTCTCTGACTATTAATACAGTAGGATATGACCCTAAAGCTCAGCTTATCTTGTAAATTACATAAAGAGTTGAGTTGACGTCTCAACTGTGAACTAGTGTATAGTGTGAAAGGGTTAGCTGGTCATGCTTCACGTAGATAGAAGATATTCCTGTCCGGTATTAGGAACAAAAGACCTTTACTGATTTAACTCACAAGCACCCATAAGCCATTTCTACACTCCACCAAAGGACGAGTTTATGTAATGCAAAAAAAAGAACAGAAATGTTTTACATTCACACTTTTTTTTGGTCAGAGTTTATCACTGCAAATTTTAGCAGGCATATCTGAGCTGTTACTGCAGGCCTTTGAGGGCTAAGACAAAGCTTTCGGCCAGAAAACAGTAGCCGACTGTGCTTTGTCTAAGCACAAACACAGTCCTCCATTGTGGTGCTACAAATCATCTTCAGTACCTCTAGTCTTCGATTACAGACCCAGAACTCCAGTCCCTGCTCTTTTGTGCACCCAGAACAAGCTCATTACTTACTCACACACAGTCAGTGTAAACAACCCTAAAACTATGCAAATACCATCATTCACACACAGTACCCAACCCCTTACCCATTACCCAGTCCCAAAAATGTGTCTTCATGGACAAATTAGTTGTTGGATTTTAGATCAGCTTGATTTTTTCAATGTCCCACCGATGGGTGTGAATCACATTTGGGCTCCTGCGACAGTCTTTGCTTTAACTGCAGATTCAGTGCTGGTTTAGCACAGTCTGTTTTGTATTCCGACCATAAAATAGTAATGGTAGATAATTAACACACTCTAAAAGCCTGTGATGGGAACATGAAGCATAACAAGGACACAAGTAAGATTACCTGGCTGGTAGAAGTTGGGTGAGAGCTCCCGGGCAACCGCCCTGGCAATTTCAGATTCATGCACCGCAGAGATCGCGGCCTGGTCTGCAGCCTCACTTTTTGTCCTAGCATGGGCTGTTCTGTGAATGCATAAACAAAAATAAGTGTTAGAAAAATGGAAACAATGAAGAGCTGCTCTCCACCATGTCCACAGTAACAACACAGACATATAACGGGCACACTGGTGGGCAGTGCCAGCGTAACCTGCTGCTCTTTATCTGTCATCAATCATCAAAGAACCTTGTATTTAAACCTTTTTCAGATCTATACATAAAATAACATAAAAAAAATCAAGAGACAGAAGAGCAACATGTTTTGAGATCAATATAGGGGTATTATGGAAATGTGCTGTGATGAAGCAGAGAGAGGCCAAGGGTGACCAGCTTAACAAAGCCTTAAAAAAAACTCAGCTGAGAGGTATTGTGCGTGTCCACATGTGAAAACACGCAAACCATGGCTATAGGCAGTATCTCTGTGCCAGGGAATGAAGATGTCTCTCTCCCTCTCTTCTACCACTGCGGTTATTTAAAAATAAAGACACCAAACAAACACATAAAGATCATCAATTAAAGTTGATTACTCACTTAAATCTAAAAATGACAGTGACAAAAAAAAAATGCTCAAGTGATATGAGACAAGTGCAACGAGGAACGTGAGGATCTAGATGGGAAGTTCAAGTATCACTTTAAGACTTGACAGCTGTGCCCGCTGCCCTGCTTAACCCCACTCATCCCTCTTCCTCTCCATCTATCTCGCACTGTCCAGTGTTCTCTCTTTCAATCAATGCTCCTGTTTTGTTTTTTCCCCCGATCCTGCTTCATCCGTCTATTGGCTCATGCCATCATCACTCTGCATCCCTACTCCTCCCCTCCCTCCCACCGCCTTGCTGTTAGAGTGACCCCATCCGGACAGATGTCTCTATGTCTGTCCTTGGACTCTGGGGCTGTCCTGTTTCAGAGGACAGGAACATTAAGATATTAAAATTCATGAGGAACCAAGAAATAAGCAAACAGACAAAGGACATGCTGAGGGTATGTTTGACCAGCTGCAGATAAAAATTCGGATTCAAGAATCTTTAACAGTATAACTCATAAAGTCTCGGTTCTTGCTGCGCTACAGGAATTTCACTGGTGTGGCTCATACTAGGCCAACTGTAGCATTCATTGTCTTCCTCAGGAAAGCTACGGCAGCTAAAAATTGACAATAAAGCATTCCAGTTACATCACACCACTGACATGCATACTGCTCGCCGCACATGCTATCAGAAGGACACCGAGGCTTCTATTTCTGCAATGTGTGAAATATCCTGCTATGTGAATGGAAGCATGAATGTGCCTCGAATGTATACAGCATGCCCATGGCATGTCCTAAGGATCTTCACAGAGGAGTGGGCATTAATTCATGGCCAGGCAGAGGAAGTGATGCAGACTGTTCCCAGACAGGATATCTGGTGGTGGGAGGTGACAGGCGGAGAATGATGGGAGTAGAGGTGTGATAGAGCACTGGGACAAGAGGAGAGTGAAATGGAAGGTGAGAAAACATGGGCATGTCGAAGACGGAGATGAAATGCATGGTTCTTTTTTTTTGCCTGACATATAGCAACTTAATTAAACTTGCACTGTACACATGGACAGTTCACTGTTGTTCACTTTTTACATGTGACTTTTGCGGATTCATTCATCTTCCTGCTTCCGAGGGAAACATCTAGATCACCCTGTAGATATATTAGAGGGTTTTCCCCAATAGGAACTCCCGATGAGGTAATGAGCTGTGAGAATTGCAGCCATAAAAATCTGAGCAGAAAGACAGCAAAATGCTTCACCGAGCAGATGATAGCTCTCTGTACAGCATGCATCACCCCAGCCAGTTAGTGGCATGCAAATCCTTCCAACAGAGAGCCAAAGTACGCATGAAAACAAACTCTTCACACATTATGAAATGAAATGCACTGTCTTTGCCATGGTAGAGGAAATGAAAAAAAAAAACCTGGGTAAACAACAAACAAGCGCAAACTCAGGAGTGACCTTGGAGAAAGTTTTTGGAGCGGCGACTTGTAAGACAGTCTGCCCATGAATACAAAGCAACACCTGCTCACGTCTAGCTTTTGGGTTGTGCAGACAGACCTGTGCGGGGATGCTGGGGAGCCTGCTTGCACACGCACAGACACACTTGGCAGTTTGTAGACATTTGGACAAAGCCTTAAAAGGGTGCAAAACCTTGAAGTGACTCCTTCTGGAGCGTCATCTGCGAGATGATATTGATAAAGCCTTGCGGCTGGCTGTTTCATTAATGTGACAAATCAAGAGTGTGAAAACAGTTGAGTCAGTTTGGCAGCGAGTGTGGCGGATGGTCTTTCTGTCTGTGTGTATTTGAAACATGGGGGAGAAAAAGAAGGGGGGGAAGGAGAGAATAACTGAGCCAAAGGAGAAAAGTGGGAGCAAGAGAAAGAAAGAGGGGGCGAGAGGCTGCCCCTTTAAAGACTCTTCGGCATTTAGAACTGCTGAGGTATGCATCTCAGCCCCTCTAATTTTACTGTAGGGTTAAATTTCAGTCCTCAGGCCACAGGCAGCACGGTGCATCACGCTATAAGGGCTGTTATGCCTCGGTCGCATGCTGAATACAGTATTATGTGTGTATGCGCCTGTTGCGTGTGTGTGTGTGTGTGTGTGCGTGCAAATTCCCAATAGTAAGGCTTCAGTCCATCACTCCCTAGGCTATAGCCTATTTGAGAAATCTCTTTCACATATGCTGGCACAGTTTTGAACCCCTCTATTGCCTTTCGGTCCCCTCTGCACCCATCCTGTTTTTATTTTCTGTCATTTTTCTGCTCTTTACCACACTAACCTATTCCCCTTCCCCCTCAATCCAAGCTTGATAGCTTAACTGGAATGCTTACTAGTACAAGATATTAGATGAGTCTTTACTAGGGTTGCCAACCGTCCCTTAAAATACGGAATCGTCCCGTATTTCGAAACAAAAGTACACGTCCCGTATTGAGCTAATAAGGGACGCACTTTGTCCCGTAATACAGTGAGAATCAAAAGTAGTCTATAAATGTTAATGGAATTAACGCTTTGTTTGAAAACATAATTCCCAGCCCCTCTCCTGCTTTGTGACCAATGAGCTGACACCACACTTATGACAATTCGAGTATGACAATTCAGATTACCGCTCATCTCATTGGTCGAGGAAAGGTCGCTTACGGAGAAAATACCGGAAGACAACAGATGACCACAACAAGAAGCATGGCCAACAGGGAAACAAACGCTGACACTGCGGTGCAAGTCTCGGACGACAGTACACCTAAAGCTGGGCAGACACTGTGCGATTTTTTTTCATTCACGTTATTCAGCTCCTGCTCAAACTGCACGATTGACTCGCAGGGGTTAGAAGTTGGTAGGTCACGATGCAGGTCTCACACTATACCACCCGATGCTCTGATGCGACCTGAGTGCTCACACTGTGCGTCCATAAAATTAAGGTTATAACAGAAAATCTGTCGCTCTCCCTCTCCCTCGCTGTCTTTCACTCACACAGACACGCCACCACCACCATCAACTTTGCTAAATTGCTAATGAAAAACATTGATCAGGCAGCTGTGATTGAGCAGCGATGTAGATCCAACTATTTTCACGGTTGTTGTGGTCGTGATAATTTTGTGAGGCCACATTGGAAAGCTCATCCGAGCCTTTTCGAAGTTCTACAAGTAGTGCCTCCATCGCTTGTGTCCAGATCACACGCTGCACAGCTGTGCTGCTCCGTCTTTTTCACCGACGTTTACGTGTTTGCGCGTGAGCAGTGTGAGCGCCTGTGGTGACACCTTCACGAGCGATTGATGATCGGGAGCTGGTCGTGAGGTGTTAATCACTTCTCGTTACCCCACGTATACTACACGATGCACGATGAAGGCCAAAATCGGTCCGATCACTCAAAAATCGTCTCAAAATGGGCCTAAAACCGCACAGTGTGAGCCCAGCATTAGAGCAGCAATGTTTGTTCCCCTCAGAGAAAGGGAAGAATGGGAAAAGGAAAACACCTGGCTGGAAAAAGTTAATATGGGCATGTGCAGTGAATATCAGCGCTATGTGGCCAGAAGTGTGATAATATAATTTATTTTGTGTAATAAACAACTGCAAGGATAGATGATTACAACAAATAGATGACTAATACATAAAAGTAATACATAGATGAATAATGATGATGAGTTAAGATGCGTAATCATGGGAACAAGCGGGTTTACAAACAGGAGCAGCTGATTAGCATTAGAAAAGCTGAAATAATACCTCAACTGAAGCCAATTGTACTAAATGCACTAAATGTGCACAGTTACAAGAATATTTTTCGTTCTATTGTTTTCTATTATTTTAAGTTAAGCAGGACAGAGTTCTTTTAAAGAAAGATTTACTTATATTCTCAAAAGTTAAGCATGACAGGCTTCTGTTTAAGAAAGAGACCTGTTTTACTGTGTTAATGTTGTCATTTTGAGCTAAAAATAAATGGCTAAATAATCATTTGTTTCACATGTGTTCATATCACAAAGAATAGAATATGCATGTACTTAAATCAACTTCAAGTCAAATGGTTAAAAAAATAATTTCACACACAAAAAAAGAGCTAGAAAATTCACCACACTGGGAAGGGTGAAGACAACTGGGTCGCCCGGCCCTGGCCACGAGGTGTCCCTTATTTATTTTTCAGGGAGTTGGCAACCCTAGTCTTTACCTTGTCTGTGATAGACAACAGCTATCCTTTAAACTCCATCACTCTCTTTATTTGCCCACAACCAAGAGCAAACTATTGCTACTACAAAGCAAGGGTCATGTTCCATTTGTCTGCTCTGAGTGCACAAATCAGTGCATGAAAGGATATAATAAATGAACAGAAACTGCTGTCCTATATCTTGGCCAAACAATCCCCACTCCAAAGCAGCAGCACAGACAGTCTGCACAAATTAGCACTTAGCTTGCCCCGCACATATATCCATGCAAGGCTGCTATTGAATTCCCGGCTGGTGCTAATTCAGGATTACTCAAGCATGACTAACACCATTAGCGGTTAGCTAAAACCGACTCTGAAATTATTCAGGAATTATTCTCGGACTGAGGCCTTGGCTCATATTACCAGGGGCTGCAGCAGTGGGGGACACAATAGCTTTTGCAAATTAGGTTCAAAGGGAAAGATGGAGTGGCTGTTATTATGAGATAAGCTAACATTATGCTGAAGAGAGAGCTGTGTTGCTGTATAATGGAAATATTTATGCACGCTCATGTCTGACTCATGTCTAACATGTATTGTACTGATGTTTGGAGGGGATGGGCTCTGTGCTCGGTCCTTTCTTCTGTTTTGTATTGCCTTTTTTTTGCACTGTTACTCTTTTTTTAAGGACAAATAAAGAAATCTTTGTTTTTATTTCACTGTCAGACTGAAAGCTTTGTTCTCCCTGATATGCCACAGTATGCACAGACCTATCCATACACGTCTACGAAGACTCAGTGACTGGAGAGGCTCAAACCTCCTCTGGAATTAACATCAGCGAAAAAAACTGTGTGCCTGGAGCTTCATGACACGGGTTTCCATGATAGAGCAGCTCCCGTTGGTGTGATATGTAGGTAGCATGTGACAGTGTTTAGGCAACCAATGTTTAACATCTGTTGACTATGCGTACAATAAGAGGAGTATATAAAATAAAGTCCTGCAATTAATCGAGTAAACATGGGGTTAAATATGTGTGGAAAAAATAGCAATGATTCTGTACTATTTGCCAATTTCTGATTTCTGCCATCATGACATCATTTTTTCCTCCCCCTCAGATTTTGTATTTTTCATAGAGGTTGAACTAACAGGTAGAGACAAACTGAGAAGCTGTTCCCAAACAGACTTCATTTCTGGGAAGAAGAATGAGTAGAATCAGTTTTGATTAAACAGGAAAATCCCCAAACTCTGCCAACATTTTTGGCTGTGGATTACAAACAGACCTAATCTCCCGCTGGTATTTTCTACTCAAGAGCTATAAAGTGAACCCTCCACCTCGCCTAACCCTCATCGGGTAACGGGCGTAACATGCAGGTATGTGAATCTATCAGGATTTTATCGTGTTCTTCTCAACACGGCACTGATCTGTGGTACATGTTTGGACCTCTGATATGTTGAAGGCCTGATACGCTCTTCGTGCCGTTACGAATCCTTGGGCGTGTTGAGAGAGAGACACAGAATCTCTTACCGAGATGATCCCTCTGGTTTTGGTGAAGGGCAGTGGCGGGGATTCAGACCTCAGCTCTGTGTCAACACTGTTGGTGAAACATGGCCACAGCTGATACAGCTAATGACACAGAGGGGGAGGGAGTGATGTTGGCTAAAGAATTCGCAGCAGAGAAACAGCTTATATTTGTTTTTCCAGTTGAGCAAAAGCAAATATAAGCAATGAAAATATGAGAGGCTTGATGACGAAAAAAAGACTTTTGACAAATATGTCAATTCAGATTCACTCAGTTCACCTATGTGTTCCTAAATATTTATTTTATACATATTATATACATACAAAGTGACAAGTAACTCATAAAAGAGATCGGGAACTAATAATATGAGTTACTAATAAATACTGGGACATCAAATTTAAAAAAAATTCCAGTAAAAAGACAAAGTAGTTATTAAATATCTCACAAGCTAACCTGTATATAAGAATGACATACAATCCTTAGAAAAAGTTAGCAATGGAACCAAGATCCTATTTCATTAATGGTTATCTTACACTATATCAATTAAATGTTAGATATTTAAAAGTTTGAGGTATTTTCATATTCAATCCAAAGGTGATCCAATGGTGATTGGAGCTTGGTGACATGGCGCGTACTAAAAGGCCCAAAGTGTGTCATGAAAATATCCCACACAATACCACACCGCCACCAGCACCAGCACCAGCCTGAACCATTGATAAAGAGTGAGTTGAATCCATGCTTTCGATTCCAAATTCTGACCCTACCCTCTAAATGTCGCAGAAAAAAAATCGAGACTCATCAGCAGCGATTTTCCAGTCATCTTCTTTCCAATCACAGTGTGCCTGTGTGAATCAAAACTTCAGTTTCTTGTTCTTAGTTTACAGAAGTGTGCTCTTCTGCTGCTGTAACCCAACTGCTTCAAGTGTTGTTTGTTCAGAGATGCTGCCTGTCAGCATTCTGGCTATTTTACTCTGACTTTTGACACCAACAAGCCATTTTTCACCCAGAGAACTGACGCTCACTGCATATCTTGTCTTTTTCAGACCATTCTCTGTAAACCCTAGAGATGGATTGTGTGAAAACTCCCAGTAGATCGACATCTTCTGAAATGCAATGCCATGTTTAAAGTCATTTAAATCACCTTCTTTCCCCATTCTGATGTTCACTTTGAACTTCAGCAGGGTCATTTTGTCCATGTTTAAATGCCTAAATGCACTGAGTTGCTGGCATGTGAGTGGCTGATTAGGCAATTGCCTTAATTAACAGTAGACACAAAATAAAGTTTACATACCTTCTATGGTCCCACAGAGTAGGTGTAACAATTTTAAATTTAGGACAAAGACGATTCTGGTATAAGAATTAGTGCTGACATTTAAATTGTGTTGCTGTATTAGATATAAGGAGAACAAATGTGCATTGAACATTAAAATTCACATTAAAATAATATGAGATAAAATAAGGAAAGTATTCTATATTTATTAACCTTTACAGAATAATCAGTACTGATAAGAACTGATAAGAATAGTTTTTCCTGTTGCTTAACATGAATTCAAGCTGCTCCAACACTGACATTGTAAACACACATACAAGGCTCCCATGCAAATCAAGCCATGGCGATTATACAAACATTATGCACGCATACACATCAATCATATACACATTCAAACATATACACGCAAAAGCTTTTGACCTGCACCTTAAATAAAACGAGCAACCTCCCATACAAATGACTGCGTTAACTCCAGTTTACTCTCTCTCCCTCTCTCACATATAAACACAGATTATACCTGCAAGAAAAACTTAAAGGCCAATTAATGAGATGTGCCCTAATGAGGTCTATTGGGAATAAGTGTAAAGAAAGGGCAACTATAAACTGCTCTTGCATTATTGCATTAAAGAAAACATGGCTGATAGGAGTCCACGGTAAATCTCCAACTGGAAACAGGCGTGTTGCACAAGCCTTGGAGGATGACTGTGTTAAACTAACGGCGCTTCTTCACTCGGCTAATTTATAAGAAAATCATCAAATGACTGACATGACGATGACGGCGGTGAGGCAGTAACCATGGTAACCACCAGAGACATTTGAGCGAGCTGTCCAACCAGGCATCTGCTCTGTATTAATGAATCTGCAAATGAACGAGCACACAGCCTAATGTATGGGAACGCGTTTATGCACGTGCAAACAGACACAACACAGCTATTTTTAAACTCTATAGAAATAAAAGCACTTAAACTGACTCGCATAATGCATAGCTTTGTAACATAGCTGACAAACAAACAAAACACCCCCCTCCCCACAAACAAACAACTGCTCCACGGTGTGTCTAATTTAACTACGACGCTCAACATCCGAAGCTGAACCTGCACGAGTAAAGGTCACATTGCCTGGCAACCACTTGAGCTTAAGGAATAGTTTTAATTATGGTCTGTTCTCTCTTTCCTCCAATCTCTTGCCACTATTCACCCCACTGTCTGCACACACACACATACACACACACACCCATCAATTTCCTTTTCAGTGCAAAGCCAAGCAGAGCATTAGCATTAGGTTACATCTGCCCACTGCTAAATAAATTGTGATGTAAGGTTCACGCAATCTGCATGTTCTGGCTGTTTCATGAACTAGCCGGAAGACCTGTGCAAAAAAACCCCAACCCTGATAATGACACATAAAGTCTCCTATTGCAGCAATCTTGTCTCATTATCAGCAACTACAACAGCTAATGTTACGTGTCAATCTCTGCATCAGTTAAATCATCTAATTGAGTGCATTAAAACACATGTGGCTGACTGATTCGATTTTATCAACGTGCCACGCATGAAATAGTATGCCTAGTGTATGAAAAGAAGCTCACAGGACACTAGTAGCAATTATCCAGACCGATATCAGAACAGCACCATAACTTCCAGGTAGTAAACAGATAATGCTGCCGTCTTTTCGCAGATTAGAAAAAGTAGGCGGCTAAGTTGTAAACATCTCAATGATTAAACAACCACTTCTGTCATTATCAGTGACATTTCATTAAATGTAGACCTGAAATCATCATATTGACGGTACAGAAAAAAAATGTGATTCATTCTCCGCTTCTACTAATTCACATAATTCACACAGCATGTCACCCTACAGGAAGTATTTAAATCTGCTACCTTCAAGGGCAAAATGTACTATTCTCCTTGCAGCTGCGCAATGAAATTAAAGATCTTTGACTTCTTGAATGGGATTTGGAGCCATAGTTTAGGTTGATTTGATATGATTCATCTCATATGGAGCAGTCTTACAAACATGCCCCGATAACCCCACCCTTGCAACGCTGTTCTGTGAAAATCCTGTTAAATGTTTCCCAACTGGTCTTGGCAGATGGCCACCCCTCCCCGAGACTGCTTCTGCTGAAAGTGTCTTCCTGTCAAAAGGGAGTTTTTCCTTCCCACTGTCGCCAAAGTGCTTGCTCATAGAGGTCACATGATTGTTGGGGTGTTCTTTGTTTTCTTTGCAGTTTGTACTTTAAAATATACAGCACCTCGAGCCAACTGTTGTGATTTGGAGGTATATATAAAAACTGAATTGAATTGAAGTTAACAGAATTTAAATCATCTTATCATTTAATAGTCATTTAATATAGGGGATACACATGCATCATACATTTGCAAATAAATGAAATACCCAGTATCTACTTATTTTTAACTTGTTGACATCTCCCAGAGTGCGATGAAACAGATGAAATGTCCTTATAGACTCCCTTCTACTAAAAGAAATGCATCATGGGTATGGTCACACACACAGCATCATGTCTACATGTGATTACAACAGTGGATGCATGCTTCAGGAAGAGATGCTGTGTGGAAAAGCAACACTCTTACTCAGCAATAGAAGTGATAATTCTATAATCCAATCCGTGAACAGCTGGAGTGAAAGCAGCCTAGCTAGCCAATCAGAGTGGCTGAACAGATTTAGTGGGGCACATCAGTATCCAGAGGTTAAAGACCCATGGCTGTGTTAGCTGTAGGTACAAAAACAAAAAGATGCTTTTAGAGATTTAGAGATTTGCTTCAGACAAACTTAAATGACAGATGTAGTGTTCTTGGTGCCACAGATAAACAGGCATTTGCAATTATTGTTAAATGTTTGTTGCTGCCATTCTTTATCATTAAAAGCATTTATTCCTGTTTTTTATGCGACTTTAGGGTAAATATAAATACATGTGAAAATGTGTCTGGCATGTAAACATACCAGCCATACCCACGTAATTGGGGACTGAATTTTAAGGATTTTAACGTAATGTAAATTACTTTGACTTGTTACTTAATGAGTTGAGTTCCCAGAAATTTGAATTTTAATGCAAACTACTGATGAATTACTTGCAGTTTTGATAAATGATGTTTGATTCTTTTGTTTTCTAGTTCCAGCTCCTTAAAGATGAAACTAGACTGCCAACTGAACCCATTTGAAAATCTTACTTTGGATTAATGTATTTTAATGTCATTTTAAAATCCATACAAATGTTGAAGAAAATGACCAGAATGGACCTGTAATAGGATGACAGCCGTTCCTTTTGTACCCCTGCCTCTCACTCTATCACAGCTGGGATAGGCTCCAACATCCACACGACCTTGATGGATAAGCCGTTAAGAATATCAGTGGCTGCACTCGTACTCAGGGTTCGGTTTAAGGTGATCCAAAGTGACGTGTTTTGTAATCACATTACATTTTTCAGCAACACGGTCATGTGATGTGTTATACTAAAATTATTAAGCAAAGTATGTAATTGCTTGTGTTACAATCATTCTTCAGGTACCTGCACCTCGGGCTGATAGAATAAAAAAATCATCAAGCATCCCTTTTTCTTCCTGAGCTCTTAAAGTACAATCAGCTGATTTCACTTTATGTGCAGAGGAGGAAAACTACTAAAACTTTTCAGGAGCCGGGATATAGACATTACTTTTATTTTTATTGCACAAAAAAACAACCAAACTAGAACATGATGGTAAAGTGCATCAAAGGCGGAAACAACTGTTACGTTGCTAACAAAACTTTGGCTGTTTGCAAGCATCTGCACAGACAGCGTGCTAACACAAACCTAGCGAAGAACCCAGAGTGATGACAAAGCTGAAAGCATGCCGACACCAGCCCAGCAGCCACAGCCTAATCTCCAACTCGTAACCAAGGCAGGGATAAGCAGTCAGCCCTGTAGCATTGTAGCCTGTACACATTTCAAAAGTAGGATCACTTTAAGTATCTTTGTGCTGGTTTTTAACGTTGCATTTTGTTGTTGGTTTTGTGTTCTAATGTAAAAAGTAAAAGAAATATTGTATGTGCAGGGATTTATATCACTGACTGTAAAATCCAATAGAGACAGTCAGAACTGTCTGTATCGTACATACTGCAAGGCTAAATATGGCAAAAGCATTGAACTTTCGGAGTAAAAGTCTATTAATGCACTGGAGAGACTGTCACAGTCCACATGCTGTGGATACTATTTTGAGGTGCTGTTAAGTTTATTCCCTGCTGGTGATGTTAACCCGTAAATCAGTGCATTAAACTCAGTTGCACGAACATTAATTTACACTCAATCAGCAGTTCTCCAGGATGCCTTCCTGAAATCTAGCAAAGAATTATAAACCACAGCTGACTGATGCTGCTTTTACATATGATCCCATTTACATATTTCCCAGGAAAGCTTATTTAAATTAACGCACACACACAGTGCGCCATTCTCTGAAGTCTTAGTTGCTCACTTTTCAGAAACACTGCTTCTCTGTGTGTGTGTAATACAAAACCTGACCTACTCCACTGATTCCAACCCTCATTAACTTCTATTACATACACTATTAATTAGACAAGATGATGCACCACAATGAAGAAGCAGTCCATCTATCTGCTGGTTAATAACCAAGCAAATGTAGTATTCTAGGACATTCATCACAAACTAAATTAAGGAGCAGCTAAACAGGAAATAGAGGAATGGGAAAAATAAGCTGTACAGGGAGTACTTTTAAATATTTAATGACCGCAGGTGAACAGCTACATGAGTTAACCTCTAACAGCCACGGCCTCCACATGACTCCCTTCTTCTGCCTGCCTCTTTGCCTGGCTGGCTGACTCATCTCAGTCTTCCTCCAGAAGCTGCAGAAATATGTGCCATTCTCCAAGAGATTACAAGACACAGTCACACACTTCTGGCATGTAGGTGAAACCCAATCCTATCGCCACTGCTGTGGACACAGCCCAACACCCCAATCCTGCAAAACAAGCCTCTGCTATGTGTGGAACAAAGCTTTCTTACAGTAAGTCAGCAAATTTAGTCTATCCCAGTCCTAATTTACACATATTCCTCCTACTCTTGTTAAGATGTATCTTCACGGTGCCAGGAAACGGTACGAACTCCTGTTCTTGGAGGCTGCGGACTGATTTTGTGCCAAAAATCGTTCTTTCTCGCCTTCCTACTGTTTCCCACCAGGGAGGAAAAATATTAAGAAGGAAGTAGAGAGAGAGAGAGAGAGAGAAAAGAAGCTTTTAACTCTCACTCTTGACTTTTTTCCTTTTCTTTCTTATACCCACAACTTTCAAACTCCACTTCAACATAACCCCGATGACATCCACAGGATTGTTTTTCAGCTCTCCGAGCCACATAAGACATCAAACAGCTGTTTTTTTACAGCTTGAGTAAGTAAGTAAACTGACTTTGATAAATGAAATTGCTGGAGCGCTCTATTGTCCACTATATTAATATCCTTACTAATACTGTGATAATGATTTCAACCACGTTGTCCGGCCAACAAAAACTCAGCCCCTGCTTCAACTGCTCGCATGCTTTTCATCCACCGGCATCTTTCAGAAGCGCTTACTGTGACTTAATATATTGGTAATGTGTTGAAGTACAGACAAATATTGCATTACACAGTATAATTTGATTTGGTCCGTGGGTCATGTGAAACTTGCTCAACTAAGTCATGATATATGTGCCGTTGCCTCAGCGACATTATTTATAGAGCTTTAATAGCTCTAGCTGGGAAATGACTCCGGTCATTAATGATAACGTGGCAGATAACCTGAGGCACACGTGGCAGGTTATTTTATGTGTGTGAGTGCACGAGCATTGATTCTGTCAGCAAAAAAACCAAACAAAAACGCAGTGTTACGTCACACCATCGCACTGCCATAAATAAAAGAGAGGGAGAGGTTTAATGTGGGATAAATATAATGTATGATCCTGCTCGCTTTACTCTGACCCGTGATTCGGATCGCTGGCAGCCCCTCACATTCTTACAGTTGCTACTGTACACGCCGTCACTTCGTAAAGAGCCAAATTTGACTTGCTTTTTAAAAGGCGTGTGAAGCTGGGTGGCACCGGTACCCCATTAAATGTATGCGAATGCAGACACAGGGGGGGGGGAAAAAAGAAGCAACCTAACTTTACCACTGCGACTATTTGAAGCAGCATTGAGGGACAGCCAAGATGAAATCTTACATGATGTACTGACTGTTGGGATTATTTTGTTCACTTGTTGAAACACCGGATGATCTATAACTCACTACAAAAAGGGCAGGTGGTGAGTGGCTGAGGTCATCCCACAGCAGGTGACAAACAAACAGGCCGGGGCACAAACGCACCGTACACATTGCGCTTTCTTTGTTCTCTAGCAAAATGATGGTCGTCTTATCTGATCTCTCTATGCCCAAACAGACACGTGTTACTTGAAATCCCATTTATATGGTATGGACACACATACAGCATTCTCACACATGCACACACACACATTTGGAAGAAATGATAGTGTGAGTGAGATGGCGGGCTGCTATATCAGTGTTGGGACGGGTATATATTCCTGGCTGGTGCTGATAAGCCAACTGATGCCTTGCCTTATTTAGGCAGTGCTCGCTGCTGACACACTAGCAGAGAAGCACACGCTGCATGTACTCTGACTGTATGTGTTTGTCCAGCAGTTTATGTGAGCTGGAGTATGTATGTGAGGCATTCCTGTGGGGCGATAGTTAGGCTCCCAGTATGAATGCATATAGACAGAAGTGTGTGTGTGTGTGTGTGTTTGAGAGAGAGATATACATGGACAGAGGGTGAGATGTTACATGGATACCTGTGCACATGCATATCTACTGTATCTGCTATGTATTTGATCAAAAATATGTAGTACACTGATTTTAGTCTGTCATTCTCGATAGCATGCTCTAGTTTCAACTCCTTTGCTTAAAGGTAGAATATGTAAGGCCTAAAAAAGATGAACTAAACTGATAAACTCAAAAAGAAAAGCAGCTGTCTTCCTCCAACTAGGAACCTAATTGGTGATTCTAAATCGGCTGTAGGTGTGAATGGGTTATGAGTTGATCGCCAACCTGTAACAGAGTGGCGATCTGTCCAGGGTGTATCCTGTGTTTCATGCTATGACAGCTGGGATAGGCTCCAAGTAGAAGAAAATATTGAGAAAGTGTAACATCCAGGATTCTTAAGGTTGTGCAGATTACTCTGTCCACGTACTGCAGAAATTATAGAAGTCTAAAGGGCAAAAAAATAAAAGTAGCATCACTTAGAATTAGGGCTGAGCGATATGAGGAAAGGAAGGAATATAACAATACACGATTTATGCCACGATATGATCAAATAACCTCCAAAACCAAATGTCATTTTGGTTTTGGAGGCCTAAAATTGCCTAAATTACTACTGGTATACTCTACTGGTATAATCAACCATTCAATATTTTTTTTCCATTTTGCAATGGATGCCTTTTCAGCTGGTGGAATAAATTTGTGCGACTGCTACCTTTTGCAGCAATAGATTTACAACATGTTTCGCAAATTGGCGCGTTTTGTTCGACATCATCCATGTGAAATCTCAACCAAAGTCTCATTCCCTCGCTCATCTGAAACTCCCGCTGGCACCATATGTTTTCCTATCTGGGGGTATAAACACGCATGCCCAGCTCAGGGCGCCAGGTAGAAAATTTTCCCGTTGGGAGCAAGGGAGGGGTTAACGATGCATTTGCAGCATGTGGGAGGAAAAAAACTCACAGTCAATAACGTGCAGACAGCTTAATACTGCCATGGCAATTTATACTCAGTGGTTACGATAAAGCTATTTTAACCATCGTACGTGAAAAACTCGCCATACATCGAGTATATTCGATGTATCGCCAACCGCTACTTGGAATCCGGACTAGCTGGTGGTTGTTTATTGCGAAACAATAGCAACTACTGGAGTAAGACATGCTACATACTGCACCTTTAACAAATCAATTATCTCTGTCTCACATCTCTTTACAAACTAAGCAAGTTTAACACGCACAGTCAAATAATCCACGGAGTATTATACACAATGATCCTGAAACATTTTAATTATGTTGAATCAATGATAGTAATTATGGCTAGTTTTTATATTATACCAAGTCCTATTACTATTACTGACTACAGCTATAATGATCTCAGATGGTATCAAAGCTGGGCACACTTTCCAGGAAAATTGGAGCCAATGAACTACCATACAGATGCATTCTATTTCTTGGCCACCAGGGGACTGACCTTGTGGTTGTAAAAAGACTTCTTCTAAAAATCCCATTAGGCACTGCGTGGATCATGACCAAGAAAACGGCAAAGATACAAGAGTGAGGACATAATTACTGAAGGAACTACTCATCCCATAACGCACTGCAAATCCAAGCTTCTCCCAGCAGGAGAAATATACAAGCAGGCAATGAGTGATGTCATGGTGGCTACATCCATCTTTTTCACTGTATATAACAATAGATTAATCAGACTCTCCACAGTGTGTCCTTGTCCCATCTTCCTCCCCTCAACCCAAACCAAAAGTAGCAGATGTCTGCTCCTCCCTGACCCTGGTTCTACTGGAGGTTTCTTCCTGTTAAAAATGAGTTTTTCCTTCCCAATGTCGCCAAAGCGTTTGCTCATAAGGGCTCATACGATCGTTGAGGTTTTCTCTGTGTTATTTGTATTACTGTAGATTAATTACCTTAAAATATAAAGGACCTTGAGGAAACTGTTGTTGTGATTTTGCGCTATATAAGTAAAATTGAATTGAATTGAATCCAACAGTATCCACTAAATTATTGGTTCTGATGATCGACTGCACCCATGGAAAGAAAAGATATATACATCCAAAGATCTGCTGCCAGCAATCTCAGAGCTGGGTCACCCATACATCCAGTACAAATCCAGACTCATGTCTATTAAATTTCATGAAAAACTATAGATGCATTTGAGAGCACTATGGACACTATAAACACCCTGTCAGAAGTGAAACTGTAATGTGGAAAACAGTTAGTCTGAGTGTTTTGCTCACCAGTGTGAAGGAAAAAACAGACATAAAAATATCATCTGTACATATAAGGTGTTGGTTAACCTTTTACTGGAGCCTGCAGAGCAAACAGTGCAATTGAACATAACACACAATGTAGGTCTCTATGAATGCACTGTGGTTTTGCTCGTATTTCTCATTCTTAGCATTACAGAGGCAGTAAGCCAAATTAAACTAATATGCAAGCATTATTGAATTTCTGTGCTTAGCAGCTTTTGTAAGGTCAATTTAACATCTCTGCTTTTATTAGATAGCCTACAGAGTAACAGTTTAGCCAGGGATGTGTAATCAGGGTGGACTGCTCTGTGGATATACTGACAAACTGCTGAGTTCCCAAACTGCTGATCTGTAACAAAAAAACAATTTATGGGAGAAGCATCATGACTCGGTAAACTCTTCAGTGGCACATAGAGTCACTTATCTCAGTTCACAGGCCTGATACAACCACACCACACCACTCAAACAAACACACACATATATGCGTGGACACACTGAAAGAGCTGTGTGTGTACAGAAGGTCACTTTACACAGATAAGGGCAAATGACAACTGTGAATGAGAGACACAGAACTCCACTCCACTCTACCACATCGCACTAGCTCTCTATCGACTGGCTGATCACGAGCATGAGGTCATTGGCTCCACCCCAGAGGCTGATGGGATAGCTCTTCTGTACAGTAATCCACAGGGTGTGTCCTCTCTATGCCCTTTTTATTATACTCTCCCTTCATTTCTGTCCACTCCAGACTCTTCAGAAACCTCTTGCTCAGCAAATGTGCTGCACTTCTGATTTCATTCAATCAACATCTCTCCCCGGCTTTCTCGTTTCCATCCATTTCACTCCCTGTATCCTCTACGAGCCCATCTCCCCCCCATTCCCTGTGGATTCGCTGGGTACACTCCACATTCAAAGACAGAGAATCATGTGACTGGAAGTGGATCGATACGAGTGCATCTTTTGCCCGGCACTGTACTGTATAACGATACTTACATAACCTGCTTGCAACAGTGACAGTCTGCCATTCTGGCTCTTTATAACACAACTGCACTTTTAAAAAGAAAGAGAAAAAAAAAATCCAGATGCCAACCAGGCCACAGAGGAACCTGCTTTGAGATTTCCAGCTGCACATGAAGTAGTGGCACATGGCATCCAGTAATTTGATCGCTTACTTCAGGGGACCTCGTTGACTGCCGTAAACGCTTTGCATAAGCTCGAATGCTTTTGCTCTTGTTGCTTTATTGCTATGAATTAGGTCATGTGCTTCCTTGTGTAAATTGTTGCTCTAATGCGCAACAGGACAGGAGCTCAGATGGCTCATTCTTATCAAAACATTATCCCTTTTTTTTTTATCTTTTCACTGTAGGTTAAGCCCAGTCTTATTGGCTGTCACTTACATAGATGGAAGTCCCATATTAACAAATATCCACAGTTTCAAAATAAAGTATGTTCAATCCAACTAATGTACTCTGCATTCTATATCCTTGAAAACAGCACAATAAAGCATCTTCCCTTCCTGTTCGCAGGAGATGATCTATTGTATTGGAAAAAACAATAGCTGCTCATAGACTGGGTTCACATTTGAGTAGCAATGTTCTACCTTTAACCTTAAGATTGAATTTTTTCCTGGTTAAAAAACAAGCTTTTGATGATTATTCATTTAGTCCACAAAATGTTGAAATGATGAATATGTTTGTAAATCGTCAAGGAATGGTGACAGTTTAATACTGTATAGTTGTAGAGCAGCCCAACATGTTAAAAACATTTATCTTTATCCAGATTAATTGTCGGGCTTTAATCGTGGCCGTGTTCCTGTGTCGTTTAGTCAGTCTCTACTTTTATGGGAGGTCATGTTGGTCTTCACAGAGAGAGGATGTCACTGATGGGGTCATCTCGCACAAAAGCCAAAGGCAACTGGAGTTCAAACCTTCTATTTGTAAGGGATAGCCAATCAGGAAGTCCTTTTGTAAGACAAGGCTCAGTAAAAGGTAAAAACAATAATTAATGATTTAATAAACACAGTGCTACAAAGAGCTTTTTCTCAAAATACACACATTAAAGCGAAGCATGGATATCCCACTACACAGCTCATGCAAGCGCTAGTGTGAGCCATAGCCACAGCTATAAAAATGAGTTTTCACTAGACACACAAAATGAACCACTGATTTAGTTCACTGATGAGCTGAGGAAGGCTGCTGCTACAACGCCAAATGTGTGGCTGCTTCTGGTTTTAAAATAGGAGTGTTGAACAGTTAAAAAAAAAAGCTTGATTAGATGATTGATTAGACCGATGGCTGGAATAACATCTTGGCAATTCTGTTATAGCACTGGAAAGGAATTGCACGGGTTTTTGCATGATTTCTAAAATATTAAAATGAACACCTGTGGATTTCACTGGAAGGCAATGAATGGAAGCAAGGAAATGAGAGGCTAGCTCAGAAACTCAGAAAACTGAGCAGGATGACTAGCTTGGTGAAAAAAGATCATTTCCAGGGCTGAAGTCCAATCTGATACCACTGATGTTGTAGACAAAGAAATGTAGGAATTTGTGTATCGCAGAGGAAGTGGCTGGGAATCCAGACTGAGCAGGATTAAGGAATCTGGGAGTGTGTTTATTAATGTTAGTTAAGTCAAAGAAATAATGTATTCTTATATGATTTAAGAGATGACTGAAGGTAGTTAACAAAGGTTTCAGTCCAAGAATAAAAATGTGAAGCTCATGAGCATAATAAGCTCACGTTAATGAAATAAGAAGGAAGATCTGATTCTGCAACCAAAACGAGATGAGTACAGTGCTTTTGTTTTCTCTGGTCAGTAGCTTTGAACACCAATCTGGTAGACGCTGGAGCACAGCAGTAGCTGTGGAAACGACCCGGTAAAAGCAAAAGAGTCTCGTTGGTGTAGGAGGCAAGACAAAGAAGAGGGAGGGGAGATAGAAACAAAAAGCCAAACACGAGTAAACCTCAACACACGCTGTGGGAGTCAGGCAACCTTCAGGTGAAATTATTTTTAATAGATTAGTAAGTTAAAAAAATGCTTATTAGCCCAATGCCAACAGGTGTTTTAAACTGGAAAGCAATCCCTGTGGAGGGGTTCTAGCCCATGAAATCCAATGGAAATGTTCATGGATAAACAGGAGTAATAGGTTATCTAATATTTTACTTTATATCCAAATAAAAATTACATTCCCCACACCCTCTACTGCTACTTTGTAGTTAGCGTATTTATAAAACATGGGCATTTTAAACTTATTTAATCACCTAAAACATAAAATCTGCAAAATTGTGAACCTGTGCCCAGCAGGAAAAAACCCTCACAACTGAACTGACTGGTACATCAAGGTAAAAGTCAAATGATGGTTCATTATGCTGTGAACTAAGAAACACACATGTGCTTTTAAGTTTTTAAAATGCTTGTTGATGTGTTTTCAGGGATGCAAATTCATGCACACGACTTGAAAAGGGGTTCAGTGGTGGGGAAGAGTGGGGGAGGGAGAAATCAAAACATGGTTGATTGCAGAGAGACCTTTTCACAGCTTGTACACATCCCCTCAGTCTTCAGTCTAATAATTCCCTGATGCAATGAAACCAGAGGATGTCAAAGCGATGCCGCATACCCTGAACTGTGTCCCAGTAGGAGGGAGGCTTTAAATGAAAAGGTCACATCTCATCCACCTGTTAAAGAGCAGATGCCACATCAGAGCAATGCTTGGCAGTGGGAGCAGGTATTGGTACTGGGCGCACAAGATGAGCTTGGCATAGGAGCAGGTATGGCTATAAAGCTCACGCACATGAACTCACAGACACTCGGCTACAACGCAAATACACACACACACAAAGACACGCGTGCAAGATGCCTGACCCCTCTCCCTAGGAATGAAAGACACGGGCAGAGAATAGAAACAGAACCTTTTCCAGGGATGATCACACTGGCAACACAAAAGCCTCTACTGTTGATGTTGCATAAAGGTCGGAGCTGTTGTCATGGGACTTCACTTATACAAGACTGAACCTTCAATCAGACCAGGAGATATTTGTCAAACAGGACACTGCTGTGACTCCTCAGTGGTGAAAATAAATGCCTGAGGATTTTCATCCTGTGTGGGCTTTTTTTTTGTATTTACACAGTATACACCCACAGGTACATGCAGGAGCATGAATGAACATCCACCCACACATAAACACAGTACCTGGATGCTGCTATTTCCACTTTACTCCTCGCAATGGCTGCAGCCCTCTGTGCCCCCTCCACAGCCCGATCTACCTTCTCTTTGGTTTTGGGGTTCTTAAGAGGAATCAACTGCTTTCTTATTCCACGCACCAGCACATTATTTTTGTACTTCCCTTCTTCTTTGGTGCCGTCTGGGAAAACCGTGCACCCGTAACCATGGCGCTTATTGTTAAGCCATTCTCCTTCATATTTCATCCCGTTGGATCTCTCTGATACACCAAATCCATTGCGCTTGTCATTCTTCCACTCGCCCATGTACGTCTCAGTTGTGGTGGCGTCCACATGGTCCTCCTGAGGTAGGTCCTCATCTGGCAGCTCGCCATCACCGATGGATATGGTAGAGTTGGCATCGCTTGAACTGATGCGGCTCATGGTGGCGTCACTTCTTGCAGAGCTGCGCTTGCTGGAGATTGAGGTCCGAGAGTCAGACTTGCGCAACTGTCGCAGGCTGCCAAAGAGCGAGCCGCGGCGGAACAGGCCCTTCTTCTTGCCGGTGACAACTTCGCTGTCCGAGTGGAAGTTGAGGACGAAGCCACCGCGGCTGCCCGTTGGAGTGTCTGCTGGGGAGGAGAGGTCCTGGAGCACTGCACCATTGCTCTGCTCAGAGCGCAGGGAGGCCATAGACGTACGGAGTGGAGAACGGATGACAGTGGCCATGCCATAGGGAACACTCTGACGCACACCATAGCCGTGTCGCATACCACCCATCCATTGGCCTTGATAAGTTCCTGAGTAAGAGGAAGGTATAGATCAATGAGTAAACACTTAGTCTCAATCGCTACTTCGAGCCTATAATTCTTCATGACTTTGTAAACTAATATTAACTATAAGATAATGCTTTAAGCTGAGGTGACCTTGTCATTGGTAAGTTGTGACTGGTCAATAGGGCACAAGTATAGCAACGACATGCATTTACTATAAATATCCCTAAATTTGATTAGAGCATTGTGTTGTCATCTTCAAAGTTTGCCCTATGCGCAATGTGTTTTCAGCTAATACTTCAGTTTGCCTATATTTAATTTGCTAACCAAGCTGGCTAACTAACACTAACATTAGATGATAACCTCCACAAACCAGTGGGGTGACAACAAGCTGGTTATGTCCATTTTCTATTGCTTGCAATAAAACCGATGATAATCTGTGATTATATACATGCCTGAAAAGCTCATTTCGTTTTACAACAACTTTAAAGCCAAAGCAGGGTAAAAAATTTTTAATAGGCTACTCATGGTCAGAAGAAAGCTCCTCTGTGCTCCTCATGCACAACCTGCGTGTTGTTGACCAGTAACTTTCTATATCAGCAACAAGACCTTGAAGCCTTGCTTTGTTGGTGCAGGAGTATGTCAGCTAATGAAATGTTTTTTCTCCTTCCACTCAGATATGGGACTGTGAGCATAGCTAACCCAATCACAGAGATTTGATTAAGGTACAGATACTAAAGATCGCTTGGGATGAATGTGAATCACTTAGCCAGGGGCCTATTTTCAGGCAGCTACTAACTCCCCCACTGACAGTAGGCACATTCACCACCATCCGTTTGTCTGTGACGACAGGGAATTGCTATGAGTCACATAATGAGGAGAATACTTCATTAATCCCATTTGGTGCTGCTGAGCCCAATGAGCAGGTTGTCGGCCTACCCTACTGTTGCTTCTTCAAAGTGTCATATTACAATCCTAAGCCTAATAATAAGAAAGGCTTGTTAATCCAGTGCCTGAATCTCATTCACCAATGCAATGAAATAAGCCATAACAGTCAGATTCTAACAGAAAATGATATACTAGTCAGGGGAGGAATTTAGATGGATAAACAGGGTGAGATTAACAGGCTGGCTCTGTGCTGCAGTTCAATTTGGTGACCCTGCAGATCAAGTTATCAGGATGTTGCGGAGTCAGACAGCCAGATGTTCTGTAGATCCTCTAGGATCAGCTGATTCCCAAAGCCCAGCCCTCTGTAACATCATATGTGAGGCATTTATTCTGCACCATAAGGCCTCCATTAGGGGAGGATGATGCTCACAAATCACCCAAAGACTTGCTTGTTTTATAACAGGAGAGGCCTGAACAACAGGCAAGCGCTTGTTTTTTAGGCTTCCTGCGATCTTGTCTCCCTCATCAGACACAGGTCCTTACATAAACGCAATCTGTGAACACACCAATGATTAGTGAGATGACTGACCTCTCATTTTCAGCAAGTACAAGTCCTGTGTGGGACTTAGCTCTTTCCACTACAGATGTGGGAGTTCTTTAGTCTAGACACATGAAGAATAACTTTAAATGCTACCAAAAATGAGCACCTTCTCGTGCTTTATACACATTACACTTCATTTAAAACGGGAGCATGTGCACCCTTCAGGACATGTGTTTTTATAGTTAAGGTTCAAAGGGAGAAAATGACAGTGAAGCAAGTGATTTGAGTTTGAGTCTTTAATTGACTTTAAATGGACTGATTTGCTTTCCAAACTCCTTCTCCGGGAGGCATGTTTCCAGTGAGGAGCAGTCACTCTCCTCCCACTGTCATATGAGGAGCAACCGGTAGTTGCCAAAAGAGATGTCCCTTGGAATAAAATAGGAACCGTGATCTTAAACGGTATTCGAAAAGTTAACGTTACCACCGGGGTAAAGAGTCAGTTATGCTGGGTAAACGACGAGGTGACTGACCACGATGCGCAGTGCGCAATCTCAGTTTATACTCAGCTCATATCAGATGGAGATTCACGCGCTGGTGTGTTACAGTGAGCCTTCCTCAGTTTGAGTCTGAGCATCCTACACACGAGCTACATAACACATTACCACTCACCGCCGTTAAAGCGACATGCACGCTAAACAAGCGATG
The DNA here is from genome assembly GCF_057382275.1 of Copadichromis virginalis. Taxonomy (NCBI): domain Eukaryota; kingdom Metazoa; phylum Chordata; class Actinopteri; order Cichliformes; family Cichlidae; genus Copadichromis; species Copadichromis virginalis. The sequence continues at coordinate 26,641,098 of NC_140626.1, forward strand.
TGCCATATCTATTAAAACCTGGTGCCTTACCGCCATCTCCATAGGTTTCGATCCCATATCCATCCTGTAGACCGTTGCTCCAGGTCCCGTCGTATCTAGCAGGTGTGTTGTGGCTTTGCCGGACGCCGTACCGACCCTTAAAACCATGACTCCACTCTCCTCGATAGATCCACTTTCCTTTATTCTCCACACCCAGCCCATGGCGCTTCCCCTGGGACCAGTAACCCTTGTAGGTATTCCCGCTGGGCCAGGTGTACACGCCAACTATTTCAAAGCCGTGCGACCAGGACCCGGCGTACTCGCCTTGGCCCTTGGGTCCGGTGCAGATCCCATGTCCGTGGGCTTTGCCATCCTCCCACCCCCCGCAGTATGTGCCACCATCGTCGAAGTCAAACCTTCCGCCCGTCATTCAGATATAGACTGGAAATAAAGCAGATGGTGCGCTGCTGCAGACTCAGGATTCTCCAGGACCTGGGCTGGAGGATCCAGGACCGGTGGTGTGATGAAAGGATGAGCCAACAAGATGATGACTACAAGAGCAAAAAATAGGAAGGTGAGGATGGTGGACTGGCGCTTCCAGACACTGACATGTAATACAAAAGGCATGCGTAACGGTAAGTGTAAAGGTATGAATGGTGGGCGTCATTTACCGGAGGCGCACGCTGGACTCTCCGCTGTGTGTTGCTCGTCTCCCCCCTCTCACCCACTGATCAAAGGAGGGAGAGAGAGAGAGATGTACCGAGCCCCTGTTGAAGAAAGGCGCTGGGCCAATCGCAACGTCACGCCACAGGGACCTCCCACTCTCCTCCTCTCCCCCCTCCGCAAAGCGCCCGAACGCCTCAACTTCGCCAAAATAACGCGCCACTGCCAAACTTTACATTTGAAAGACCCGCCTCGCTTTACACAGACTAAATTCCTCAATTATCACTTCCCATAATGCCCCCATTACAAAAATATAAGCTCGGTCACATATGATTCAATCCTCACCCATATTACATAATATTATTATATGGCCTATTTTGTGAGGCGATGGTCTGATGCTGTTTTAGACAGTCATTCTTTAACACACCCATCACTTTTCTCTTGTATTCGATACGCATCCTGGATTAAGTAGCCATATACTTTGATTTTCTAAATTAAATATTAATATTATTATACTTATTATATTATTTAAAAAAAGATCAATCATACGCTGGGCATGCATTTCAGGCAACAACTCCTGATTTCATAAGTATTAAAAAATCAATTCTAATAAAAATGGTTCAATGTATTATGTAGAACATGAAAGAAACCAGTTTAATTTACCTGCGTTTAATGAGTAAGAACCAGTATCGCTTTATATTATAGCACTGACTTAAAAACAAAACAAAAAACACACATCAGTTTTTGTATCAGGCTGATAATATTCAGACTCGAGTGCACCAGTAGCAGCCACAGTGTTAGATAACAGCGACCTCTGCTGTACCAGCGTATTCATTGCACTGCCTCAGATGAGGAAGGGTGGCCTGTGACGTAGTAAAGGATTGAACTGTGCACTTTAAAGGGTGTTATTTGTTGTCTGACTTTGTTAATTATTATACTTAGGATTTTAAATTTGGCACCATAGTTGTAGTTTTTTTCTATTAATTAAAAGAAACCCTTAGTAAAATATTTCTAGCAGGGAGGGGGGTGAGGGTGCAAGAGAGCGCAGGTATACAAAAAGAAGGAAAAGCGCAGGTTTCACATGAATACCAACACCTGAATGCGAGAATGTAATTAAAAAAATAATTACTTTTATCTTTTAATTTAAAATAAATACATAAAACAATAATTTCGCGTTACACTCCGAGCCAGAGGGGGGAGTACTTTGTCGACCGCGACGCCCCCTCCTACAACAGTAACGGATAAAATGGCGTCCGAAAACAGCTCTGAATCTCAAGATGAGAAAACAGCTCTTATAAACCCGGACTTAGAGCAAGATGTTCATCAGGAGTGCGGCACAGTCGCAAAACAGCGCGAATCCAAACTGACGCTGTATCACTGGACGCAGTCGTTCAACTCTCAGAAGGTGAGCGTCATTAGTCTTTCAGCACCACAGTTTAGTGGACAGCTCCCCATAACGGGGTTAATTATGACACTGTAGGACTGCAAAAACAGCCCTGCTGCTGTAGATGGTTTAGGCTTTGTATAAACCCGTTCCTCTTTGTTTTTTTTTAAATCATTAAAACAGTTAGTAGCTTGACTGCCTTTCAGCTCTGTCACGTGTAACAGCAGCTCAGCAGCACATTTCAGTGTATAGACATGAGTTTTCCGTCCTTCAGGGTGTTTCTCAGAAATACAGCAGGTTTTCAGACAAGCTTATTTTCACTTCTCATTTCCATTACTTCTTAACAGAATCATAAGGAGGTTCAGCTTCCTCTCAATCCACCCACCTAACTATTCATGCACTTTTGCTGTAAAAATGCATCTGTAATTTTTAATTAAAGGCAGGTGCTGACTGGATAAAAGAGAAGCCAATGATTTATTTGAAAATTGTGGGAGGAGAAAAGAGAGCAAGATTTTATTGGCAGGGAAATAAAAACAAGCTTCCTCCACAGTCCCAGTCACAATAAGTTGTTGTTTTCCAGGTGCGTCTCGCCATAGCAGAGAAAAGTTTGCACTGTGAAGAGTACGACGTGAGCCTTCCTCTCAGCGAGCACAATGAGCCGTGGTTCATGCGTCTGAATCCGGGTGGTGAGGTTCCAGTCTTAGTTCACAACGACAATATCATCTGTGACCCAACGCAGATCATGGACTACCTGGAGCAGAACTTCAATGATGGTGAGATTGATGCATATGTAGCTGCTGGTCCCTAGAGGAGCTGCAGCCCAAAGCTCTCATTTATGACACCAAAACTAAAATATTATATCAAGCTTCAGCTTCTTAGAACCTTAAAAGGGTTCATTTCATTGTATTTTCTGTCTGCTTTTATGCATTTCCTTGTATCACACATTTGTTGATTTTTCAATAATTTCATTGTTTTTTTTCTAAATTTTTATTTTCCCTTGGTGTGCACTGATCCATAATAGCTAAGGGTCTGCATCAAATCACCTTAGAAGGAAAGGACATCTGGTAAGCATGAAGTCATTTAAGGAGATACCCAAATGTTTTTAAATCCTCAGGGAAGAAAGTGAACATAAAGGCTTTGCTGTCATCATGTCTTCTCCCTAACCTAAGTCAGTAGTGTATAAACCCATAAAAACCCCCCATAAGAAACAAAAATATTAAATTCCAAAATTTGATCCTTTTCCATGACTTGTTTGTCTCCAGAGGGCACTCCGAGGCTGGTCCCAGAAGAGGGCAGTACCTACTACCTAAGAGTGCAGCACTACAGAGAGCTGCTGGACTCACTACCCATGGATGCCTACACCCATGGCTGCCTACTCCACCCTGAAATCACTGTGGACTCCCATATACCAGCATATGCTGCCACATGTGTACGAAGTAAGACGATCTGAGCCTCATAGCTGTACAATTTTCAACTGAATATCAAAGAGACTGTACACTATACCCTTAGTTATCCTAAATCAATTTCTGCCTTCTGAATCATTGTACTTAAAATCAGATAAAAGCTAAAAATATATATTTTATAACTTTACATTGATGTGCAATGTAACCTTTTTTATGATTTAGATTAAAACCTCTCATTCGCACATGTTGATACTGGCATTTCTTATTTCACTGTAAAACTCTGTAATAGTGGGATTAATTTTGTGCCTCATCATGTCTAATATTTTTCTTATTACTATTTTTTGTGGTGACAGCACAGATCGGAAGCACACAGTCAGAGCTGATGAAACTGGCAGAGCAGAACCCAGAGCTCAAAGACGCTTATATAGCAAAACAAAAGCGCCTGAAAGTAAGTTACTCTAATTACCAGAGAGCCAAATGTCTTTATCAAGTGTCCAAATGAGCCTTGGCTATAGAGACACACTGTCCACAGCATATTTTTGTTAAGTAATTTACTACAAATTATGTAAGAGTCACTCAGAAGTACACTGAGTAGTGAGATTTCAGACACCTACTAATCCTCTGTAATTTAGTGAGTGTCATTATGCCATCTGGTCTTGCATTGCAAGAAGTGTACAACTTTATTTTTGTTCCATTTTGCAATTTTTAATAAAACTTTATAAAACACATATCAAATAAATCTGGATATTTATAATTGAGCTATTCATATATATTAGAGCCATTTCTTATATTTTGTAATTTGGTAATATATTGTGTTATTTAATTTAGTTTAGCCTGTCACGGTTCTTATTGTTTTGGAGCAACTGTAACCACATAATTTTCTTAGGGGTTAATAAAGTATTCGGATTCTGAAATATAAGTTAAAGAATTCAGACAAACAAAATAGTGCACATCAAATGTAGTCAACCATAAAGTAAACAGAAGCTAACTAATAAGCTAAAGAAGTGGTAGCTAGCTAGCTAGCTTTAGCAATACTGCTGTTAGTAGACTCCTAATGTAAATATGTGAAATGTAAATGTAAAATGTAAAAACGTACTTTTTTCCCCACACATGTAGTATTATCTGCAGCAGAGGCCTTTCATTTTTGAGGAACCAACCGCCTTGCTAATCGTGTTTATTTAATCACTAGGCAGATGTAGCTAACTTCCGCAGTAGCATAAGTTTCAGTTAGAACAAAAAAACAAATAAACCCAAAACAAAACAGATAAACCAAAAAACTAGATAGACCAAAAAAATTAACATTTCAAAAAATGCAGTGACACTGTGTAAAATATAAGTAAAAACAGAATGAAATGTTTTGCAAATTTTATAAACCCATATTTTCATCAGAACACAAAAAACATAGCAATTGTTAAAAATGAAAAAGAAGAATACTGGCCAATTTTGAATTTGATCGCAGCAACACGTAAACAGAAAACTGTGTGTGTCATCCACTCTTTTTAATAACAGTATGTAAATGTCTGGGAATTGATATGCACAGCTGCTGGACCTTTAGGCGAGGAATGTTGTCCCATTTTTGTCCTACAGAGGATTATAGCTTCTCAGCAATCCTAGATCTTCTTCATCACATTTTTCATTTCACTATACATCAAATATATCTAATCACGGAAAGATCTGGACTGCAGGCAGGCCAATTCAGCACCCAGACTCTTCTACTACAAAGCCATGCTTTTGTAATAGACACAGTATTTGGTTTAATGTTGTCTTGCTGAAGTTTGCAAGGCCATCCCTGAAAAAATATTATCTGGATGGGATCATATGTTGCTTTAAAGCTATATATGTCTTTCAGCAATGTTGGTGCTTTTCCACATGCAAAGCTGCCATTATGCACCCCCATGCCATCATAGATGCAAACTTTTGAACCGAGCGCTGATCACAATCCAGGAGGTCTCTCACCTCTTTAGTCTGAAGGACACGGTGTCTGTGTTTGCCAAAAAGAACTTCACATTTTCATTCATCTGACCAAATAACAGTTTTCCACTTTGCCTCAAAGAAGATGGCGGTATTTCTGGATTATGTTCACATATGGCTTCTTCTTTTCATAATAGAGCTTTAATATGCATTTGGGAATGTCACAATGAACACAGTGATTTCTCTTTCCATGACAGAATCCCCCAGTTCTTAATGCAGTGCTGCCGGAGGACCTGAAGATCGCAGGCATCATAAAATTGATTTAAAGCTTTTTTCCTGATTCTCTGAATATTTTGATGATGTTATTCACTGTAAATGATGATTTACATTACTTTTATAGCCAGTCATGTTATTGACCCTCTGCCAGTTAACCTGATTAGTTAGTCTTTTCTTGCCCCTGTCACAACTTTTTTGAGATCCGTTGCTGGCGTCAAATTTTAAATTAGTTAATATTTTTCATAAAATAGTAAAATGTCTCAGTTTAAATATTTACTATGTTTTATATATTCTGTTATGAATAAAATATTTAGTCAACGATAGTTACAGTTCTAATTTATTCTGTTTTTATTTAACGTTTACAGCATCCCAGCTGTTTTGGACTTGGAGTTGTACCAAAATGAAGACATTACAATCATTCTGTGTTGTAGCGGCCTATCTGATCATTTTAGTCACTTTCTGTACGTCCACTTGAAGTAAATATACGCTATGTGTTTATATTTTCTGTAGTCCAAGTTATTTGACCATGACAACATGAAGTACCTGAAGAAGCTTCTTGATGAACTGGAAAGTGTGATGGATCAGGTTGAGACAGAGCTACAGAGAAGGGTGGAAGAAACACCAGGTAGCCACAGCTGTTTGTCACATAGCAGATACTGTATTAATCAGTCAAAATTTGAGAGCTGTAGCTTTTTAAATAACATGTAGGATGCTTTTCTTATCTTCTTGTATTTCTTATCTTCTTGTATATTCTTATCTTCTCCTTCCTCTTCCACTTGCAGAAGAAGGCAGCCAGCCCTGGTTGTGCGGTGACTTCTTCAGCTTGGCTGACGTCTCCCTGGCAGTCACCTTACACCGGCTGAAGTTTCTCGGCCTCTCTCGTCGCTACTGGGGCAACGGTAACCGCGTGAACGTGGAAACATACTATGAACGTGTGGTGGAGCGCCCAGCCTTCAGGAGAGTACTGGGCCATGTCAACAACATCCTGATCTCTGCTGTCCTTCCTGTGGCCTTTCGCGTGGCCAGGAAGAATGCACCGGCTATTGTTGGTACCACTTTGTTGATAGGCGTTCTAGGAGGAGCCACATACCTCGCTTTTCTTTACATGAAGAAGAGGCTGACTGCCTTCAGCTGAGGGAAACTGAATTGGTTTGAGACCAAAGAGGGGTTTAAACAAACTCAAAGTGTCTAACGCTATAACACCCAGCATACGAGCAATTAATAAACATATGTTGCCCGAAATTGTTTTTTTGGGATGCTGGTTGCACAAAACACACTGCTGCATCACGCACCAAAGGATTGATTAGAAAGTCCAGCCAGTGCTTTCGCATGTTTTGCCATTAATCAAAGGTGCCACATCTGATGAGTATGCATCTGGATAGCACTGTGCATATTCACCAGCAACGATTTGGTAGGCAGTATGAAAAGTATGCCAACATATACAAATGCTAAAGTAGTTGGTCTGAAACAGATAATAATGGAAATATGATTGGGTCTTGCATCAAAAAGGCCATTTTAATAGGCAGATTGTTTTTACAGCACATGTGGCTGCACATGAATGCGCCATCCCTCTTCGGAAGAATCTGGACCATCCAATCATAACACAGCAGTGACGCAAATATTAGGAAATACGAGTAGACTTTCATACTGTAGCTAAAGTGATGAAAGCAATTACTATCTGAAAGCAACATATTTATAAATCCTGCACAAAAGGCATACTTGATATATATTAATGAACTAAGATGTGCACAAGCGCTGAATAAAGGCATCATTGTGTGTATTTTTTTTAAATTAAGGATCAGTTTTGCTTAACGTGTGCTTTTCATTTGCTGTTTAATTAATGGCAATATTTGCATGTTAGGAAAATAAAATAAATTAAAATCTCTGTGAGCAACTTTTTCAAATCTACATAGGAAGCTGACCTACATTTTCACTGTATCCCCAGCCTTCACATCTGCATATGTTTTTCTGTATAAATGATGCTTCCGTGTTTGATAGATTCACCGCGTAACGATGGTCGAATGAGTACTGTTACAGTCAATATGCAGACCATCCTTTTCAACATCTGTCTAAAATTAAACTGCTCCCAAACAACCTCTAGTGTTCCCTGTCATTCAAATATAATTAGGAGTGCCATTAAAAATTCACGGCACACCATCGCTTAATAAGCTATCGTATATCCTACAGGTTTATTCAAAGAGAAAACAGCTAGAAACCACTCGCATTTCCCAGAACCTGGATGCAAGTCAACATCTACAGTAATCTGTTTGCCCAGTCGCAACCTCCAGGCCAACGCTGACATTTAACATATGCTCCCCTTTGATTTAAACTCCTCCTCACGTGAGCTCAGCCCCCACATAAAACAGACACATGCTAGACCTTTCAACAAAGTCTGGCCTTTGTTGCACGAAGCTGGGTAGTGTAGCTGTCAAAGACATTCCTCACACGTGTTAAAGCCACATGTGAGCAAAGATGTCAAAAGACTTAAGTGAGGACTAGTGTACAAGTCTGGAAAATGCTGCTCTTTTGAATGGCAACCATAATGACATCATCATTTTTGTTTCAGAGTGCAGATGGGTTCTCTTGGGAGCTCTGAATGCATACATTCTGCTATAATTTAGCAAAGTGAGTGACCTACAAGATTTTTGTGCCGTATTAAAATTTAAATTTTCATTTGATTACAGGAAACACTAACAAAGGAAGAGTAAAAAGACTGCTTTCCAAACAAAAGCATGACAGATTATACATATTATTTATTAAATAGAAGATGGTATCATTAACCCTGATTCTGCAACAAAACTGCAGTACTCTGGCCCTATAAGCATGCATATTTACCACTAGAGGGCAGTGTTTTGTCAAAAACCTACTCATGCCAGTGAGTCTTATGGGAAGGGTCCAAATGCAGCCTTGCAGACCCAAGAAGCCAACTTCATGATACTACACAGAAAAGTCATCAGGAAGTGGGGCATGCTCAGTAAACTTCTGTTTGTTCCAAAATACACATAACACTGCTACTTTGTACATATGTGGTGGAATGCGTTCAGATACATTGATTTTTTTTTCTTAAGGACTTCTATATACAAGGGCAATATTTGAAGCCAAATGTGATTCAGCCCACTGACCAAATAAACCCCTTTCTGGTGCTGGTTGTGATCACAGGTTGTTCAAACGATTGGTCCTGACATCTCGGTATTCCTTTGTTTAAAATCCAGCAGGTGGTTCACAAGAATCAGCTCTGCACTTTTCAACAATGGTGACTGTTTTCTTTGTTGCAGACTCATTATGATATATTATGAGCAGTGAGTATACGAGTGTATCGCTCAACCCTCAGCACCCAGACATGTGCACCAAAATATTTGGATTGCTCCAAACACAGGGTCATGTGTTTATAGGCACTGGATTTGACAAATTAGCAGATGCATTTAAATGAACTGTTTCCAGTATTTTATTGTAAATGTGCTCTTCCCTGGCTTTTAATAGTATGTGGTTGTTTTCTGTCAAAACTTTAGATAAAATAGTTTCCTTCTTGAACTGCATTGCATTTACCTGCTTAATAAATGCGAGAGAAGTCTTGTCTGAGCACAGGGGGGTTTCTAAGAGTATTAAAAGGCTTTAACTGTAGGTGAACTGAATCACACTCAAGGATAAGATTCTTTTCACAAGCTGACACACACACACACACACACTTTAAGCTAGTCGGGCCTTGAAGGTAACAGCTTCCATTACTTTGCACCACATGCCCACCAAAATGCAAACTGTGTGAAGAATGAAACATTATTTAGAGAGAAGGTCAGATTTTGCATACTTCCCTACCTCTGAATACCCGACGAACCAAACATAAGGCTGAAAAGTGGTCAGACACAACCCTTTCATTTCAAATAAACACCTCCTTTTCAAGTGCACTGATGCCTTTAATGGTACCATCTAATGATTGGAGGCTGTGTAAGGTCAGGGACTGACAGGGGTTGTGAGGTGAGCAGAATCCATGTAAGGTTTCATGCATCTACCTGGCAGAAGACTATTACGGATAGAAAAAATAAGGCACCATGCTGTGGCTGATGTCCTTGATGATGTGGCGCTGGAGTGGAGGCTGCTTTGACCTGGTGGTTCCTTTGTGCTGTAATACGTAGACCCGTAGATTATTTGAATCTCTGTTTAGTGTCTCTTTAAACCTCTTTGGCATACTTTAAAGATGGTGACTGGCATCAAATCAGACCACTAAAGCAGAGCTGTATGGAGCCTCTTTGCTGCCTTTCAAATAAACAAAATTAACTGCATCACCAGCTCCCACTAGCTCTTCATCCCCCTTTCTTCCATGAAATCACTTTTCTCTCAACATAGTTCTTCTCGCTCTCTTTTCTGTTGCTTTTCTCAGTAGGGAACGTCTGTGTGTTGGGAGGGAGTAGAGCAGGTGTCTGTTTTGGAAACGGAAAGTTGCATGGAAACCCCCAGCAGACATAAAGACGAGCAGAAATGAGCGCAATAGAGGCTTGCGGTACAGTGCATCTGGGTGGCTGAAAGTGATGGATGGAAACCAGAGGCTTGGTGATGCAAGACAAGGGAGGGGTCAAGAACATTGCTGACCTCAGGGCTAAAACGACTTGGAAAACAGACCACGGAGCAATGTGAAAGCTGCAGAATGACCTGAAATTAGGGTTGTCAAAATCGAAAGCAGTAAAAAAAATTTAAAAAGAGATAAGAGTGATAATTATTCTTGCTAGAGTAGGGATTTGCTTGCAGGATTGCAAGTGTCTGTGCAGAAACAGGAGACAGGTGGACAGTTGGGGTGTTGAAGTGAGAGCTGTGCTGGATGTCCGCAGACAGGCAGACTGGGTAAACAGCAACCCACGCAGCAGTAGCTCGCAGCTGAGCTGACTTCCCCGTGACTCCTTCACTGCCAACTGAGAGAGTGGGATCATGACTTTTTACCAGAGGTGTGGACTCGAGTCACATGACTTGGACTCGAGTCAGACTCGAGTCATTAATTTTATGACTTTAGACTTGACTTGAAAAAATGTTCTAAGACTTGTGACTTGACTTGGACTTTTACACCAATGACTTGGGACTTGAATTGGACTTGAACCGGTTTACTTGAAAAGACTTGATATTTTACCCCAAATATAAAATTTAACATGCATATTATATAGAGATTGAAAATGTGACGTCATTCACGGGTAGAACCGCAAAGGATTCTGGGAACTCGTGGCAAGAGGTACTAGCGCACGCAGGCTTTCAATTGAAATCAGTCACACAGCGATAAAAAGAAACACAAAAATGTTGTCGCATGACAGCCACGAGAAGCTGACGGGTAAAGAGATCGGTTGTTATCGGATTACGTCGTTGAAGAGAAATTGTTCGAGCCATGTTTCCGAAGTAACAAAGAGGCGACGGATGGCCTGGATTGCAGCCACTCAAAGATCAAATATAACGTCCCAGAACACTCCAGCTCACAGGTTAGTCTGCTCCAAGCATTTACACGAAGGTCAGTCTGCTGTTGTAGTTAATGCGTCATTTTTCTTAACATAATTGGTGATATAGGTTACAAGCAAGTCTGGCGCTGAACGGAAATTGTCGCGCTATGCTCCTTTATTTATTGTGTTTATTGTGCATAAATAGTGAATTGTCCTGACACAATACTGCGTTTCGCTTCTGTTATTATGGTACATTGACAAAAACATATACTTTTATTCACAGGATAAAACAGTTGTTTTGTATCACTAATTGCACAGTAGGATTACAGCATACAGTATTATTGTCACTGCTACATTTCTGTGATGCTACCAGAAATTATTTCCACTGCTAATTAATTACCGTTGAGCTCAAAGGTCCTATTAATAAACGGTTAAGGAATGTGTATTTATGACGACGATTTGTGAGACTGGTAAACTTATGATACGTACGATGGTCTTTCGTTCTACACGGTGCATTTCAAAGTCCTGTACCCATCCGTCGGTAAACTGTACCTGGGCTTGTTGCAGTGACCTGAAGTTACTAAACTTCATGAGTGTATGCACTCACTCCAAGAACCGTATGATTATAAATATGCATATAAATATGCTACAATGAGATAGCTGACTTCATTTAACTAGCAAATGTTTTCCAGGCTACGTTGGTGATGCAGTTTTTTTTTTTTATATGTATGATATTTTTGTCATGCGATTTTAAAGCTGGTCCTACAACCGCATCCAAGAATAACATGCAGCTTATCTCAGAACTGTCGGTGAAAATTATTCTTGGAGCTAAGTTTAATTGAGCTGCATTTTAAAGAGGTGCAATTTCACAATTTGTGTATATTTTCTAAGTTCACTATTTTGTCATGTGTTGAGAAAAACACAGATTTAAAAATTACATGGTCTAATATTTACATTTAGCATAACTGCAACATTATTTTTTTCTTTTTTAAAGACTCGAAAGGACTTGAAATTCAAAGTTTCAGACTTGTGACTTGACTCGGACTTTTACACCAGTGACTTGAGACTCGACTCTGACTTGCCTGACATTACTTGAGACTTGACTTGAGACTTGAGGATAAAGACTTGAGACTTACTTGAGACTTGCAAAACAATGACTTGGTCCCACCTCTGCTTTTTACAGCAAGAGACTGTGAGCTGGGGTAACATTAGATTTGGGGAAATGTGGGATGCAGAAGGAAATGTCATGACAGCAAAGAAAAAGTGGTGATATAAACTTCTTTGTAACTGTTTTCCAGAAACTAGTGAAGTAATCAGAAAAGTGGAATCATCTAATCATCAAACCCTCCGTCACATCTGCAAAACCAGAGCAACAAAACGTGTCTTGCTCTCTGATTAGTCCAGACAAATGTCGAAGATGTTGGAGAAGATGATGACCTCCATTTGTTCCTTGTATATACAGTGAGATTACATAATAATACTGTAGACAAGGCCAAGAAAGACTACCTCAGTCAATAGAACAGCAGCTGTTTCGCTCTTTGTGCAACCGCAATTCTATCACTATTGTTGCATCACACGTTAGTCCTCCTGTCTTCTATTTCATTCTCTGATGGTTACTTTGGACACACAGTTTAGAACCAATGGGGAGAGATGTCCAGGGTTTGCTGGCGCTATCAATAACGTTCTAAAAAACCACCAACCTTTTCCAGAAAGCAGCCGGCACCGCCTCTTTTAGAGCATCTGCGATATACTGTTTGCTGAGTCGACAGAGGTGGGACCTCATGATGTTGACACTACCGTTAAAATGACCCCCCGCTGGCTCGCCCTTCACAGCTTTATGATGAAACCCTGTGCCACTATTCATCCCCACATGTGCTCCTCAAATATTTAAACTTGGCCTACATAAACACTGCTGTGCAGGGGAGATGGTACCCGACGCCTTTTGGAGCCGACCTGCCGCATTATAAATCTCGGTTCAATTGGCCAGATGTGGCCAGGTCAAACACACCATCAGGTTTTTATTGTGCAAATGAATTTTCTGTGCATCATGAGGTTGCCATTTCCAGGAAAAACTACTGCTTTCAGTGGAGATCTAAGGTGATGTGGGAAATTATTTCTCAGCAGCATTTTCAGTGCAGTGTGGCGGTGTTGGAGTTAGTTGGTTTGAAGTGGTAAAACATCCATGAGTCAAATGGACACAGTATACTGCAACAGAGGTCGCTACACCTGCAGTCTGTGCCTGTGAAAAAACTCTATGAGGAGCAACACAAGGAGTCCATGAGGAGTCCATCTTTCACACAGAGAACACTTCCACTCCCATGATCCCCCCTTGGTGATAGGGTGTGACCTTACCCGAAGGGATTTAAAATGCTATATAACACCTATCATATGCCACAACAAAGAAAAGACTTGAAATTGTCCTTAGATATCAGAATCAGTGAAAGACAGTAAAGTAATGAGCATAAACTGCTGAATAAGAACTACTCTATGCCTATGGGTTCTGTGACAGGTGGCGCATAGTGTATTATTTATCCCTTCAGTTCCCTCAAAGGTGCCCTTAAATAACCCACAACTCCCACACGTGTGTGTTCGTCTTCTGTAAATAAAACGTATAACCTTGCATTACCTGGCAGCCTGTGGTTTGGATGCATGCTACAGCCAGACATGAGTCCTCAACTCTGAAAGAAGATGTGAGGTTTACACACATCTCTCAACTCTGAGGTTCTCAGTTTGGTTTTACAGCTGTGACTTAAGCAAGCCAGTGAACTAGCAACATCTCACACGAGACCATTTTTCTGCACTCTGCACTAGTTCCCCCCGTGTTTGCTTGGGTTCTCTCCGAGCACTCTGGCTTCCTCCCACAGTTCAAAGACACGCAGTACAAACTGGTGATACTAAACTGACCATAAGTGTTAATTTGGGTTCGCTCTTAGCCATGCATCGGACTGGTGACAAACATAAAACAGTAATGCAGAAACATAAATTAAAGTGGAAAGGATCATTCCAGATATTTTTACTGACTGTCAGCACACAGAAGAAATATCAGAAATATTAATGGTTTCACTTGCTGTGAAATTTTATTGAACTGTTAGTGGTCGTAACACTGACTGTAAAGATGTCAGATGCATGCAGTTGCAATGATATCATACAATAAACCTACACTTGCCCGCTCCCTTGTTCACAATGTTCAGATTAGAAGACTTTTTACACCAGATGCCCTTTTCATCTGAAACTGGGCATCTCTTATTTGTTGCACAAATATGTGTAAACGACTACACTATGGATCCACCAGGTAATGATGTCATATGATATGAAATTATATGATTATATAAACAGTAAAAGAGAGCATTGCTTGGCATATTCAAAACCTTCCAGTCTATGAGCACAACAACTTAGCATGACCACATTAACAGTTTTCTGTGCACTCAGCCATACACTGTAAATAAAAGATGGGCATGACCACTTTGGTTAGTAAAAGCACATTTACTATCCTCAAGGTGAGCGTTCAATGCCACCTTGCTGGTTTGAAATTGGACATGATGCGGGATGAGTAGCTTCAACTGAAAAACCGAGTGACACTGTAGGCCCGCCCTAAAACATTGTCTGCTTTATCATCATTGTAACAGGTACCGTAATTTAAAAAACACCAAAAAGCCCATGTTATATTCAGTTGTTTAATTTAATAGAACAAAATTATTTCACCCACCAGGAAAGTTTTTATTTTGCAATCATAGATCAGTTGAAGGAGGACCTGATGACTTCCTACTAGCAGACCATTAAAAAAAACACGCTTCTGCTTCGGCTTTGCCTTTCACACACCAACAACACACACAAACATCCTTTTATGTTGCAGTCTATAAAGCAAGCACACACAAACACTAATCTGTTGCCCATTGGTCTTTGTCTGATTTCTCCTTTCTGTTTAGAATGCCATTATTAGTCAATTTATAATGTGATTGTAATTGTCTCCTTCTGTTATGCCAATGAGATTGTAATGAAGTTATATATTGCCCTATCAATGCGATCTCGATTAGCCTTTCCTCATATTGATAGCTGTGAATGCTACACGAAAGGCAACGAGAAAAATCCAAGTGAAATCAGCTGAGCTGGAGCGCTCTGATGGCAGCTTGTCCTCTCTGAACTTGTAAAGGCAATGACTGAGCACAATAATGCAATCTGACTGTTGTTGCAAAAACTCTTCTCCTGAGGGGAATTTCCTTTGACAAAGTGAAGATTTGAAAACAAATCCTCTTTGAGGGGGATGAAGGGGGCGGGTGGGATGTTTTTTGTGGGCATCTGATTCTCACTGGGACAGAAGCCTTTGGGATTTGGGGTTATATTTGATCTTGCAACCTTTGAACTGGTGGTATAGTTCTTTAAATGTCCACTTATCTTCACACAGACGTTCCATTTGTGTCCCAAATTCCACATCTCTGTTACAAACCAACATGCTATTTTCAAGATGGCTGCCAGGAAAGGAGCCTTACCGGGAGTGCGCTGAGACTTGAGCAAGCTTCAAGCTCAAGGTGATTCACTGCTGACAGTGAATGCAAATTGCTGCTGCTGCCACAAAACATCTGCTTTTGTTCTTTAAAAGAATACTTCATAATCTTAATAAGGTTCTTCTCTTTTCCACCATATCAACTATGAATTTCTTTTTTGTTTTTTTGTACAAAAGGCCAATTAGGAGGTACTACCATCGGACTCTTGAGGTCACAGGGGACAAACCAAGAAGCTCAGAGGATTATGCTATGAAACTGAAACAACAAAAAGAACACGTTGTAACCGGCATCAAAATTAAACACATGCGTGACACACTTAGTTTCACAGGATGTCAGCCATAACATACCCCTAAAAACTTAACAAAGACATGAAAACATGCTGACTCTGTGGATTATCTCTGAGAAGTGAGCAGGATAACAGGTGAAACTATATATGGTATTCTAAGCAGGCACTGGAAAAGCAGATTATGCATTGGCAGGATTTTTGCTGCCTCTTTGCCAAGCACAATACTCGACATAATGAGAAACACTTGTTTCAGCATGAACAATCCACCAAGCCGCACAGCATTCGAAAGGAACCGAGCGAGCTCGTGTTTTACTGTGTGTCATTAACACTGATTATTTTCGGTGGCCTTGGCTCGCAGCCGCAGAGTTATCCCAATGTGACAACTCCTATAAAAATATATGGCTTTATAAATGCCCTCGAGGTGTAGATTGCAAGTGGCACACAGGAGGTAGTCTATACGGTAGAGCATTTTTGAGGAGGAAACAAAACATTTCAAAGGAAATGAAGAGAAAGGGCTGCAACACAAACCATATTCATAACTGCTTCACAGGAAACTGGCTTTTCTTTTTATTGCTGTCTTACGATGAATACTTTGTCTTGTGGAGCCCATCTAACACAAGATACTGTTACTGAAAGAACAAATGAATAAACAATGTGTTTCTGTGTGACCAAATGTTGTCCAAGCGAAACAAATGAAACATTTTAAAAAAGCCATAATAAAATGACAGCTTCTTCTTTCTAATCACAAAACCCTCCGCATTTTGAATATGAAAAAGAGGAGAAATAGCTAAAGGACAGTCAGTCTATCAGGGGGTTTCTGTGATGCCAAAGGTTAATGCTCTTCTTTCCATCTCTTATGAAACAGTACTGTAACTACACCACTGGGATTTTAAAGTGAATGCATCTGTTGGGTAGGGATGAGGAAAACTGCATGGCAATAATCCTTCAACCAGAAACAAAGAGACCCATACACAAACCTCCCATGTCTGTTTATTTGAAGCCCATTTCAATTCTGTTGTTTAAAAAAAAAAAGCAAAACTGAAAACAAAATGAGCTTTAAAATTTTCTTATTTGGCTGTGTATCTCAGCAGTGCGATACAAAGAGAAGAATTAAATGGCAGAGGGTTTTATTGACACGGCTGTATTCATGGAGGATTGGAGAGGTCTGTTTTCTCTGACTAGCCTGAACCCACTAACACTAGCCAAGTGGAGAGCCATTTTTTCCCCCCATTGCTCCGAGTTCCCAATTGTCAAGCTACACTTTGGGGAATGAAGGACTTATATCGTGGCTCAAAGAGTTGGCAGTTTGTCTTGTAACCAGAAGGTTGCCGGTTCGAGCCCCAGCTCGGACAGTCTTGGTCGTTGTGTCCTTGGGCAAGACACTTCACCTACTGGTGATGGCCAGAGGGGCCGATGGCGCGATATAGCAGCCTCGCTTCTGTCAGTCTGCCCCAGGGCAGCTGTGGCTAAAACTGTAGCTGCCTCCACCAGTGTGTGAATGAATAGTGGAATTGTAAAGCGCTTTGAGGGCCCTGAAAAGCGCTATATAAATGCAATCCATTATTATTATTATATTTTGAAGCTCCTGCACCTCCTTTGGTTTATGGGCAAGAAATAAATGAGACATGTTTCTTTATCTGCCACAAAACACAAGCGTTAGCAAGAACTCACAGCACTGCTCAGCTGTAGTTAGCAATAGTAATTGTTAGTTATAGCCTCTGGAAGAAGGACAAAGTACATGGTGGTTTGGTCTGGATTGCATTATGATGACTTCAGTTTTAACCACAGAATCTGACCCATAGCCTGACATGTACGATCAGCCACTGCAGTCACTGCACAAAGCGTGCATCTTTGAAAGGTCAAGTTAACATGGTCATGTTTTCATTTCTAATAACTGAAAAACTCTTTTTACACTTTAATGACTCCAAAATGCAAAATGCTTTTGAATTATTCTTATTAGTCTCATTTCATCAAGGCCTACATTTTTGGCAGGTAGTTTGGCGTCAGCCTCTTCTAAATCCGGTTGTTATTGGTTTAGGCTAGTATTTAGAATAGAATAGAATAGAATAGAATAGCTCTTTATTGTCATTGTTACAAAAACACTGAAAGGCAGTTCAGCATCTCCCCATGTGTGTACACAATAGCGTAAGTATTTACACAATAACACAGACAAATTTACATTTACACAAGAAAGATATGTACAAGTTATACATACACCTGCATACATACAGATACAACCATACATACAGACACGCACATACATACATATATGTATATATGCATACATACGTACACACACATTTCCACATACACGCTTACATATATATATATATATATATGCATGTATATATATGTCAGATGGCTTGACTAAAGAGACTAAAGAGAAGACAGACTATCCACCTTGTACTCAGTTCAAACGCCTGCTTCTCTGATGGTACGGAGGTGTGTTAGTACCTGTGGTATTGATACCATCAATCCTGAAAGGTACACACAAGTTTTAGAGCAACATCCAGACATATTTTTTTTTAGTTAAGGCCTTGCATTTTTCAGTAAGACAATGCCAAACTGCACTTTGCATCTATTACAACAGCTTTAAACCTGTAATTTTGCTATACTTGAATGACAGAACATTGCTTGTCCAGAAGTCAGTAAACATGATCCTGTCCCAACTTTTTGGGAGTTTTTTTTTTTTTTAAGATGGTTTATTTCTGAAATCGAGCATTTGCTATGTTTGCTATGTTTCATTGTAAATTGAATATATTTTTTAAAAACTGTCTACAAATGACTCTACTTTTTAAAAATGTATTTATTTACATTTTTATTTACACTTTATCCAGCGCTGAAGTTTGGAATTGGGGTTGTGTTTGAAATTGCATGGCACAGGGATATCTACCTTTTACAGTTATACTTTGTATTTTTACACTCTTATCTGCCACACGGATGTTTCCGATACTCAAAACTGTTGAGCCGGAGAGGTGAGGGCCACAACTGGAAAATGTGCCACACACTGATACAATATAGTCATTTTGAGATATAAGTTCCAGTCATGCCAATCTGATGCTGAATTCAGCTGTTTAGTTCAGGCAACAAATTATCTTTAAAAAAAATGGTGTTCAGAGCAACACGAGTAAAATGAATTAGTCACGTTTTCTTGTGTTTTCTTGTGTTTTCTTGTTTTATTACCATGGCATTCAAGATGCGAAGTGGAACTGCATCGTGGGCTTCATGCTTTTGGAGGGTTGGTGTGAAGACTCCATTTCTGGATGGCAGTTCTGTACTAACAAACATTTGCACTGATATGGAGGTCTACTCACACCAACAAACTGTAAATGCTTAGTTTCGTTCCTTTGAGTGCAACCTCTCTGAAGATGATGCCATCTGAGTGATTCCCTGCTGTTTGTTGTGTTGAGTATGAATTATTATACGTCCTGGATGACATGGATTGATCATCACTCCTGACCACTCATGCCCACTCATGCCCTCTCTCCTCAAAGTTTATCATAATAACTCCTAACAAACAGCCTTTTCCATTCTTTGCAAGTCAAATGTTACACTTAGGTAATAGTGTATTATCTTTAAAGTTGGAAGTATTACATTTAAATGTACTCTTAACTGACTTCAGTTAAAAGCTGTGTTAAAACTAGACATAGTGAAGCTGGATGGTGATAATCTATTGGTTCATTACAAATGCTTCCAAGGACTTATTTGAAAGGAGCCTTGTCATACTGATTATAGACCTTTAAAACTTACACACTCACTAGCTGCATTGTTAGCTCTACCTGTTGAGCTGCTCTCAGTGCATTTAGACACATAGACATGAGCAAGACAACCTGCTGAAGCTCAAACTGAGCATCAGAATGGTGCGGAAAGGTAACTGCTTCAAGATCTGACATATTGTGGGCTACAATGGCAGAAGACTACATGGATGTCCCACTCCTGATGAGTAAGAACAGGAAACTGAAGCTCAGACACGGAGTCATCAAAGTGGACAATAAAAGATTGAAAGAACATTGACTGATCTGATAAATCTTGATTTTTGCTGCCAATTTTTCTTAAGTACCATGAAAGCATAGATTTGTCCTGCCTTTTATCAATGCTTCAGGCTGCTTTATTGTGTAATGGTGGGGGAAATATTTTCAGGGAACACTTTGTCCATCCCTTATTGACCACAGTGTGTCCATCTTCTGATGGCTGCTTCCAGCAGGATAACACACCGTGGTATAAAATACAAATGATCTCAAACTGATTTCTCGAACATAACATTGAGTTCACTGTACTCAAATGGCCTCCATAGTCAACAGATCATAATCCAGTAGGGCACTTTCGGGATGTGGTGGAACTGTGTGGTGCTATCTTATAAATATGAACCAAAATATCAGAGGAATGTTTCCAGCACCTTGTTCAATCTGTGCCATGAAGAGTTTATGCAGTTCTGAAGGTGAAAGGGGGTCCAACTTGGTACTAGCAAAGGTGTACATAATGAAATGTTCAGCAGTTGTATATGATAGGTTATAGGTTATGTGTTTAGCTTTCTTCCTTTACACTTAACGCATGCCTCAGACTACCTCAGACAGAGTACTCAGAGTATTTCAGAATAAAAAGTATATAACAGAGAGCAGAGGCAGACAGACATGGGAGGAACAAAGAAGCTGGAACTATCCACTATAAAACCCTCACCCACACCTCTGACTTTTAAGTTCACTTATGCAGACATATTCAGCTAGAGAGTTTGACCACTGCTTGTCCCTGCCCTGCTCTTCTCTGTCAATCCAAAAGCAATTCAGACTAGGCTCAGCCAAGCAGAGCCCCACATTACCACAGGTCATGCGTTCTGCAGCTCACCTAATAGACAGCCACACCAAGCTGACCACACTGACCAGAAGTTCAGGCTGTGGCCACAGAAATGAAAAGGGGCTTTAGGCAAATCAAAATAAATTCCATCATCACATGCATGAGTTGAAACTCAAATGCGCCACATAAACAAAGGAAAACTCCTACACAGCTGGAGAGTATTTTTGTCTAAGAGGGAATCTGCAACCTATTGAGGAAAATAAGGCTGAACTTCCAAAGTGTAAAATGAAGGTAGGAAGGGACAGTATATCAGGGAATTACAATTGTGGTTAGTGCTATCTGGTGTATTTTACTCAGTTATATTGGCTTATGGTGAACGGATTACTGCTGTACAATAGTCCATATATCAAACGATCACTATGGCATTACTGAGAGTTGAAAAACTGTCTAAAGTCTTTCATCTTTAATAAAATGATCAGCATTCTGCTCTACCAGGTGTAACAATTGAGTTTAACATCCAGACATCCATGAAAACGGAATTTATGACATTTAACGGAGTTAGAAGTTAGCAGAAAGTTAGCTCGCTAGCTTCTATCTAAATACAATATAGCATGTCCTGACTGCGGGGTTTTGGAAACAAATTAAAACGTACAACTCTGTTATCACTTCCAAAATAAATGAAGACAGAAAACTAAACAGCAGTGACGTTTGTAGGGTTACTGAAGTTTGGCTAGCTGGTATATAATGATGTGCTACGTGACCGCTAGCGACACAGCTATGTTAGCATAATATAAACAAGCTAACTTTTTTTCCACTCGATAAAAGTTAACGTGAGTGTTCTCGGTGGTCAGGAACAAATGTAATCGCATGGCAGGATGCTGTAAAAGGACCAAACTTCAGCCAGGAGAACAACTGAGATAATCCATCCACAATACGAGGTTAGTCATTCATATACTGCTGCATGGGCTGGGCTGTAGTTACATCCTAAGGTTTTAAAAACTGAGCTTAAATAAATGATTAGCAGTAATAAAAGCTGAGGGAGGTCAACAGTGATCACTGACTGTTTTAGGAGCTTTTTGAGATTAAATAGAAGAAAATACAAAACATTAAACAGGTTAACAACACAAAAGCCATATTAAACGCAGACTACTTTAGGCCCGGAAGTAGGATTCGTCACGTCTAGTGATGGGTAGTGATGTGCGGATCGATCCTGAAATATCGATTCCTCCGATACCAATCATTTATGTTCTAGAATCGATTCTCACATTAAAATATCGATATTTTAGTAATTTAGAGTAAATTTGTAGTTTATCATTAACAGGAACACAGTGGAAAGAAACTATAACATTCGGATTGCCTACATTCAAAGGAACTACTTCCTCTTCCGCCTTTCATGTGCGAAATACGGCTGTATAAATGTCTCGCAGCCCCTTGGCGTGCGCACTCACAACAATGGCTGAGCGTAATTGTGCGGATGTATTTTACCTCCACAAACAGCTGAGCCGTGGTTTGCAATAAATGTGGCAAAAAAAGTGAGGTGTTGTGGCCATACTTGCCAACCTTGAGACCTCAGAATTAGGGAGACATTCAAAAGGGCTGCTTGGGCGGATAAATATATTTTACAGGGTTTATTTATCGGATAAAATACGTTAAATGTCACCGTTATTATTGGCCGGCCCGGAAACAGCGGGGGTGTCCAAATTCAGAGGCTGCTTCCACCTGAGGACCGGCCTTCGCGGTCTAAAGAAAGCCGGGTAGTACGTCACGAGCTCCCTCGGTGGAGTGAAACTCTGCCGTCTGCTCCTTGCTGTCTAAAATATAACCGGACACTGACGTAAACTCTTCTGTTTAATCAGTTTTCTGTTTGACGTTTATTCAGCTGTGTGAAAACCCCGGAGGAACCCTCCCGAGGGAATAAAGTTTAATTTAATTTAATCTAATCTAATAACTTTAATCTCAGCCAAACCGATTTACTCACGAACAAATAAAACACTGAAAAAGCCAGACAAGAACATTTTTAAGTTATCAAAGTGACTTGTACATCATGTTTAACCCGAGTGGTGAAAGACCGCGGGGGTTTGAAGACGATGTGTCGGTCGGCTCAGATATTTGAAGTTTACACAGCTACATTCTCACCTGAAAATATGTTAAACGTTTTTTTGCGACCCAGAAAGAGAAATAAGAGTGATATTAAAACTAAGTCGCTGCCGTCATTGTTGGAAACTGGAATTGGCTGGGCCGCGCTATGAATTCTGCGATATGGTTTTTCAACTTTGTTGTCCGGGTGGAAAATCTGGAGAAAGGTGGGATTCTCCCGGAAAAATCGGGAGGGTTGGCATGTATGGTTGTGGCAACATCACTAACCTTGTCAAACACCTCAGAGTAAATCATATCACAAAATATGACGAGCGTATGTTGAGGCGAACTGAAGAGGAGGAGAGGGACAGGTGCTGCTAGGGTGAGAGTCTCTCACGGAGTCCTTTAGTCCTCCAGGCAGGCAAGGTGTTCAAATAGCACACAACTTTAGTTTTTTTATTTCTATATGATGAACTCTGCATTATTAAGTGATAAGAAGAAGGTATTCTGATGTCCTGTAATCATTATGACGCTATAATTTGAGATACAATAAATAAAATCCGTTTTGTACAAAGTATCGGTATCGGATCAGTATCGTCGATACCACCCTGAATATTACTTGGTATCGGATCGGAAAGGAAATCAGTGGTATCGCACATCACTAGTGATGGGTCGTTCGCGAACGAAATGGCTCTTAGAGCCGGCTCTTTGACGTGAACGACGCGAGCCGGCTCCTTATCGCG
Source organism: Copadichromis virginalis (assembly GCF_057382275.1). Taxonomy (NCBI): domain Eukaryota; kingdom Metazoa; phylum Chordata; class Actinopteri; order Cichliformes; family Cichlidae; genus Copadichromis; species Copadichromis virginalis. Next base: position 26,664,523 of record NC_140626.1, read on the forward strand.
AGCCGTCACGTGGGTTTTTTTTTTTTTTTTTTCTTTCTCTCAGCCTCTCTCTCGAGCCTTGTGCTTTACGCTGGGCAGAGGGGGGAGGGGCGGTAGTTACACTCAGTAGCACAGGAACAGAGCCAGAGAGAGAGAAAGAGAGGCAGGGACAACAACATTAGAAAGGTATAGTAATCATCCACAACTATTTTCGGTTGCAGATGATAAAGGATTGAGAAAGTTTATTCATGCAGGTCCATATGACAGAGAATATGCATGTTCTTTTAGTTTTCATATTATAATTTATATTTAATTGTGTTGTGGTTTGCAGTGTTTTGTGTTCTTTTCACTTTAAATTTGTGAAAGGAAAAAGCTGAAAATTTAAATAGTTAAAACTTGAAATGTGAATAGTTGATTTTTGTATTATATGATTTATTTATTAAATTTTATGTGGAGTGAATACATAAAAGTATATTTACGGTGGCCCCTAGAGACAAAGCACATACAAACTTCAAATCACGTACGAACTCTGAAGCATGTACAAACTCCAAAACACGTAAAAACACGTACAAACTCCAAAACACGTAAAAACTCCAAAACACGTAAAAACACGTACAAACTCCGAAGCACGTAAAAACTCAGAAGCATATAAAAACTCAGAAGCACATAAAAACTCAAAACACGTACAAAAGACAACAGAAGTGCTCCAGGATGCTGGGCACAGTGTTGAGCCTTTGTTATCTTGTGGCTACACAAGCCAGCAAGTACCAACGACCGGATTTGGTGTGTGGTAATAACAGGTAAATGAACTTTTTTTTAAATTATTTGAATATATATATGAGTGCCTGTGTATAAATACACAAACAATACACACATGCTTTCAATTGTGTGATTTAAGTGATCTAGTAGCTCTGCTTTGGAAGTTCAGTTCATGCTAGAAATGTGTTTTGGAGTTTATACGTGTTTTGTCTCTAGGGGCCACCGCATATATTTATATATAAACATATATAAATAAAACCACTTGTTTTTACGTTAGTAATTCCTTTTGTGCATAATTTTATATTATTGTTAATAATAAATTAATTAAAGCAACAAAACAACCTGAAGAGCCGGTTCGGAGCCGAAAGAGCCGGCTCTTTTTAGTGAGCCGAACCGAAAGAGCCGGATCTCTAAAAAGAGCCGGAAATCCCATCACTACTAGTCACGTCATCACTTAACGACCAGATTAATAAGGTCACAGGGACTACACTGTGTAAAGAGCCTGCCACATTAAGTATAATGGTTTTTAATAAAAATGTTTCTGCCTCAAGGCTTCATGTTGAAAGAAAGCCTCTCTATTTAACCAAATCCAAATAATTATCTGAGCAACTTTGCTGCTGGATGCCTCCAAACTCCATAAATATGCAATAAACTGGTTTGGACTGTAAACAGAATCATGCTTTCCATCTAAAGTATTTTGGTTTGTACACTAAAAAGACTTCTGTAAGGGCTGCTGAACTGCTCCAAATGATGACTAATTTGGCAAAGTGTCTGCAAAGCCTCAGTAGGATTGTGATTTCAGAAATATCCCCAGTTGTTCTGGGAATATTTTCTGTTTTTTGTTTGTTCCACTTTTGTCATTTGTTACCGGTCACCAGTGCCAGAATGTTAGACTCCAGTGAAAAGTCTATGAATCTGTGCCATGATGAACGAAAGCAGTTCTGAATGCAAAGGGGGGCCCAATCCTGTACTAGTAGGGTGTACCTAATAAAGTGTCCATTGAGTGTAAAGATGGTCTTTCAATTAAGAAAACAGTTGAAAGCCTTTAATGTTTTATTTCCTAGAGCATCCAAATGTTTTAGCGACTTTAGACCTCTATCTTTCCATGTTAACTTGAGCTACAATCCTCTATATTCACAATCAAAGTATGAGACAGTCAATCTAAAGAATCTGGAGCTTTCAAATGGACCTCAAAGATTTTCCCAGGAATACCTCAAATAACAACCCTACCTCAGACTTTGAATACTTCGTTTTAAGAGATGATGATACAGTGGAAAGTTTCTGTCTCTGTGATTATCTTCCTAAGACTCTAAATGTTGGGTTTGCTTTTAATTGTTCACAAGTCTGATGTTGATTACTTGGTAGTAAAGCTCCAAAAAACATTTCATTATCACCTTTTCTACTCTCTGCTCTGTGACTACAGAGTCTTGAAATGAAACATGCAATGTTATTAAATCTTCCCGCTTGGTGAGTAGTTGGCATCCTACATGCAAACTGCAGATGACTATGGCAATCTCATTGCAACCAAAGCAATCACAATTATGTTTTTGGTGCAGCAGACCCTGATTTCACCTGGCAACCACCACAAACCAGTGGCTTTACCCCCAAAGTTGCCAGGGGTGTGCAGCGCTGTGGTCCATTGATCACCTCTCCGGTTTGAGCCTGTCCAAAGACATGCTTGTCAATTGGTGATTCTAAAGTGCCTGTTGGTGTGATGGAAGTATTTAAAAAAGTGACGGCAGGGTGTGGAGACGGGAGCTGAGCCGAGGAAGCCTTCATGCATCAAATACCAAGAGTGTCAGGGGAACACCGGGGAGGACAACAACAAAACTAAAACAGGGAGCTAAGAACTTAATCACAAAAACTCGACTTCACTACTGTATGTTTTCAATGTTTTTGTCACTTTTTACAGAATCAAAGTCAAAGTAATGTCAGTACTTCCAAGCTTTAAACCCTGCATGGTCGTACTCTCTCCTGCACTCCATATTATCCTTTGTTGATCTACACACGTCTGTTGCTGCCACGGACGTCGCATGCTCGTACGTCATTGTCATGAGACACTCTTGTGAAGAAAATGACGAGGATTAGTAACGCAGTAATGTAGCCTGCTTACGGGAAAGTAACAGTAATCTAATTACCTTTTTTGCAATAGTAATCCCTTACTTTACTCGTTACTTGAAAAAAGTAATCAGACTATGCGGTGTTGCCCATCTCTGGTCCAAATACAGAAAGTATCATAGAAAGATTTAAGGTATCGTGCCACATTTGACCTCTGACCTCTTGTTCATGGTTAATAAATTAAGAGTCAAAGGGAAAGACAAATTTGAAACTTTGTTACTTACTACCGTTGTTTGGAATAGATAGGAATATAGGGAATTCCATATTTTTATTTAAAGACAGGACTCACATGTTTTCATTTCTAGTCTTTAAAACCTGTCTCTACCCATCTAGTATTAATTCCTTCTGAGATACAAGTATGTATATTATGCACACACACAAACACACATGCTGCTATTACCCATTTCTTGTTTTTATACCTAAGATGAATTATTGTTGAATGAAGACATTTTTCAAACACATGTAAAATGTGGCCAATTGTGTTTATTGGGTAAAGGAAAAGGTAGAAGGGGGAAAAGGGGGGATAGAAAGAAGGAAAGAGAGAGGAGAGAAAACCCTAACTATCCCCTCTGAGCAAGCACCAGGCGACAGTGGATAGGAAAAACTCCTTTAAAGTGAAAGAAACCTAAAGGAGAAACCTATGGCAGAACCAGGCTCAGGAGGGGGCAGTCAACTGCCGGGACTGGTCGGGGGGTGAGGGTGAAAAAAGAAAAAGGAGGGAGGGGAAGGGGGAAAATGAAGATGGAATAGAGGTGGAGGAAGACGAGCTTACATCAGGTGAGAAGCAGCAGTGTCCCTCCTCCAGAACCAGTGGAAACGTTTTCTCTTCTTTTTTAGATATTCTTCCACCAGCACTTTTTTCTCAATGATGAGGGTTTTCAGCTCATCCATTGTTTCTGTGTTTTCTTTCTCAAGTTTGTTGCATCTTTTCACCATGTCTTCTAATTGTTCTTGTTTTTCTTTAAGATGGTCTTTCAGTTCTTTAACTGTTGCCTCCTCTATTTGCTTTGCCTTGTGCACATCTGTGTGCATGTCTTCCAGCTGCTGGTTTCTCTTCTGGATATCTTGAAGTCTACACTGCAGGTCTTTATGTGTTTTCTGTTGTTCTTGCTTTTGTGCCTGGATTTCAGTGTTTTTGTGCTTCAAGGTCTTACGGTGTGTTCACACCGAACGCGATGGACGCGAATAAAACGCCCCAAACGCCCCTAATTTGACGCGTGTACATTCGCGTCTCAACGCGTGTCCAAGAAAAATCCATCGCGCGTCAAAATATGATATTTTGACGCGCGTGAACCGGAAATGTGGGAGGAATGTGGGAGGGAGTTGTGCCAGACCGGTATTTTTGCAAGATGGCAGCTATCGAGCTAGCGCTTGAAGAGAGAGTCTCCCTTCTCTATGTACTGTGGAGAGCAGAGTAGCGGCGTAAAGGACGTCCTCGCCGTACCTGGGTCCATCAGGTCCTCCAGAGGCATGAGCAGTTTGGTGAGTTTCACCACTTGCTCCAGGAGCTGCGCCTGGATGACGGCCGATTCCAGCGCTATCACCGTCATTCACTCAGCCAGTTTGAGGACCTGCTTTCCCTCGTCGGTCCCAGCATCGCCCGCCTAGACACCAACTACAGGCGCTCAATCCCACCTGCAGAGCGCCTGTCCGTCTGCCTGAGGTTAGTAAAACTATTTAATACGGTAGTCCTTTATTGATATCTGTGCTAATATGCTAATCCATCCAGTTATACACTGCTAACATGGATGTGCTATGCTAACAGTGAATGCTGTCGGTGTTTACTGAAAGCAAACTGTGGTACAGAGACGACTCTTTATAATATTTCTAGTGATACTCAGAAGCTCTCATCAAGCCCCGATTTAATTCGATTTATGCTGTTATCAGTGTTTGAATGATAGCATGGCTGTGGTGTCACATCAATGTATGCGCTCGGTGTTTGCTGATATCAAACTGTAGCATTAGGACCACTGAGTTAACCTTTGTAGTGATACTCACTCCTTTTTATTTAGACCTGGTTTAATTCTGGGATAGTTGAATATTTGTATATAATCCCTGCAGCTGTCAGACTCTATAGCAGGGGTCACAGCCTTTATTAAAACAGAGTTAGATAAAACTGAACAGTTTGGTTCATCTCTAGTTACATGGTTCTATCTTGATAAGCTGTCTTATCACAGATTAATTTTTCAAAAATATTAATGATTTAAGCAAGGAAAGGGCTACATGTCAACACACAACTCTTTATTTCTATTAATGTCTTACTTCATTCCTACCTGATTGACATGTTTAGGAATTGTGAGTGATTGGCTCACTGTAGTTGTGAAAGTTGCTACCAATCAAATTATGATATGTTAAAGTTAAAACAAAACACAACTGTTTTAGATATTATCTAATATACATTTTGTAATTATCCTTATAATTACAAAATGTTTTATGTAAGATTCATGTTTTGTGATTTATATCTGACATCACAAAAGTATTTTGGAATTTGAATAATGTATTTTGTAACTGCAGTACACATAATACTGATTTTGAACAATTTTGTCCAGGTTCCTTGTCACCGGGGACTCCTTCAGGACCATCGCGTTCAGTTTCAGAGTCGGTGTGTCCACGGTGAGCCAGATCACCCCCCAGGCAGCGACGTCCATCTGGGACTGTCTAGTGGACGACTTCATGGCTGTGCCTTCACCTGGAGACTGGCGGTTCATCACAGAGGGATTCCAGGAGCGCTGGAACTTTCCTCTGTGCTGTGCAGCTCTGGATGGGAAGCACGTCCAGACAAAGGCACCCCATATATCATATAGGAGACACACACATTGATATACACTAAATATTCATTTCATTTCTTTTTTGTGGTGCCCAAATTGATGCACCTGCTTGATTTTGTTTAAACAATTATTGCACACTTTCTGTAAATCCAGTAAACTTCTTTTCACTTCTCAAATATCACTGTGTGTGTCTCCTGTATGATATTTAACTGACATTTTTTATTGTAACAACCAACGATTTATACAGGAAAATAATGTCTATTAACAAGGTTGCCCAAACTTCTGCATCCCACTGTATCAGTATATTTTGTCATTAGTATAATATGAAATAAATTCTACATGTGTCAAGTTGTGTGCCAACATTTGCTGTGTAGTAGAACTGAGACATTAGTCATTATAAAAATTTATTTGAAATAATATTAAAAGTCTCAAACAGAAAAACATTAAACATAAATATATAAAATATAAGAATTTACAGAGAGACAGGAATAAAAAGGACCCAGCTGCTCTCCAGAGCAGGAACAAGGCTGAGGAGGAAATGCTCCATTGGAGACTGGTGTGGACTCTTCAGGGACTCCAGGATGGCCAGCTCCACCGCCGATGGACCGTCCTGGGACCCGTCCCTCATCTGCCTCAGAGCCGTCCTCCTCTGTGGGCCTGTAAAACAGCACAAAACACAAAGAAATGAGAAGGCTGCTACTAGATTTTAATTTCAACATTGAAAGAAAAAAAAAAAACAATAACAGGATATAATCAGATTGGTTGTAGATATTTAGTAAAGGTGATCACAAGGGAATCCCACCGACTAAAAAGGTATCAGTGCTTGCTGTACATATCTGTGGGTGCAGCAGCAGGAGCTCAGGGACTGGGTATGCTCTGCTGCAGAATCAGTTCGTTCTATCAATACAGTATTAAATGTTAACAGGTTGGATATAATAATCGTAGAGTAGACAGTGGTCCCTCATTTATTGCAGGGGTTCTCAGAATAACTAGCCCCTGGCCACGCACTTTATACACTGTTTTCCCCACACTCATGAACATTGGTCACAGTTCTCACAATTGATTCTCAAAGTGCAAACCTTTGTAGATTGCAAAACGTAAAAGTATTATTATGCCGCGGTTTGTCTTCATCTGCGCGCCACTTTCGTGCGCCTTTTTCCCTCACGGTGCAGGTGTCTATTTCCGAATGAGGCTCATAGTTATGGGTGTTTTTGTGCTGTTTTTTCTATTGGACGCGATGGTTATCAAAACCAAACGTGATAAATTTGGCAAGCGCAGGAGACACGACACGGAGGAGATTTGTCAATCAGGCTGCAGAATGCAATGCTGTACTGTGCAATAAAAAATCAGCGAAAAAGCAAAGCAGTGACGGATGAACAGCGGGACCACTGTGTGCTGTTTATTAATAAACAATAAAATATATTCCTAAATGACAACATGCATAAAAGCAGAACGGTATTTGTACGTCAGTGGGAAAATAGCGGTGGCTTGCTAGCTTTTGTGCGGCTTCCCCGGGTCAGTGAAAACTTTCAAAAGAGAAATGAATGAACTTACCAGGTTGCCCGATCTCTTCACATATCTTCCTCCAAGCTCGGTCCTTTTTATTCCTGTCTCGGTACTGAAAGCAGCTGGTGTTGTACAGCTCCGAGTTGTTTGCTACCGCATTGATTAGCCTTCCCCTCCATTGAAGTATGAAAGGCTTTGGCTGGATCTGCCCCTTTGACCTAGGTAACAGCCACGTCACCAGGCTCCTGATTGGTTGTCGCGGCGCGATTTGACGCTGGAGTTCAGATTTTTCCAACTCGAGCGGTAGACGCGAAACGCGCGTATGCACAAAATGCAACACAAAAACTCACGCGCGTGGTTTTATTCGCGAGTCAAACGCGCCAGACGCGCTGCACTGACGCGCGTTTCACGCGTTTTGGCGTTTTCGCGACGCAAATCTGCTTCCGAATTTTCGCGGGACCCGCAATCGCGCGTCATCGCGCCTTTCCATTGACTTTACATGTAAACCTGACGCTCTATTCGCGTCCATCGCGTTCGGTGTGAACACACCGTTAGAAAGTTCTTCAAGTTCTGTATTTTTTCTCAGCATTTCATTGATGCTACTCTGCATTGCTGAGCATTGATTTGCCAGTTTTTTCTTTTCTCCTTCCAGTACAGTTGTTTTGTACTTCGTTTCATTATACAGTTCTTGGAGTTCTTCATTTTTCCTCTGAAGAATAAGTTTTTCTTCTTCCAGTTGTATTTTCTGTTGGTCTTTTTCTTGAAGCAGCTCGTTATTTCCGTGCACTTTTTTATCGAGCCTGATTTGGAGCAATCTGTGTTTTTCCTCCATCTCGTCAACATTGGAGCCCATTTGTTTCAGTTTAATTTCCATTTGCTTCTTGTTTTGAAGCAACTGTTGATTTTTGTGCAGAGTTTTGTCATGTTTCACCTGCAGAGCTTTGTGTTTTTCCTCCATGGCTTGGAGTTTGCTCTGCAGGTCTCTCTGCTCTACGGGCTCTTGTTTCTTGTCTTGGAGGATCTCCTTATTTCTCTCCAGAGCTTCATCAAGCATAACTTGGAAGCCTTCATTTTGTTTCTCGATGTCCCTCAGCTTGCAATCCATTTCTTCCTGATGTATTTTCTGTTGGTCTTTCTCGTGAAGCATCTCTTTATTTTTGAGCAGTGCTTCCTCAAGAGTCATTTGCAGCATTTTCAGTTCTTCCTCCAAGACTTCAAGCTTGGAGTCCGTTTCTTTCTCGAGCATTTCTTGTTGCTCTCTCTCTTGAATGAACTCTTTATTTCTGTGCACTGTTTTCTCGAGCCTGATTTGGAGCAATCTGTGTTTTTCCTCCATCTCGTCAACATTGGAGTCCATTTGTTTCTTTTCCATTTCCATTTGCTTCTTGTCTTGAAGCAACTGTTGATTTTTGTGCAGAGTTGCTGCATGTTTCACCTGCAGCGCTTTGTATTTTTCCTCCATGGCTTGGAGTTTGTGCTGCATGTCTCTCTGCTGTGTGGACTGTTGTTTCTCTTCTTGGTGGATTTCTTTCAGTTTTTCCAGAGCTTCGCCAAGCTTCTCTTGGAGCTCCTGATTCTTCTTGAGCATGTTTTCCTGTTTTATGCTCTCTTTTTTCTCCTTTTGGAGCAGATCTTTAATTTTTTCCAGAGCTCCATCAAGCTTTTCTTGGAGCTCCTGATTCTTCTCGTCTTGGAGAGCCCATTGTTTCTCCTCAATAATACCCTGTTTTTCTTGAAGCTGGTAGGATAATTCTTCTAATTCAGTGCTCTTTCTCTCGTTTTCTTCCGTCAGGATCTTAATCTTCTCTCTGTTCATGAGATTTTCATTCTCCATTTCTTCCAGTCGCTTTTCCTCTAACTCTACCTGTTCATCCCAAGGAAGAGAGCTGATATAAGGGTCTAGGGACTCATACCATGGAATAGAGCTGGGGTCAACTTCTTGTCTTTCTTGCTGTTTCTGAGACATGTTGGAGTCTGTATACCGTGAGTACGGAAAGGATCCAAATGTTTGAAAATGCTTTACTGGTGAACGTTTGAATGCTGCTAACACAAGTGCTGCAAATAACGGACTAAAAGTTGAACATCCTCACCCCTACTTAAGACTTCATGAGGATCAAAGCTTCAAAGGATCAATGCTTTAGAAGCCTGTGACATCAGAATTCCATAAGCCAATGAGGTTGTCACATGACATTTTTGAATGAGGTCATATTTTTGTATGAATTGTTTTATAAATAACATCAACATTCCGTGAGCCAATGAGGTTCTTACATGACTTTTGAATGAGGATAATTTTTTTACTTGGAAAATTACCAATAAAGTTTCAATCCCTGTTATTTTTGTAAAAAAAAAAAAGAAGTATTATTGCAATAACATACAAAGTGAGTAAAGAAAGTAAGTAAAAGTACAGTTTTATTTATACAGCACCTTTCAAGACAAATTCATTTTGTTTGTGTTGTATTGGTAACTCGTTGAAGTGTTACTGGGTATCATAACCAGACAGTTTGCACATACAGTGAGTGAAAGCATTGGGTGGACTGAATCAGGGTGTAGAGGATGATGATTTGTGCTGAAAAATAGAAAGTCCAGGTTTTTTCTTTTCAGAAAAAGCAACTGCATTGAGTTAGAGAAGCTACAGTTGGTCTCTGTGTGAGACTCACAAAAAGAAAGAAGTATAAAATGCATAACAGGTGCATGTACAGCCAAATATGGGCATGTGCACACTTTTTTAAATCCCTGCTCTGCTGGATGGAGTTCTGCCAACAATCCCCACAGGCCTATTTAACAATCTCCCTCCCTCAAACTTCATATCATATGCTCCTACATGTGGGCGTGTGTTTGCGTGTGCGAGTGTGTGTGTGTGCGTCACTGTGTGAACTCTGAATTGGGTGCATTTTACGGTCTTTCTGCCAGGCTACGTCATTTCTCTAATGGCTCCGTGCTTTCACATTGGCAGCGTTACGTTACATGAATCATTATTTACAAAGATATGGGCAAAGGACCAGTCATGAACACACTTGGGTTCGGTAAAAGCACATTAACTAGTAATTGTGTGGCTGTTGTAGCATTAATACAAAGAAACAGCATCAGTTTTCTCCTGCATGACATCATTTTTGTTTAGTTTTCTGAAGTCAGCCCTGAAACCAGTGCTGAACAACAATGAGAGAATTTTTAGCATTTGATTTTTCTATAATGCCAACTAACATTTCTTTGCTATTTACCAGTACTTGGAGGTAAACATTTATGCTCTAAATGCTGCAGATAGGTCTACCTGGTTGAAAGGGAAAGCAGAAAAGAAGGGAATGTTGTTTTGGGGGTCTTAATAGTATGTCCTTTGAGTGTGTTTTACGTCACTACCACCCACGGCTTTTCCTCCACATATGGTGAGGTTCCAGGAATCTGTTTCCTCAGCCTGTTCTTGATGACATGGGTCACATCACTGACACTGCACATGCTGAGGAGAGATGGACCAACAGCTCAAGGCTTAGAACACTTGGAGGGTGACTGTTGGCTTTAGTGTTGGATTATGTCCTAATCTTCAATAAAAAAGAAGTAAAAAGGCTTAAAGATCAATGCACATGAACTTTCAAAGCTAAGAGCTTTTACTCTGGTTTTAGTGGTGGTTTTAGCGCATTATATTTAATGCCTGTAAAAAAAACTGATGTTTTCTGGCAACGTGGCAGAATCATCAAAAGCAAATAGGCTTAGTCACTCTTATTTTTTATTTTATTTTTTTGCTTTGAGCTTAAAGATTGCTTCCTTTCATATACTGGGTATGAGAGCTAACAGCACTTCACACAAGGAAAAGGTAACACAAGCAACAAAATCTGCCTCCCAGTACACAAATCAAACATTATGTCTCATTTGCATAACCTGTAAAATATCAACATATAAAGCAACAGTTAATGATGGAATAAAGGAATAAAAAACACGTTATCTGTGCACTTCTTGTGTGTCATTTCTGTTATGGTCTTCGATTTTGACACAGGGTTTTTGTGTTTTTGTTCTCCTTTTTAATAATCGTCTTCACTTTGATTCTTTGGTTGCTTATTGTGTTTTCAGCCTTGTTTCTTTTGTGACAGTTACTGTTGTGTTTGTGGTATTCCTAGCCTTCCCTGAATTTCCAATATAAAGTTAATTCTCTGTCTCAATGTTAGTGAGTCCCTGTTTCATGACTTTCCTGTATTATTTTGATAGTCATGGGTCTGTAGTTTACTTCATTGTGTCCAGTTTCAAGGTGTCTCCACTTTACCCTCATCACCCTTAGTTGCTTAGTAGCTTTTTCCTTGCTAGAGTTTCCAATTACCCTAGAGGCAAGAGAGAGGTATCTTCTCTCAGCTCTTGATTACAAAGCAAATAAAACAATTTCTCTAAATGTCGAGGTGGTCTTGAATCTTTTAGGCAATAATGTCACAGTAGCTGTCTGATGTCATTTTGGCTTTTCCCCCCCATGACAGGTAGACAAACACAAGAGATGTAAGAAGACAAGCAGTATAAATGACTTAAATTTCATTGGCTAGATGCCTCTTTTTTTCCTTCACTATACTCTCTGTAAAAAATACCGCAAATCCCAGAATGAGGGACACTATCAAAATAAAACGCGACCCTTTCTGAAGGGTGGAAATCCCCAATTTAGTGGGCTTTAAATCAAATCCACACTAACACTTTGTTAGCCAGAATCTGCCTCATTCCCATATTATAGCAATATCTGCGATGCTGAAAAAAGTCTGGATAGGTGGCATATGCAAAGTAAAGATATCTTCATTAAATAATCCATTTCACACCCGGTGGTTCTTGGTGTAAAGGCTGTCTCTGCATCCAGCTGCAGAGGATTTGAGGCAAATCTGAAGCTCAAAGCCTTCCAGTTAAAACAGAATGAAGCAGCCTGTGGATTCCCACTTAGATGCCACTTGGATGCAGCTGAATGCTAAATTGAAATATTTATGTACACTTGGCCTCTATTTACATACTGTGGTATTTGCACTTTCCAGACTTTTGACCACATTTGAAGGATCAGCTAATCCCAGAAGTAGGTGTTCTTGCAGATAGCAACTGCAGATTTTCTCATTTGAAAAATCCTTTAAGACTGATACAGTATAAGAATACAAAACTTAACTACTGACACTGATGTCTCAATACTAGCAATAAAATAACTAGTATTGGTTATGGCGTTTATCCACACAACTTGATGATCCGCTGATATGTGGATGTGGATATTGATATTTGAACCAAGCTGCAGCTCATTTTAAACTTTATACCAGATAATTATTAGTATGTAGCCGCTGCTATCATGAATTCTGGAAACTTAATCAGTCGCTCATATTCCACTGCTTGTTCATGCAAACGTCTAATCAATCAGTCAGCATTAGGTTTGTAGAAATGGTCACAATGACCAGCTGAAGTTCAAACCGAGCGTCAGAATGGGAATAAAGGGGATTTAAGTGCCTGACTTTCTGAGTATTCCAGAAACTGGGATTTTCCCACACAACCATTTTTACAGAAAATGGTCTGACAAAGAGAAAATATCAACTGGGCTGCAGTTCTCTGGGCAAAAATGCCCTATTGATGCCAGGCAGTTCAGAGGTCAGAGGAGAAGAGTCAAACTGTGCCAAGCTGCTAGGAAGACAGCACTAACTCAAATAGCCGATCATTCCAACCATTGTTTGAAGCAGAGCATCTCTGAATGCACATTATTTCTGACCATGAAACAGTGAGTGGAAGATCACATTGAGTGCACCTCCTGTTAGCTAAGAGCTGGAAACGGTAGTTATAATTCACAGGTGCTCACATTGACTGGTCTGATGAGCAGTGTTGGTCAAGTTATTTGAAAAAAGTAATCAGTAACTAATTACTGATTACTTCCCCTAAAAAGTAATCCCGTTACTTTACTGATTACTTATTTTCAAAAGTAATTAATTACTTAGTTACTTTTTAAAAACACGATTTACAACCTGAAATAGGTGATAAAGCGATAGATCTTTCAGCCCAATTCTACTTTTTCTGCATAATCCATCATACAAAATGTAAACAAATGGAAAAGTCTCTTTTTTTTTTACTTTCATAGTTTTATTAAGTTTAATTTTTTAACTTTATGCATCAAGCAAAAATCTAATTATATGCAACATTCTCTGACTGGAAGAAATTTGTTTAATATTTAAACCTATTTTCTGCAAATTCCAGCACATAAAATATATATATATTTTTTTGTGTTTACACTCAGTCTTTCAAATAGATGCAAGTAAAACACAGCAGAAAATAAATAAAGTCAAAGACTAGCGGTCCTTAGGCGGAGGTTTACCCTGGTGCAGGTGTGCCGCAGCGGTCAGTGGAAGGATACGGCAGTTTCTCTTTGAATTTCCCATTACGTGGTAGCGCACTTGGAGCTTGCTTGGAAGTTTAGGGGTTTTTTTCGCTGTAAAAAGATGTTTTCTTCCCACGCACAATGCTAATGGACGTTAATGTTTTTGTCACTTTTTATGGAATCAAACTCAAAGTAAGGTCAGTACTTCCACGCTTTAAACGCTGCACGCTCATACTCTCTCCCTTACTTGATATATGATCCACTGTTGATCTGCACACAGCTGTTGTCCCGACCGTCGCACTTGCTTACGTCACTGTCATGAGACATTCTCGCAAAAAAATCACGGTTTTAGTAACGCAGTAACGCAGCGTTCCTACGGGAAAGTAAAGCTAGTAACGCAGTAACGCGTTACTGCCCATCTCTGCTGATGAGTCTCAATTTCTGTCACATGTTAGGGTCAGAATTTGGCATAAATAACATAAAAGCATCCATCCTGCCTTGTATCAGCTGTTAGAGCTTGTGTTGGGGTGATGATGTGGATGATATTTTCCTGGCTCACTTTGGGCTCCTTGTAACCAGCTGAGCACAGCCTGCCTGAGTATCATTGCAGACCATGTCCATCACTTTATGAACACAGTGTACCCATCTTCTGATGAGTGCTTCCAGCAACTGTGTGATGCTATCGTGTCAATATGGACCAACTATCAATGAGGAATGTTTCCAGCCCCTTGCTGAATCAATGCTGTGAAGAATTGAGGCAGTTCTGAAGGCAAAAAGGCATCCGATCTGATATTAGCAAGGTGTACCTAACAACGTGGCTGGTGAGTGTATTTTAGTTGGGCCATTTTAGCATTTAGTGCATGCTTTGCTTCACACCACATCCCCATTTCCTCTTCCTCTATTACCAAACTAGATAGGCTCAGCTCACGCCAACATTTTCAAGATAGTTAATTTACAATATCTTGGCAACAACGTGCTTTTTTCAAAGACTTCAAATATCTGGTCATCCCACCCAGCGTGGAAGCAAAAAGTAATCCAGCTGCTGTATGATTCATGGAAACATTCAAAGCTCAGTGTCTTACCATGCATCAAGAAAAGCCAGTGGAAAAAAAGAAAGAAAAGTTTGCCAGCTGATCTCACTGTCAAATTTTATGAGTAGGTAATATTACATAATTTGTTGAGCATATGCATCCTCACAGCAGTTGACACCACCGGGTTCTGTGTCCAACACAGAGTTCGGACCACCTTATTCTCCCACCATCTGCAATCATGCAGAGTGGATGCTGATATGTGAATGGAGAGCGCTTAAAAGAACACCTGTTTTTCTTATTGACGGCCGTGTTTATACCAGTAGCATATCCACACTTGTTGGACAGATTCTGAATAAAGTTCACAGACTGTGTTATTGGCACAGGGGAAATGTAACTGGGTGAGAAGTTATTTGATAGCAGACACACTATCCTTGCTTAAATGCATTGTGCATTGCATATTGATAGGAATGACTTTTACAGATGCTATAAAAGCTTTCAGAGAAGAAAAGTTAAGTTGGCTCTTTTACATAGAACACCTGGTTCTGGTTTGGTAATGGACTTGATTGTCTGCTAGTCTGCATCAGTCAAATAGGTCACAGTAAATATGGTCATGAATAAAACAGTTCAAGGCAAATTTGGGCAAATAGCACCCGCACTCTTTAGTGACTGGTTTGACTGAAGCTTGCTAGTTTTGGAAAGAAATTAATACAGGAAATTGTGGCGATGATGCTCTAACAGTGACAGAATTTCCAACCATAGACTCCATCCATCTGGAATCACTCCGCTACTGTGTATCTGGGGACTGAGCTGTTCGGGTCAGAGGACATGGAAAGGTTTGTCATTAAAAGAGTGTTGAGAAATACCTCGGAAGGACACTGCTACTCTTCTGAAACGTGGCCCAGCCAATAATAACAACAACAGACATAGAAGGCGAGGTGTAATGTTAGATGACGGGAGTGGTTGTAGAAGTTTTACAGACGTTTTCCCGCTGGTTGTTACTTCTCCTGGATGTTTGACCTGCTTGTGTGATGTTTACAGTTTGACGTTGAAAGATTTTTGCCAAGTTCTTCAGCTTAAGCTAGAAGGCTGTGCTTACTTTGAATTTGACACCTGTACACATGTTTGCGTTGTGCGCTCTTGATGATCAATATTTAAAATGGTCCTTCTAGAAGTCCTTTGAAACTGGCCGATGTTCAGAAAGTAGAAAGGACATCCACTAGTAACAAGGTCCATGGTTTTATCAAGTCTTGTCACTTGAAAGCTAGAGAAACCCTAACACACACACACACACACACACACACACACAAAATGATAATCCCACCGTGCAACATGTAGTTAAATTGCTAAAATAAAAATTCTGAAAATGCTCAAATGTGATCAAATTCAAGGGGGCAGGTGAGGTAGGGGTTAAAGGGAAGGATGAGTGCATTGGGAATTTTGTAGCGTGTCTAAAGTGTCAGATAACTTCAGGCTGAAAAAAATAAGGGAATGAACTAAAACTGAGAAGGATAAACCAGCAGAATACATGACAGACATACATCCTTCACTGTCCTGATTTT
Source organism: Copadichromis virginalis (assembly GCF_057382275.1). Classification (NCBI taxonomy): domain Eukaryota; kingdom Metazoa; phylum Chordata; class Actinopteri; order Cichliformes; family Cichlidae; genus Copadichromis; species Copadichromis virginalis. The sequence continues at coordinate 26,680,541 of NC_140626.1, forward strand.
GTTAGGTGTGGCTGTGTGCAGGCAGGAATAGGACCCAGGGTGCAGACTCCAGAGACAGAACTTAAACCAAAACAGCTTTAATGCTGAACGCAAACATCATATAACTAGGAAAAACTCAAAATAAACTTACACCAGTGGATGAGCAAAACACACAGCAAAGTAAACGGTAGATCACCACACAGACACAGAGAAACACTGGGCTTAAATACACAGAGGGAGCAATCAGGGAATGAGTAACAGGAGGGAAACACAGCTGGGACAAATCAGAACTGACGAGACCAAAGAAGCGTAAACTGAACACACTGAGATAAGACACAGACCTTCAAAGTAAAACAGGAAACGCATAACACAGACTCACATGCAGGCACTACAGAGGGAACAGAGACGTGGGAACAGGGCAGACACAAACACTGACTGAACACGGGGATATAGGAACTTAAGATACACATAGACGCGAACTAGACAAGGGGATGCAGGTGATAGGGGAGACAGAGCAACTAAAGAAGACAGAGACCTAAGCCATAAGACAGAACTCAAAGAAACCAAAAACTAGACAGTATAAATAATATCATAAACTCAAAAACCCTGGGTCGACGACCCAGGCATCCTAACAGATTTTCATAATGTATGTGAAGGACATCGAAGAAAAAAAAGAAAAGAAAAGAACAAGCCTTAAAAGTCAGCTTTAAAATGACAGCTGATATTTTTTTCTCGAAAGTTGCCTGAGCTCTTAAAAAAATCTCACTTTCTAAACTTACAATAAAAATAGTGGTTGATAAAGAGACAAACTATATAATAAGTTATTCATTTGTGTGCATGTGTCTATCTGTGTTTTTGTGTGTTAGGGTGGGGCAGCGATGGACATTTCAGACTCCCTGATGAGCTGCAAGGACGGTTGTGGATAGTCTGGCCTGGAGGAAGGGAAATCACCATTTCACATCTGTCAGTGAAATCAACATTACTTTCCCCCCCCGTTTTTTGTCATTTTTGGACAAATATCAACTGAAAAAGGACAGACATGGTTTGATTTAGTGCATTGAAAAATGAGTATGGCTTTGAATTCCATGCCTTTTCATATTTCATTGGAACCTGCCACTGTGAATTTTCTTTCATTGAACCGACAGCTGTAGGTTTTTCAATACATTCACACAGCTGCTCCAAGAGCTGTAAATTCTTTGGTTTCTTTTGCCAACAATTCCAGAAACCAAAGTATCTGCAGTTTAGGTTTGCTTTATTTTCATTTCTCTTATGGCCTACACTGCAGTCTTATATCCTGAGGTGCTGCTCATCTGCTTAAAAGCAGTAAAAACAGATATTAAGACAAGTTCTTGCATTAATTGCAACCATGTGCAGCTGGTGGGAGCTGTAGCTGCACGTGGAGCAGCCGTGTGTCTTGATGAGTCTCTATAGCAGTTTGATATTCAACAGGAAACAGGGACAGGAAATGTGCACTGGCTTTGCAACGCTGGGATACATTGGACTCACTGCTGAACAAGCTAGAACAGAAATCCAGCAGCTGGTTGGATTTGTTTTGGCCCAGGGCTGACCAACTCAGGGCCTACCAAGACCTAGACAAATGTCCTCACTGATAACAAATAGTTTCTGCCACAGTTCGAAAAGTTCTATCAGCCCAAATTTATATACAGTCATGCAAAAAACGAAAAATTCAGTCATGGTAAAAACTAAGTATACGGTCAATGCTTCCATAGGAATTAAGATGGTAAGTAGCAACCAGGTGCTGCTAATCAAATGTACCTCATTAGCTGATGAAGTGAGTACCTGGAGAGGTTTTGACTGTTTTCTGGTCTGGAGCATTTAGGTGTGTGTTAACGCAATGCTATAGTCCTCGTAGGATTGGACGTTCCAGCAAATTCACCCTGCAGCCGGGCCATGCAATGCTCAGAGAAACTGGGAAAAAAAGTATGTTAATGTTAAAGTTCATGCAGGAAAAAGACTGAACAAGTTTGATTTGTTTGGAAGGGTTGCCAGGAGAAAGCCTCTTCACTCATCTCAACAAAGGACATTGCAGCATGGTTTATGTTTGCAAAGTTCAATTTCAAAGTGATGATGTCTGGCCATAATACACAGTGCCGTCTTTGGTGAGAACCAAATGCTGCATATCAGCACAAACACCTCATACCAACTGTCAAACATAGTGGTGAGGGGTGATGGTTTGAGCTTGTTTTATACCCACAAGATGGCCACCTTGCAGTTGACTATGAACTCCTTTAGTGTTTTAGAGTCAAATGTGAGGTCAGAGTGACTGAAAAAGAAAATAAGAATCAGTGTGTTGCAATGACTGAGTCAAAGTTCAGATCTGAACCTACTGAAATGCTGTGGTCCTTAAGAGAACTGTGCAAATGAATGGCCACAAATCTCAGTAAGCTAAAGCAATGTTCTGAAGAACAGTGGGCCAAATTTCCTCCATAAGTCTGTGAGAGACTGATAAAGTCAAAACATATAAATTAGTTACTAGTTACAACAAGCTTCTGAATGATCGGTGTCTAGTTTCGTATAAAAGTGAACACTTTCGTATGACTTTATGAGTGTGTGAAAGCTTTAGTTCTTCTAACTTTTATGAATAACACCATACAGATTGAATGACAATCACAACAGTGATAACATAAAAGGCTTAAACTGCTGCCAATCGCATCAAAACATTACGCACAAGTGAACACGTTCCTCAGATCAGGCGCAGGGCTACGTAAAAGGAGCGGTCTTCAATTACACAGTCATGAAAAATAACAGTGACCTTTGGATTGTCCCCGAAGTAACCTGGCTTAGTTTTCATCTTTTCTGATATGCTGAACTTTGAATGTGCACCATTGCTGTGGAGAAACATGAGAAGATCTGCCGCCAGTACAATGGAAAGTCATCACAGGAAGTGAAGTAGTAATTTGTTGTTTTTTAGAATCTGACTGATCAAATCCATTGGCAGACGTTAGAGTGTATGTCAGTAGTATTGTCAATCTTCTGATCGTGTTTACATGTGTATGCATAGGAAGACTCGGAATTGGCCCAATGGTTTGAGCCAGTTGAGCTCTAATGTGTGAAACTATTTGGCACATGGGATTATCATGAGAAGCAGCGCCAGAAGAAGAAAGAAAATGGGAATGCTACCAAGATGTGCATGAAAGTCAAAACACTTGCTGATGCAATACAGGTTAAAACCACCACCACAATCCACAACAGTCAGATTTACACTCTTATTTTTACACTGCATTGGCTGGAGGTTTATGGAAACAAAGACAAAGTTTACTATGTGAAGCAAGTCAAAAGAGTAGAATTACAAAAACATCCCTTGCATGATGTCAAGTTTTGAATTAAAGTTTGACAGAACTCATTAATATTGGAATTTTTTCACCTGGGCTCAAGAAGATTTTCGTCATATTCTACTAACGGGATAAGTGGAAAGACGTAAGGAACATGTCTACAAAAACATGGGGATTTTTATTTATGAGGAAGGGAAAAATGACACTATGAACTCTTAGCTCTCGCCTGTAGAACAACATGTTTTCAAAGACTGTTCAGAAACCCCTTGGCAACCTTTGGTCTCTAAGGGAAGCTTTGTATTCCTGATTGGTTGGCAAAGTTGCAAAGAGGGTACTGCACCAAAACCCCATTTTGTTTGTTTTGGTTGTTAGTAGATTGCTGTAGTTGCTCAAAGTTTGCATAGATGATGCCACTCACTTGAAAAAGTACGACGCAAACTGGCAACTGAGAATGTTTGACTTCAAAGTAAAACTTGTGATGTGTTGCTGGATAGGCGAAACTTTTCCTTTGAAGGTGAACACTCTCTGCATCCAGTTTGTGTTGTACTTTTTCCAGTTTTTCCACATTTTTCATTATCAACCTGTGATTATCACTTGGGCTACCTTTATGACTAATTTCATAGCTAAAACCAGCATTCTCCATCAACCGCTTACCAACTGATTGGGCAACATACATTTTCCCTTGTGAATGGCTGTTGTTGGGGAGGTCACCAATCAATCTCTAGGCCTGTGCGACTGGGGTCTTAATGGACTTGGCATCTATCATTGACAATTTCTGTAACTTTACAAAAACCAGCAGTTCAACATAAGGTAAAGTACAATCCTTTCCCATGTAGGAGGTGGTAAAAAAATTGTTGCTCACACTGTAACTTTATTTTTGACTTTCTATAGATCCACTCAAAGCTTTGTGATGTAATTATGAATTATGAAGAATGGAAATGAGTTGATCTGTGGCAATAAACACTGTTTGATTGACCAGTAGGTGGGAAATAGTAGAACTGCTTTTCCATGAGTTTCATATTTTCCAAAAACATATCACAGTTACCACAGAATAATTGAAGCAATGTTTCTCTATCATGGTGGTGACCACAACTGCTTAGTATTTGCTTCATAAAACTTGCCTCGTTTGCACTGACCTGAAGAACCAAACCGTAAATTCTTACATGGGATGCCACCTGCCATAGAGCGTTTAAACCTTATAAAATGAGTGCTGAAATACATCAGAGGCTGCCTTAATTACATACAAAGAGTTTTGGAGAAATGACTAAGAGTGGGCATCCAGCATTAAACCTTGACTCTTCCTCTAAATGGACATTTTCCAACATATTCCCATCACTGACCCCTAAAAACAACTGGGTTCTGGCTACGTTTTTGGGAAATACTCAGTAAAGTATGAGACACTGTAACCGGTCCAAACTGTGCTTTGGAGAACTTTGAAAAACCTAGAAACAACATAAAGTCTACTGCAAGGATGACGGAGATATGGGGCCAAAAGAGGGGACTCCCAGAAATCCACAGAGACTTTGCTCGATCTTTACTGAAAATCCATCACTTTCATGGAACACAGAGCACAGGAAAGCTCAAGCTTTACAGATAAGCTGGAGCCAATACAAGCACTGATGTCATCATAAATACGGCCTTGGCAAGACCTTGCTAATGATGGATTGATGATTATTCATTCAACGTCACTGGCCCAAGCTTAAGTGAGATAAAACCCCAAGAAGCCTGTCTGATACTGAATTCTTACGTTTCTTTTATGATATCTTTTTACGCACAAATGTGAGAAGCTGAGAGGCTGAATTCCAGGATTTGAGTTCTTTTAGTACACAACCTCCTGAACTCTCCTCGGACTCTGTGGCTTGAAAAGAAAAAAATCAGCACTTCAGCATTAAACAAGCTTACAGTTTAGTAGCATCTTGATGATTCTGTTGGGTTAAATATCTAATACAAAGCTTACATAACAACTAAGATCGGAGCAATCAAGAGTGTAACAATGGTATCACTGGTGTTATTGTACTTTGTTGCACGAGTTTGCTGGCAGGTAGCTAGTTGAACGGCCTCTAATAGGATCAAGGAAGAAAATCTGACATAAAAAATAATCCCACATAACAATTTGCATATTCTTTAATGATGAATGGTACAGTTCACCAGATGTCACCGCTACACTCTGAACAGGAATTCTCCAAGCTGCAGGCCCGTGCTTCCCAGCCACATAAAAGCTCTTTCCAGGTGCCAAATAAGCAAGGATCAAGTCTTTAACCACCCACGTAGGTTCTGATACTCAAGCCTTTTCAGCAGTTTTTTTTTTTTTTTTGAGAAAAAGCATTTCTTTAGGACTGTTAGATGATTACAAATCCTAAGCAACATTATAACTGTATGAACTGCAGCACATAATTTCAGTAAGGCGTGCAGGTGGTAGGTATCTGTTCTTGCTTTTCATCTCTATAAAAGCTACTGTACGATATGTAGGTTCATCAGAATAAATTTTATTCCCATTACTTTGAGACAACAGATTTTACTAGATTTAACAGGTTAGTGGCTGAACTTTATTAAAGGGGCGATTTTAAAAGCTATAAAAGCTATAGCAGCAGGAAACAGTTTGGCTCTTATACTTCTTATAGTGCTACAACTTAATCTTTATGCTGGATTCAGCTCACGGTAAAACATGGTGCCAGTAGCCACGTCGTGGATACTTTCTAATTACCTATTGAGTTTTCTCCCCTGACCTCATACATACTGTCTGCTGTAAGAGATTTGAGCCAACCACTCACTGGAAATGTGTATTCCTTGACCGGTTGCCATTGGTGCTAGGAGAAAGAAACTGCTTCACCAAAAACCTCCTACAGATTGCTTTGGTTTATAGCTAATGACAGCAGTTGCCTGTAGTTTTTATGCGTTTCTGCAAACACTTGCTAACTCCTAGCCAAGCGGTAGTTCAACTCAAAAAAACTTCACTAGGAAGCTTCACCTTCAAAGTAAAAGTTGTGCCTCAAAGCTACAGCCAACACTTTTGAAAGCGTTTTACTTTAAAGGCAAACTGTTTCCTGTTTTGTTGAACATGTCAGTTTCACTGTGTGGAGAAGCAGGACAGTGTTAATAGACAACTCCGTCACTTCCATTCAAACTGTGACTGCACCACTATGCTAGTGACCAAAGCAATCACAAGTGTCAGGGTCGGACGGTGCCCCGACCGGTCAACCTGCCTGAGTCCACTCTATCCTCAACCGGGACAACAAGGGGGTTTTGCAAACCTTTGGAGAATACTAATTTTTCCCTGGTTACAAGTGGTTGCCAGGGAATCACTGACTGGTCTGTAGGTCTGCGTAACTGGGGCTTTCGCGTCATTTTCCAGTAACTGCCATCAACATCCAGCAACCACTCACAGCTGGACAGGGAATACTAATTTTTTCCTTGGGACAGCTGGTTGCCAGATGGTCACTGACCAGTGTCTAGGCCTGTGTGACCATGGAGGCCTTATTTACTTGATCCAACATTGTCACTGTGATTGTTACGAAATGGTGGACAAGTTCACATGATTAGTTGTCACATGTCTGCAAAACCTCAACACATCATAAAATACAGACAACACTGCTAGCATTTATCTCATCTAATTTAGCAAGAAACTAAATTAACAAATACCTGAACAACTTCTGAAAATATTAAAAAATAAAAGGCAGACTTTGTTGGAAAAAAAATCACGGATGCCAACACAACGCTGAAATACTCTTGTCAAAAAATATTCACAAAATTTACCATTAGGCGATGTCTCAAAGAAGAAATATTGGTCGTTTTGATTTTTGCCAGGTCACGGCTGAGTTCAAAGTGATAGTTTTTTGTGGCTGCTGTCAAGATACATCATAAAAAATCTCAGCTCTAAATTTAGCTCTTGCTGGAGTTTTTCATGTTTGCCTGTCTCGCTCTCAGCTGACATCTGAACCTCGTGAGAAATCTGTCTGTGACCACAGCCATGTCTCTGTCCAGTTTGACAAGGCCCAGGCATCAAAAATGGCTGTAGATGTCTAATAGATGGGTGAGAATATCTGGGGGCAAAGGAATGTAACATGTCAAAAATAGATACACAAGCTGAGTGGCTTATTCCTGAAGAATCCCCTCCGCTCGAGCAATCGCCAGGTTTTTCCCACACTCTAAACAGTGTTACGGGAAAAAGGGTGTTTAATTGTGTATGCTCTGCTGACATAATGTTTGCTAAGTTTGTCTCTAGTACTTTATAGGCCATTGACCAAAGTCGTTGGTACAGCAACTTGCTAGCTTGTGTATTGTCTCTCATGCCTCTCAGGTTTATTACCTATTTTACGTGGGATCACACTGGTCTTTAAATGCTGCTGATCTTAACCTCAGGTGCTCTCTGCGTTACTTGACGTATAGTCTTTAACTTACCTGGATGGCCTTTATAGTCTGTTTCCCTTCTGGGATAGGACAAAATCACTTTAGATTTCATTGAGAAGTCAAAGAAAAGGGCTATGACTTTGTTAAATTGGGTTATCTCTCAGAAATAAGTGGTTTCAGTACCAAATAGCACTGCAACAATCCTCTTGTGGGTTAGACACCATAAAAAGTTACTTTATCAGTGATATTATAACACCACGATGTATACACAGTCTAAACAAAGCAGGAATTTAATTTAAAATCAAACTAGAGCTCAGTAAGGGCTCTCTGAACAGAAGACTGAATTATTTATTGGCTTAATTACTGTGCTTGTTTCCCTTTGGACAGCAAAGGAGTAATAATCCACCCCTGAACTTCTGATGAGGACACTGGGTTGAAGTTTTCTCACCCTTTGGGATTTTTTTCACTGTAACAACTGCTGTTAAAGGTACCAGACTGTGTGAAACGTACACTATTTGCTATGTAACTGTATATTCCACTGATACAATGTTTAACAGCTGTGTGTGGAAGAAAGCAGCCGAGACAGCTTGGAGTTAGAGGCTGGGCTCTTTACCAATGTAAACTAGTCTTGAAATGTCACTATTTCTTTCTGCCCCATAGCCAACAAAAACCAACTCATGACATCACAACTTCCCCACCCTTGTACTGCCCCAATGGCAAAAAGGTAATGTTTAGCATAAAGTTGTTGGTTTGTTTAAAGTTTCTTTTATAAAACTCAGAGTATAGAGGTTTTAATATGAGTTTGGGATTCAGTCACATGTATTAGTCTACATGGTTGATTGAAACGAATAACTTGACTTTCTGAGGAATTTGATATCGAGGCGAGAGCTTGCAGATTGTTAACTTAGGTTAGCATAATGCCCATAAACTGAAAACATAGACTGTATAAAACTTAGATATAACCAATGTTAGGTCACCTATTGGTTCTGGACTCTAAAATTTAAATCCTCTGTGTTACTGTCTGCTAGGGATGGGTATCGTTTAGGTTTTATCCGATACCAGTACCAAACCGGTACTTTTGAAACGGTGTCGGTGCTTAAACGGTGCTCGAACCGGTGCTTAAAGAATGGAGAACACAAAATTGGTCCAAAAACCTCTCATGTTTAGCTGTTTTCCACTTTTTCTTTGGTCATTTTAGCCTTTTTGGCCAGGGTGAAGGGAGTATCTGCCATCAAACAAGAAGACAGCCGCATGTAACTACGACGGTGTTTGCTAGTTCACCTTACATGCATTAATTCGATAACGTGGTTAGCTTACACACAAACAACATTAAGCTACTCACGCAGAGAAGAACGGCTGCTGCTGCCATCATCATCCGTCATCATTTCTGCTACATTGGCAGGGCTAGGGGCCAGGACTCTCCTCTTTAGGTTTTTGGGGGATGTTGCTAACTCCGGGTCCGATAACAGGCAACCCACCCGCAGTAGATGTGCACGGTGTGAGGTCTCGCAGCAAGCTATCAAATACGGTGCATTTCTCGGCTTTTAACAAAATGCTACACGTCGCCAGGTGTTTCATCAGATTCGAGGAGTTACCTCCTTTGACAGTATCACAGTATCACCTTAAAGCACTTGTTGCAGGCTGCTGAGTTTGCATCTTTTGCTGTGAAGTACAGCCAGAATTTGACCACTTCGCCTTGGGCATTTTTAATCTGTAGCTCTGCTCTAAAAGAACGTACGTACCTGGGCCCGCTTACTATCCTCGGAAAGGTATGATTGGCTAGAATCTAAAGTGTATGACATCTCAGGGAAAAAAAAGCACTGAAATAAAGCACCGAAATGTGCGCTGCTTTTCGGTCTGGTTACTACCGTTTATGTAAGAACCGGTGCGATACCGGTACCCATCCCTACTCTCTGGTTGTATTCTCAATCCAGAAGTTACCATATTTGAAGAAGGTGCAGACCTAAGTCATCAGCTACCTCCAGCTAGCTAGCTTGGTTAGCGTGCTACATTCACAAACTGCACAGACACATAACTACTAAGTAGTGCTATGAAACAGGCTGAGCAAACAGAAGCACCAATTTATTGGATGTTATTTACCAAACAAAGCCATGATATTAGGCAGATATGCCCATTTAAAAGATTCAAAAGGAGCTAATGTGAGTTTGGCGACTTGGTCTTAGCAGACACAAATACTGCCTGTGCTGGAATTAGTTACTAAAATATAATTACCCATGTAGAGCTTTCATGATGTGAGAAACTATCCAGAGAGGTCAAAACCTTTTTTGTAATATGCTTTAATGCTTTTAATGCTGTAAATTTGATAATTTTAAGATGATAACCTATGAGCTGGGAGAGGACAGCTCAGTTAGTCCCGCTTATGAGACATCGACATTTTTGCTTTTTTTTTCATTAAATAAACAAACATTATATACATTTTGATATTAATCTGAATTTATTGCTTTGTTGATTCTATGCTTATCCAACCCACTTTGTGCTCTATATCAAAAAAAGAAAAGAAAGGTAGTATTAATCTTTGAATCTAACTATGGGAAAGAAAGAAAATATGCATATTTTTCGAGCCATAATTCACATTACATTTAAGAGTTAAGAGCGTAACTCCTTACCCAAATGTAAACTCTCAGGATAGCCCTGTTAAAAAATTATACACATAGGCACTGCTATAAAGCTTTTCAAACTGCTCTGAAAAGTGTTGGTCTTTCAAGTCATTATGCCTCTTTTTCATACGTCCTCCTATTCACATGCTGCCGATCTCTTTCCCATGCATGGTGGATTCTGCCAGCGAAGTAACAATAACCTTGGGTGGAGTGCACAGCTGAGCTGGAGTCTACAGCATCTGCTTTGATTGCTGGAATCATGGACAGAGCAAAGAGGCATCCTCAGGAGATTGTGTTACTTATTGAACTGTCCAAGTCAGAGCGATGTACTCCAGACCATGGGTCAAAAAGTGTCCAACAAGACTAATTTGCTTAAACTTTTATGAACAGAGAGTGCATAGTTGTACGTGAGGCTCTGCACTATTCATGCAAATTCTATTTACTCATTTTCCTCTCTGTACTTGAGTTTTGAAACCTTTTGCCATCTAGAAACGTAATGAAACACTTGTTGAGTCTTTCTATGGTCTGCAGGCTATTCTTTCTTGCTTTCCCTTTTCCTCACTAGTGCACCTCATCCCCTCTGCAGTACTGGCATCAGCTCTAGGATTCAGGAGGCCTCTGGAGAGGGGGAAAAGCATGAGGGAAACTTGGAACAATATGTTGTAGGTAAATAAATGCGCTGTCTAAAAAAGAATGCCTTTTCAAAACATACCCAGGCCCCCTTGAAGAAGCATGTGCCCCAAATAATGCCCCAATTACTCTACTGATAATATGATAATATACTTCAACCTCTTTCGAAGTCACTGGGTTCACTGCGCAAACAAGGACCAGCACTCTGAGACTGAGGGAATATCATCTGGGGCCTTGAGGAGCTGCACATGAAGGAGTTGTGTGTGTATGTGTGTGTGTGTGCTTGTGTGTGTGCTTGTATGGGAAACAGAGCAAGGGGGATAGACTTACTGTAGAAGTACAGTATTCTATTCAATCCCATTGCCAGCTTTTGCACATTGAAACTGAACTTTTGACTCTGTTATTTAGTCCTGGATCAGAGGCACACAGCTGATTAAACAGTGTGAAATTCAGCGAAGCTGATGATATGGATTATAATATGGCAATAAACCCGAGGATAAGATCTCAGCACTGTGTTGATTAGAATCTTTGGCCGGTGGGCTGAGCTGGCTGGAGAGTGGCCTGACTATTGATACCATATGAGAGGATGAGTCAAAATACTGAGCAGATGTGACGGTGCAGAGTCACAACAGGAAAAAAGGAAACCTAATTACATTTTATCTCAAAAGGTACTGAATTGGCTAAATAGAATTATATGTAGACTGATATAATTCCAACACAATGGCTTTAAAATATGTGCATGAAAAATATTTTTGGGGTTAAATGTACTTTTTCGTCTTTGACTAGCTTCTACAGTTCACTCAAAGGTAAGTACAGGTCTCATTGAGTTACTAGAGTCAATCTCACATCTCAAAACCTGTCATAGCCTTTTTTTAAAATCTGACTTATTTCTGAGAAAAAAAAACTGGGTTCACATCTGAGTATTAAACAAAGTGCTGGATCTGTGCTGGGAAGTAATTAAACTAATCTGTCATGATTCACCCTCTTACTCTGACGATTTTCCATCCCAGTGAAACCACAGCGGTGGAGAGCAAGAGCAGAAATGTATGGATGGAGTGAAATGAAGGAGAAAGTCTTTGCCATGCAACCCGCTCGAATGATATATCCCTTCCACCAACTGCACCACCTGAAAAGGACATCACTTCCAAGAAGATTTTTTTGGGGAAAGCACCAGTTGCCGACTGCAGACGAGGGGGAGAGAAAGAGAGTGAGAAGGGGGAGAAAAAGTGTTCCTGCGTCACATTGCTTTAATTTGTTCACCAGCTGCCAATGAAAATGATGACCTGCAGAAGGTTTTTTTTTTTTCTTTTTCTTCCTCTCTCTTGGCACTGAATATGCACTGGCAAAACACATAGCTGGAGGCACACTCTGAACAAGTGTAATCTTTATAGTATGATGAATACCACAAAGAAGGCTGATAGGACGAGACCCAGCTCTCACACTGATTTCACTGATAAAAGTGCTGCGTTTGTGCTGAATATGTGATCAGTGGCGCATGCGGCAAGTGCAAATCTGTCACCTGAATGTGGAGCTAAAGTGCCAGTTTGGTTATTAAGAACAACTTAACCCTCTAGTCCAGTCCATTTACTCAGTATTAGTAAGAACCTCCTCTCCCTCCAATAAATCTGTAGATTAATCACATTAAAGCACGTGCATGATAAAGACCTGTACCACAGCTTGTTTTTCCTTGTCGTTTTACTTTATTAACGCTTTTAGGAAATTAGGCAAATTCTACAGGGAAAGGATTAAGAGGAAACAAACACAACGCCTCTCGGTGATGTTCTGTTTCAGGTGTCAAGGAGGGGCTCGTCTACCTCCGAGGCAGACTCACTTCCTGCATTCCCCATTACCATATATAAGCCCGAAAAAACGGACTTCTCCTGAAACACTCACAAAGTTTGCAAAGCGCAAAAACTACCCACTTGCAGCCCTCCCTCTCTCCGATCCCTCACAGAGGCTTTAGAGGTGATACCGCCTTGGCAACGCAGGGACAAGGTACCACCGCGCAAGGAAAAGTAAGAGGAATGCGACCGGTGTTGCTGTACTGTATTGTTACAAAGAGGGAGGTTTTAAACTTGATGTAAGCGTACCTGGATTGTAGTGCATCGCATTTTTAAACGACAATCCATTAAGTCTCTCTCTCTCTCTCTCTTTCTTTTTTAATTTTTCAGAGTCCTCCAGGACGTGGGATATTCTCTTCTGCGGTTTTCTAAAGAGCAAACATGAAACCTCAGCTATTTACCTTAGACTTAGTACTCTTGTGCATATCTTGCGGAGCAAGTGCACTGGCAGTGACTATTCCTGTTGTGTCCACGTCCCCGCCAGCCGCCAATATCACCAGCCTCGGCGCAGCGCTCGACTTTGGAACAGACACTGTGACTTTTTCAAAAACCAGGAGGAAGCGGTACATTAGTCAGAACGACATGCTCGCAATTCTTGATTACCACAACAAAGTGAGAGGCAAAGTGTTTCCTCCGGCATCCAATATGGAATACATGGTAGGTGACAGATTTTGATTTAAAAATATATATACATATATTTATTGCACGATTTTACTGCAGCCATGTGTTCCATGAACAGGATATTTCACCTCCAACATGCACCAATGAAATATAAGAGCTATGAAAGTAATGCTAGCTCATTTTAATAGTCGCACTACTTTATTTAGGAAGCGTTTTTAGGGTCTACTTGACATCATCAGCTGTTTAGCAGATCATGCTGCAGCAGACCACCAAGGTAGTCACTTCCAAAAGAAGAGGGTGTCATGTATAATACCAGAAGCCTGCTGTAATGGAAACATCCAGTTGACCTGTTAGATGTTAAAGAGTTTCAAGTCCAAAAACAGACTTGATGCTTGCATTTTGTTCATTTGGACATATGCTGTTTTGGCTGACAAACATAAGCGCTTAGACTGATGTGTTTCGATTTAAAACTGCCATTTCCAGCTCTTACGTTGTGTTATCAGTAAAATATTATTAGTGTTGTCCTTTTCCTCTAAAAAATCAGTTGACTACTTTTTGTTAAAGGGCTGCAGTCATGATCCATTCCTAATGGCACCCTTGTGTGCAAGTGTAGAACAAGCTGTTCAGCCTTCATTCATTATAATAAAAAATGTATTCCTCGAAAGGGTCACTCAGTAAGGGTGACTAGGAAACAAAGTGTCTCCTCTTATGCAACTAATTCGATGGATGATTTTTGTGTTTTGCCATAGTAACGCCTGCAACATTGCTAAGAGCTCAGTGTGCCAACTCTTATCTCATATCGCGCTGCTAAATGAAGATCTTGTGCTGATATTTTCCCCTTGGTTATGTAATGGGTTTTCTTGCTTCCACCTAATCTCTGTGTGTTTTTAGGTGTGGGACGACACACTGGCAAAGACGGCCGAGGACTGGGCTCATGCCTGCCTGTGGGAGCATGGGCCGCCTCACCTCCTCAGGTTCCTGGGTCAAAACCTCTCAGTCAGGACAGGACGGTGAGTGACCTTTGACTCCACCCCCCCTTCCCTGACATCTGCTGACCCTCTCTCAGCAGTCATGGTCGTTGCCTTGTTGCCCCCTTCTTCTTTCCCCTTAAGGTTTTTCCACTGTGACCTGGTGACTGGCTAAGGAATGCTCCTGTAACCCTTCAAATAAACACAAAAACCTTGCTTTCAGCCATGACCCATGAGGACAAAAGCCTGTCCCTTTTACTGGGTCTTGATTTTCCATTTGGAAACAGAGGGCACCTTCATGTGTTCCTACTTTTAGATTTTATTGAGGAGCCACATGGAGTACAGGCTATTTGAACATGTCCTTCTGAACTCATTAATACATCTCTAAAAACAAACAAGGAAACTGATGTTTCTTGTGGAGCCACAAAAATTGGTGAAAACTTTTTTTTTTTTTTTTTTTAACTTTTTTTTGCCAGTATCTTAGTGTATAGGATACAAACATATCTAAAACTCAATGTGAAGAAGAAGATTTTTAAAATCATTATACTGACACTTATATATATCACAATATCAAGGTGTTGTGTTTATGTGGCACTGAACCATTGAAAACCATGGAAACCATTGAAAGTTGGTTATTATAGTCATACCGAGGTGAGTGACTAAACTGGAAAACTAAAGGGTTTAAGATATGAGATGTCAGCCGATGGAGGAAACTAAAATATCTTCACACATACCTGTACAAAACTAGATCAGGGCTATAGTAAACAGTTCTTTAATCTTCTTCCAATTTGTCAAACAAAATAACAGATTTTCATAATTTTCCCATCATTTCCCCTGCTGCTGGAATTGCAAATGCTGTGATCTCCCATTTGCTTGAAAAAATTATAATGACACAAGTCACAACTGATAATATGAGTCTTGCTGAAATTTAAGTGTTCTGTTCACAGATATCGATCCATTCTTCAGCTGGTGAAGCCGTGGTATGATGAGGTGAAAGATTACGCCTTCCCCTACCCCCGTGACTGCAACCCTCGGTGCCCACTCAGATGCTACGGACCCATGTGTACCCATTACACACAGGTAGTAGTCGCACACTTACTCAGGCTACAGTAGAAATGCTGCTGGGGGGGGCTTCAAGTAACAGCTGCTCTTTTTAATATGCAGATGGTCTGGGCAACATCCAACAAAGTCGGCTGTGCCGTGCACACGTGCCACAACATGAATGTGTGGGGTGCGGTGTGGAAGAGGGCGACATATTTAGTTTGCAACTACTCTCCTAAGTAAGTGTACTTGCTAACCTGACAGTTAACTGTGTGGTTCATGTTACACAATCTCACGTAGTGTAGCTTTCACGCTGAAAGGAAACCTTTTATTTCTAATGAACTTGTTAACCTGATGACGACACGCTAACGACAGGCTTAATCCTGACACAGTTTGCTCTGTTCTGTGCTTAGCTGCGAAATGCCACCCATTATGGTAGGAGCACCAAAGCACCGGAGGGCCACAAACCAAAAGAAAAAGTCTCTAAATATCTCAGAGAATCAAAGAACACCCAGACTTGTGACTGACTTGTGACCCGAGGTTCTTTAATCTCACTAGTTTGAGACATACGTGTGAGAAGAACTGGCTCATGACCCACTTTTAGCTTGCTAACTGGGAATGTGGTCTCAGTGCTCTTGTGCTTTACACGGTCCTGCAAAGGTCACTGTTGTCACGGTCTACAACGAGAAGTTCTGTGCATGATGCCAGCTGGCTCTGGAATATGCAATAGTCACTGAAATCTGAACCTTATGTTTTTTACACATGTAAAAAGCAATTTCACACCCATTTCAATTTAGGGATCGTACTCAATGTTTCAGTCATATACCCAAAGATCTTCTACACCAGGTAGTCTTTCTGCTAATGAAGACCACAGAATGACTGAAAAAATGGCTGAAAATCTATCGCTTAGGCAACTGCTACTTCCTTTCTAGCTCTGTGGTTATTTTTGTGATTCATTCACACTAGATGTTACTGTCTTCCAGGGGTAACTGGATCGGAGAGGCTCCCTACAAAGTAGGCGTACCCTGCTCCGCATGCCCTCCCAGCTACGGGGGCTCGTGCAGCAACAACATGTGCTTCCCCGCTCTCAAGACAAACTACCTGCACTGGTTCAAATAAACAAAGGTTTCCTCTCAACATAAGCTGACAACCTACAGTACCACAGAGACATTATTTTAATCCAGTAAGGATTTGCACAATAGTCGTGGACCACGCTAATTTGTATATATGGGCTTATTTAAAGACAGAAACATGCATTTAAAGGCAGCGTAAAATTTTAGCTTTGATCACTTGTAAATAATCTGTAAATTAATTTGTTTTATACCAAAACTGCAAAGACTATTTTAACTGATGCAATATATTTAAATGTAAAATGGGTCCTTTTAACAGCGCAGACTGTACAGTGCGTGGTTTTTACTATACCAGTTTACAGCTGACAGTGTGGTAATAAAGGACATTACTACCATCACAACTCCTCATAGCTGCTCACTTTGGTGCTACGGGCATCACACCACCATGCTGTGTGCTCTGCCTTCACAGGAATGCTCTGATATAAGGATCAAAGCTTTTGACCTCAGAGGGGAAACCCCCCACAATGCCAGTGTCAGCAGCTTATAAGCTCAAGTGTGCTGCAGTTCCAGCTTGTGTCCGGCAGCAAGTTTGTTGACAAAAGTGCAGAATATACATCAGTTAGAGTGGGAAAGCAACTTGTCAAGTTACACAACACCTCAGTGGTTGGACGTTTGTTTAAAGTGCAAAACAATGCATTTTCTCTGTGTACCATTACAGAGACTTCATCCGTTTGGGCGTTTCACAGGTTTCATACAGTGTTCATGTCATTTTGTATTCTAAGAAGCACATAAAATCATTTGACCCACATATCTGTTATATAGTCATATTTGTTATTGGTATCCTACTGTATATTACCACTATATACAGTCTATTGATGTTGTTTATGTATTTCGTTATAATCACTGATGTAGCCAAGCTTTAGGCACTTGAGTGCACCTTAATTGTTTGTAAATTTCCAAAATACTCAAAAATTATTATTTTTTTGTATATGTAGATAATCATTATACTTTGATTATCTTCAAATATACTGTAAGTTATTCATTTTTATATTAAATATATATATATTTAAGTGATATTAATTTTTGTTTTGTAAAAGGATTGGAGTGCAATGAAATCATTTTTAATCAATCAGAAAAAAAAAAGAGTTAAAAAAACAAAAGAAATTAACATTTTCAGCACTGATTGTGAACCTTTTCTCCGTTTGTGTTTTGTACTTGTAATAAAATGTTCTATTTTGATTGTTTGTTTGTTCCGTTGTATGCTTTGGGCAGCTCATGTCGTCCCTCTGGCTAAAAGCAGTATCATTATCCAGCGTCTGCTCTGTGTTGTCTTAAATTGATTATCTTTCTGACTCTTTGATTCTCAATTAAAGAGTGCCCTTGAAAAGCCCCACATCCTGCGTATCAACAGCAAAAACGGGGAGAAAAGAAAACATCTTCAGGCTACAACCGAATCCTAATAAGAGAAGGTTGACTTTGGCCCCGACGGTCTGTGTCTACATAAATGAACAGATAACTGATAGGGTTTCAGGGGACTGTCATGTTTGGGTTTCTCCACTGAAACCATCGACCTTACTGAGGGGGAGAAGCAACGAGCAGCAAGAATGCTGGATGTAGAAAGAGGCGTATCATCGGAGACGTAGCCAAATTGTAAAAATGGGATGGTCTAAACAGTGGATGCAGAAAAATTTGTAAGAGGTAGAAACACAGGGAGAGAAGTCAGGATGTAAAGCCGCTGGTGTGCGCAGCAGCATTGCACTATTAAACACTTTCATGATAACCTTTGCTTAGCGTGACAATTGCAAACCACTTCCTGCACATTTTTGCAGCCAGAAAGAGCAGCCCATTCCCTGGAACTAAACAGCAGAGAGTTTTTGAGGAACACATTAGTATGCATGGGAAAAAATCTTCCCGTCTGTGTAAATGCCAGGTCCTGCGCCAAACAGATGATAGTGAGTGTTTAAAAAGTCACATCATCAGGATGCGGAGCGCGATGCGACGACCAGTTAGACAGTCTGCTGTGGATGTTATCCATCAATGATTGAAGCAGAGCAGAGGTTAAGGACATGGGTTTGGGCTGGGATGAAAGCAGCTTGTGATGGCTCGAGGGCATGAGCAAGAAAACACCTGCAAATGAAGTGTAAATTGGAAAGGGAACAAATATGTCCATAACATTCATGAGTTTGGACTTAATTCAGCTTTTTTCTTCCTTCTTCTTACTAATGAATGAGTGGAAACACTTTGAAAACTTCTACTTGACAGTTAATTTACACTTAAAACCTGATGCTGTTTGTTGGAGTTTGTCATTTATGTCTTTTTTTTTTCCTGTAGTGACGCTTTTTAAGCTTTTTTCAGATTTCTATTTTGACATCGTTGTGCAGACCCAGTACTCTGAAGGACACTGTTATCAGCTTGCTAGTTCCACAAAACAGACTGGCTAGTCTTAACGTGACCCCTCAACTCCTTTTAGCAGTGACACATTTTAGCTGCTTCTGTGGGCAGCTGTTGCTCAAGAGGTTGAGTAGGTCATCTACTAACGGGAAGGTCAGTAGTTCAGTCCCAACTTATCTAGTCTGTACCTTGATGTATCCTTGGGAAAGATACTCAAGTTGGAATTGTCCCCACTGCTTTTGTGTGAGTATGTTATTGTAAGTATAGAAAAAAACGTGAACGAGGCTTGTAGTAGAAAGCATTTTGAGTACTCAAACTGAAAGGTGCTTTATAAATACTGGCCCATTTATTACTCTTCAAATGCCAATTTAAGATCAGAAATTTGGTGCGTGCGCTTGGCTGAGGAGCCAAACATGCAAACTATCATCTGTGGGATCTTAAATGAAAGCCTCTAAGTCAGAATGATGTCTAGATGCATTGATACTGTATCGCTGTGGATCTTCGGTTTGTCTCAAATAGCTGGCCTGCCGGTAAAGGACAGCTGTTCGTGACGGGGCTGGAGGACGGCTGAATGATGGTCACCTCTCCCCAATCGAGAATCTGGTGCTAAATAACTTGTAAACAATTTGATTCTGTGTCAGGGTGTTGTGGTAACATCTATTTAACGGCAGCCCTCACTCTAGTAGGGATGGCTGTACCTTGGGTGGTTGAGCAGGTTGCCTACTATCCTAAAGGTTCAGTTCACTGGCTCTTCCAGTCTACAAGTTGCTCTCTGATGATGATGATGATGATGATGATGATGATGATCAGAGAGTATAGAAAGGTATAACGGAGGCATGTTTAGTGCTTTTTAGTGCTTTACCAGGAAAGCCTGCAGGTTTCTGGTAGCCAAACTTTGTCAGTGCACCTGGCCAGTCTAACTGCTGACTCTTTAAATACTTTTTCTTTGGATGGCTTCAGCCTGGTTATTTTAGGTTTTATTTTATACAACACCATACACCTTACATTCAAACAGCCAAAAAGCTGCTGACACTTTAACTAACATGACTGGGGTTTTTTTGTGGTTATTTTTGGTTAATAAATTGGTACATTTTGGTTAAACTACGTTTCTCCCGTGATTTTTTTAGGGCTCATGATCATAACAACCCACACGTGGTCTTTCAGTTGACTTCATTCAGGAAAACAAGCTTCAACTGTTTTTATATTTAGATTCAGATTTTTAACCAGCAAGAATTTTTTTTTTAGTATGATGCTGCTAATCCCTCACCCAGCACGTGGTAGTTAAGCAAGAAGAATAAAATCTTATGAGGACCCATTCAAAGACCCCCCCAAAAAACGAGTTAAACACAATCAGAAAGCTGGAGAAGTAAAACAGATGTTCAGTCCCCAGATGCTGCAGCAATAAATCCACTTCAACTGGCTTACACTGTCGGCCTGTGCCAGCATCTACCGAGGCGATGATGATGCATCTGCGATCTCGTCTGAAGGTGCACCACTTTTCCTAATAACACACGTGAATTACCGACCTGTCGGATAAACTGTAACTGCTGAAACATTTAAGTCTCCCTCAAGTGTGAAGGTGGTGAAATGTTTATTTACAAAGAGGATGGAGACTTCATAAGGACCTTGGCAGGTTGATAGATTATGAACCAGGAGCGGGTGAGTGCGAGGAGTCAGTTTCCAAATGTGCAAAGAGCCATCCAAATCTAATAATGGCGAGAAGTATGAGAAAGACTTTGTCACAGTTTGAGTATAATAACGAAGAAGAGGGATAAATCTTTTGTGTGGATGGTTAGAAGGGTTTTTTTAAATATATATTTGGTGCACAGCTGTAGAAAAAGTCTCCTCCACTTTATCGTCTCTGTACTCTACAACCTCTGTGCCCTCCCTGACTGCACAGAATGGTTGAAAACTTGGCTTCGCTTTGCCTCAGAGGGGATATTGGGAGAGACTTCGTTTTTATTCAGTGTATTTTTCCTTGTTCTTCAGTCCCCCCGAAGCACAACAACTATGTTTAGTTTGTTCCCCTTGCAGCTCAACCATCGGAAATGCACCCTGTGCCCTGTCCAAGCCTCGCTCTGTCTGCAAACCTCCCAAAAATCCTTTACTGGCATAGCAGCAGAGCAGCTTGAGGACATCAAAATGGAGCTGCTATTAGGAAAGAAAAAGCTAAAATAAGGGCTCAGTGAATTTAAAAAACCAGCAGTGTAAATTCTGTTACGCACAAGATCATAAATCACCTTGTAATGCAAGCATAAACAGGTTGGGTGAAACTGGCTTTTAGTGAGCTTAGAGAGAGGAAGAGTGTCTGCATAGATTTTTTACTTCCTTGTGCTTATGGGGCGAGGGGAAAATAAATAAGTCAGCAGAGTTTTATTGCCAAATAAAGATCTGTCACCCTCAGGAGCTTAGACGTTAGGCTGCTGTAGGCTGAGATAGACACATCATTATCTTTGAGAACCACACTCACTACAAAGCTAATGCAGCTAATCCAGAAAGTCCTATAGACAAGTGTTTTGGATGATAAGGAAAGTTTTGCATATAAATTATCAGAAATTAAAACTGACATATTACCTTGATGCTTGACTTTGTCCTTCAACTCAATGAAAGGCCCATCATGAAATCGGCTCATTGGGATTCGATTGGTCAGAAGACGGTGATTTTATTGTTCATGTTGGCTTAAACAGGAACAATAAAATAATACAATAGAAACAGCCTCTCTAATTTTGAGCTTTATAAAACCTGCAGACAAGAGTCAAGCTCATGCTCTGTTTGCTCACGTTCATTCTCAGTTCCTCTTTACAAGGTGAAATGAAAAAGTAATGGAACTTGATTTAAATTTGGCTCCCTTCGAGGTCATTTTCTTATGCAGCTCTGCACCACATCCAAGACTTTTCCTGGTAGAAGTTCTCTTTTGCCCACTTGCACTTGTGCATTTGTAGTTTTTAGGAAGAAGGTAGTCAGGCCAGGATGGTGGATGGTGAGCAAAAAAACTCCTTCAGTGCAGACATGGACCATAACTCAGGTACACATGTCAGGACGTTACCCTGGGGAATGAATTCTTTGCAAATGTGAAAACATTTGCAAGCAAATCTTCCAAAGAGCAACCCAGACATAGCAAGGATATGTGGTGGTGCATTGCTTCACAAGGTGTTGACCTTGAAGGAGAGATTGGCTTAAATTAATAAGATGCTTTTCATCAGCTGGATTCCAAAACTTTTTGTGAATGAGTGAGTGAGTAAGTGACTGAGTACTTTTCCAGTGAGCCATCTGCCATCTACCTTCTTCAGGCTGCTGCAACCAAACTGTGCATAAGTCATCATTTGTACTCCACTTCACCATCTACAGAAGAGTTAAGTCTATCGTCTTGCAAATAGATGATAGACTCAGTTTTACAAACTCGTGGAATTTTTGTTTATTCAGCTGCTTCAAAGGTCAAATTTGAACATCCTTATCAATCAAATAATCACCCACAAGTACATATTCACACCTCCGACAGGTCAGGGATGAGCCTGTTGACATACCTGTTTCCCAGAGACTGACATCAGCTACTCGAAGTATGTTTTTGGCTCTCCTCAGACGCTGTCATGTCCATGCTGAAACCCCATTGTGTCCATAAATGTCTTGGGGAGTTAAATGCAGGGTGACTTCTTCTTTTCTGCTGGATGCCCTTACTTCAAACAAGGAGTAAAAAATAAAGCATTTCAGGTACACAAATCATTTGCGGTGTCTCAGGCATCTATTTTTGTCTATATTCAAGACAAAGCTGTCATAATATGGGTGGGAAACATTTCATTTCACAGAAGGTTTTCATGGCTGGGTTTAAACATGCTCACCACGCTAGAAGTACCCAAGCGAACGCTGATGTTTCTCGAAATCAGCCGCAATGAAACAAGACACCAGTTCAGCTCAAGCTGGCTTGTGTTACGGTCACTTTTCTTGTCTGGTGACTTTTCCTTGGCAAAGTAAGTTTCTAACATGGACTAGTAAAATATAAATAAAGCATATCTGGCATACTTCAGCATAGATATTCAATTTTACAACAAAGCACATAAGCAGGGTCTTGTCATAAAACTGTATAGTCTATATTCACCATATGCAACATTAAAGGTAATTATATGCTTTCAAACTGACATCTCAGACCTGCAGTGGCCATAACATTGAATCTACAACATGTCTAATGTTGAAGCAAGCTTCACTTGACCCGTCTCGCTTAGTCTAGGAACACAAACTGAGGCAAAGGTTGCCCGCGTTTGGTGTTTGCCTTCCATATCCTATTGTAGTCTTTGTTTTGGATGGGGCCGAGTTAGCCTCCTCGCAGGGCCTAGCAGGGACTTCAGACAAGCGACATCCTGCAGCTGCAAAACACGGGCCAAAATCAATGTCGTCCCAGAAGCACAGTGCTGGGAAAGTGCTGCCTAATCAGATGGGCTTCCTCCTTCACTCTCAACTCTTTTTTACACACTCAGCCAAACAAGCTCAGCGTGGCTTTGATGCTGATATCAATTCATGGTACACTGACCCTTTTGCTCCCACATTATGCGTCGCATTTTCTATTCAGGGTTAAATAAACCCCAAACCCTCTAAATTCATAAAAATAACCCTGTCAACTGTTCTTTTTTTGTATTACTGAGTTGGTCACTGAGAAAGGGTTTCGACATCCAATGCGGCAAACCAACTTTCGCTTCAAATGCAAGAAACTGCATGATTATGGGATTCTCTCCCGAGGAGAATATAAGGTGACATTAGACCGCAGTGTATTTGGCATCACTGTGTTGAGTTTCTTTTGGTTTCAGTCGGTTTGTGGGCAAAAGCAGTAATCTGCAAACATTCAGTTCAAGGGAGCCACATTTCTGCTAGTATTACTCAGTTGGTAACATCATGAAATCTGACATGAATCAAGGGTGTATTTAGATACCCACAATTCCCCAGCGTCTATTGTCTCTACATCATCACTTTAGGTTTTTTGTTTGCTCAGGATTTTACCCTAATAGCCTGAGCGATGGATAAGTGCCTCAGTTTACCCAGAGCTCCTTTTGTGGTGTTACAGCGGGGGAGCTGAAGCATTTTAGCCTGTCATCAGGAACTGAGGTTGACTGAGAGATCCACATTGTATATAAAAAGATACTGACACCTGGTGGTTAAGGGAAGATTTGATATTTGTCATGCATTTCCCTACAAGCAAGTCAAAATGTTTATAAATACTACATATTATAGAAAGAGCCAGCATTGTTCAGGAGGCAACACACACTTGTGATTCAAAAGCCTGCTCGGTGTCACCTCTGTATCTTTTTAAACGGCAGTTACAGGATGTTTACAGATTGCAATTTAAAGCTTGAATAATACTGTGTGTAGTGATGTGTGACATATAGAGTTTCTCAATTTTGGCTTTTTAAACTGCTCTATATTATTACTCACTGCATTTCAAAGCAGCATTCATTTTTCTGCATGCATGAAAGCATATGGAGCAACCTATGGAACAAGGCATGGTGGGTTTTTTTCAAGTTGTCACACACAAGTGACTTAAGAAAACACCCAGAAAGCAAATTAAATGTTCACTACTCTGCAAAAGACTTTGTTTCTTTACATTTTGCTTCCAAGGAGCCAGGCTTTCTTATGATGTTTTAATATGCAGTAGCTCTCCAGGCTTTCTAAAGCATTTCCAAGTTTTTCTTTGGACATTGGCTGCTTTTTCTGACATTTTTGGTCCATGCCTTGTACCTCCCCATTTTCAGATGAGTGGTCTTTCTTCGTTAAGCCACTTATCACTGATCTCTCAAACATTCAAGCATAAAAAGGAACCTAACTCAATCAATCAACATTGTGTCTACACATAACAGTATTTTTGCACCAACAAGTGAATTCCCAAATTAGCTGAAAGCCTGGCATATCTTGGCATTGTGTGCAGTTTGTCCCAAAAGAAGAAGTGGCAGTAGCATCTGAAAGTCATGTCAAAAAAGAAACAAGAACAAATAAAGACCTGATACAGCACCTGAGCCCTTCAGTTGATCCGTTCACTATTCCCTGAGAATGGAATAAAAGGCAGCCAACATCCAGAGAAGAGCTTTGGATGTCCTACAGGAAACCTGGATAAGTATTCCTGAAGACTACTTAAAGAAATTACAAGAAAGCTGCCCAAGAGAGTTAAGGCTGTGTTGAAGAATAAAGGTGGTCATACCAAATTTAGACTTTTGAAGAACTGTACAGACGCTGCTTTTGCCTAATTTACTGTATTTCCATGAATGTTTGCACGTTTTAATAAATCACTGGACCTATTTCCTATTTTCCGAGCAAAACATGAATAACTGGCTCAAGATTTTTGCTTAGTATGGTATTACAGGAGAGTGTACTGGGTGTACTGTAAACCAATAACACATTACAGACACAAGCAAAGATGATGCAAGGTTTCAGACTTTCAGGGCTCTTAAAAACCATTAAAAAGCAGCGAAAGGCTCCGAGCTGAAATTACACATAATGAGTACTTTTGACACGCTGTTGACAGTATTTCTGCTCTTTGACTTAAGTGACACTGTTTTATATTACTTTTACTTTTGTGCGGTAAATTGGACATGTCCTGGGCTGTGAAGTTTGGCAGCGTGGTTTAACACAGTTTCCTGTAAATGAAAATGGAAAGTGAAACAGAGGAAGGAATGGAAGAGGAAAAAAATACAACAGAAATTAAAAATCGTCATCTTTGGAAAAATAAAATTACATCTCGCAGAAAAGAAGTTTGAATCCAACACCAACAGAAGACTAGTGGATTTAAAACAGATCGTTCAACATTTGTGTATTAACGGCTTCGTATTTCAGTTGGACACATTCTAGCAAAATCCCTGATTACAACCCTGCAATAAGACCTGGCAGGAAAACAGAGAACAGTTTGTGCACCGCTCACAGATGCATTGGCATCTCTTGACCACAAGAGGGTAGACACAGACAAACTAATCCCAAGCTGGCCTGCAGGCGATATCTTAGGCAGCCTTCTGCTGAACGCTGCTGATAATGTCACAAAAGCAATGATGTAGAACAGCAGCCAAATGACCTTGATGCTCTTTACTCCCCAACACCGTTCCAACACTCTGACCTCAATTGAGCCCAACCAGAACCATTAGAGAGCAATGTGCCAGATAACATGGGCCAACAAAAAGTGTTCTTCGAGTCTCTTTGTGTGGTTTGCTGCTGTGTCCAGAGGCTACTGTTGTGTAGATGCGGGGCCTGGCACGACCGATGCATTCTCCTGGGTTCACGGGGTTTCTCGCAAGACCACATGCTGAATGGAGGAGGTACAGAATGGAGCATCTGGGCCCACATGGCTTCACAATGGCTGTGTGGGTAAGACAGAAAGTGCGAGGAGAGAGAGGAGCAAGCATAGGAGTGGAGAAAGTGAATGTTTTGGTGTGAAAACAAAGGCAGGCAGAAACTTCAGGTGGAGAAAGCAGAGGTAACAAAAACAGGGGAAAAATATGAAATCATAAGAAAAACAACCCAGTAACAGGTACAAGATAGCAGATGCAAGAAGAAAGAAAATAAAAAAAGAAAGAAAGGCTGCTAACACAAGACGCCTAGGCATGAAATCATTTATATTGCTCTACTGCTGGCACAAATAGTGTATATTTACTGGCAGGCATTGTAATAACATTAATCAGAGAGTGACTTGCGTGTTACAGATGGCCTGACCTAAATTACCACACTATAAATCATAGAAATCCCTGAACAGTTGGTAAATATTTCCTTTATCCACACAGTTTACTGTTCATACTCGAGGTCAGAGGCATCCTTTCACAGTCAGACTTTGTGTAATTCAGCTGCAACTTTCATGTGATTTAGGTCCTTTCACACCCTCGGCCCATAAAACTTATTTTGAGTCTTTAAAATAATTGTATGTTTTATGAATCGGCTCATATTTAAGTTGTGAAGGCATCTGTGCCAAGACACACACACACACACACGCACGGATGCACGGACAAACGGACGACGCCACCACTTTGCCGCCTTACCTCTCACTCTCCTCCCATTAAACAGAGACAAACACACACCCACTGAGCTCTCTTCCTTCAAGGCACATGTTTTATCTAAATGTAGTGCAGCATTTTATTCTGCTGCAGATGAATGAGTGTTTTCAGAGTTGCGATCCCTCCTGGGAGCGGTGAGGAAGAACATTGCTATTTCAGCTGCTGTGATGAGGACTTGGGAAAGTCCTGTTGGGTCTGACAGCGGAGAGGTGGCTGGACGCTGGAGCCGTGGTCGAGGACCCCTCGCAACTGACCCGGGAAGCAGACGGTGAATCCCAGGTTTATGGAAGTTCAGATTGAGTCACCAAAGTGAGCTCTGTATCACATTTAATGAAGTAGGTTAGACAAGCAGAGGCAGCCTGGAAGAAAGGCTTTTATATACGTCTTGTTCTCAGTTCCCACTGATAGTTCATCAGCTGGGGGCTGCGGTGGAAGAAAGTAAAGGAACTCAAGCACACATTTATTTGTTTCGTTTCTATTGCACTATTTATCTGACAGCTAACAAAATGCATTTTTTAGGATTGAACCAGACGTGCACAGTCAGCTTGGCTTGTTTCACAGCATGACTACGAGATGCTTCTGTTGCAGTTTCCATAAAAAAAATGTATTTCAAAGTTTAAAGGTAAAATCATGAGCTGTACCTCTGAAAAGCTACTCCTTACACATTAACAATACAATAATAATAATAATGATAATAACAATAATAATAATAATACACCAGCCACAGGCCCATTTCATAGGGGCAGGGATAGCTCAGTAGGTAAAGTGGTCACCCCATGATCGGAAGGTCGGCGGTTCGAATCCACTTAACGGCTACCCTGAGGTACCCCTGAGCAAGGTACCGTCCCTACACATTGCTCCCCGGGCGCCTGCTTAGTGGGCTGCCCACTGCTTCACTGAGTGAATGGGTCAAATGCAGAGAAAAACAAGTAATTTCCCCATGGGGATCAATAAAGTATCCATTATTATTATTTCTATGCAAAGATAAACTGCACTTATAACTCTTTTAAGCTAATTGTGGGTTTCATAACTTCATAGTTCCATTAAAATGATACTTTAGTCCACTGACAAGTTGTTTCTTGAAAGCCAGACTCTGTTTATAGCTTTGAGTGCAATGCCACACCTTATTAATACACAAACGTGTATCCTGCTCAGCGTTACATTTGTTTATAATACATCAGTTGTGAAATTTGGCACAGATTATAAATCTTACAACTTCAAATTCATAGGCATCCACACATAGCTGAGTTTTCTGTGTAGTGCTTGATACACCTGATGTGTAAGTGCTAAAAACATCAAGGAGTCATAGAAACAAGGGGATTTGCTTAGTGTTGGGGGGAGGAGAGCAGGGGAAAAACTGCTGCACATGCTTGTCTTGGCCGGCCTGCAGTTTATTGTAAAACACAAGAACATTGTGCCTCCCCTGGTGGAAAAGTAAGCCTGTCCGGGTAGAGGGGGGGTAAACACACCCAGGTCTACTGTTTCCACATGTGCCATAGCTACCAGTAAAAAATGACCAGATGACAAAAGACAAAACGTGCCTGTTTCCATTATGGAATTCAGTCTGTGTTGCAGGAGAGAGCGGGGAAACAGTGACGACAAGTTCACGGCTTGGCTTGGTTTTCTAGTTACAAACCCCCCCACCTCAGAAAAAGAAAAAAGAAGAAGAAGAAGAAGACAGAGAGCCACCTGTGAACAGCCAGACCTGGGAAAATGAGACCCAAAGATGAGGTAGATCTGATTTAAGTTAATGCGGTTTTGAACAAAATCACTTTCCAGGCTGAAATCGCAAAACGCTAATGATGAGCCAATCAACGATCAGGTGGTATAACTACTAAATGACGTCACGAACATTATAACCTCATTGTCAAAATCAATAAATATAAACAAAACGTTTATCTGATTTTTTTGTGCGTTTTAGAGTCTCACAGTATAAGGTTTACTTTCTGCCCGCATCACTGGAGAAAGAAATATGCACGCACTGCCCCGGAAGCGCACAGAGGTCTCGCCATGAAGCGGTGTGAGCTGTTTCCAAAGTTAGGAGAGGCGTGGTCAGGGGCGGCTCTCTGGAAGCCCAGCAAGTTTAGGATAAAATGTGGATAAGTGATGCTTTGGCGGCTTTGGTGCAAAAATCCTGAAAGAAGAAAGACCGACCTTCTTTTTCTACTTCTTCTCTTTCCCCCCCAAACTGATGAAAACCGAATGAAGCTACCACATCACATCTTTGATTTACGTGCTATGGAGGCCAGCGACAATCATCACACCGCTCCACCTGAGCTCTGCAACACAAACTGAAGGCGGATTTTTTTTCCCTTCTTCTTGCTACACAAGTTTCATCGCCAGATCTCTGTCACAACCTCAAGGAGTGGGCTTCATTCCAATTCATTAAAGGTAAATTATTTCCAAAGTCTGCACTAAATCACACCACTCCATTTCTGTTTTAATATGCATTACTGTTCACATTTTCCATTAGATATTGGCTCGTTATATCAGCTTCTGTCAGCATCCTTGCTTGCACACACACTTTCAGTGAGAGCCTGTGTTTATACAGGCTTGGTAAAAGCAAATCTACATTATTCACCGTCCTGTACCCTTAACTGCATTCATTGCAGCTGTGCTGTTTACTGTGATTTGTAATGCTGTGTTCTTTCCTTCTAAAGCTTCCCTTTTATTGTTTGGATTTAGGGGGAAAGTTGTAAAAATTGATTTCTTTAATCCAGGCTTAATCCAAACTAGTCATTCCCAGCCTGCCAGCTTACCCTCACTGAACCCCATTAGCTTACCTGTGGCAGCGCACCAGACTAAGTGCCTGCAAGCCAACACACTGTCCTCACCAAGTTCAATATTGACCCAAGTTATTCAGCAAATTTGATACAGGACTCCAACTGCAAAGCTTCCAATTATCATTTCTTTCTCTCCCCCTCTCTCTCCTTCAGGGTCCTTGTCAGCTGACATTGTAGACAAAGTGTGTCTGTGCTGGCACAAAAACATTTTTCAACCCTATCCATCCTGCTCGAGTTTATCGTTATCACCAGCGTGTCCAAGGATGAGGCTTGGGTCCCTGCACCGGCTGAGAGGCGTGTCCTTGCTCCTGCTGCTCCAGACGACAACATCCATGGTGATGCTTCCAAACTCCACAGGCTGGGAGCAGATTTTGGACAAGTATCTGGACGAGGACGGCGACTGGTGGGAGGCCAAACAGAGGGGGAAGAGGGCCATTACTGATAGCGACGCTCAGCTCATCCTGGACCTTCACAACAAGCTCAGAGGCCAAGTTTACCCTCCTGCTTCCAACATGGAGTACATGGTAGGTGGAGGTGTTGTCTGTGCGTCTTCGGTGATTCGTAGTTCATGCAGTTAACGCATGTTTTGACCCTTTTCTGAACTCTCGCACATTTGTGGCCCATATAGCTTAGTGAAATGACCCAGTCACCAGACTGCCTGGCGTTTGTCCCACTTGGCTCACACTTGCAGCATGCCAGCATCTAAGCACCCTCACACATGAGCCCAAACACAAAGAGACACACACACGCTTAACTTTGTACCCACGTGACTTTGGTCATTTTTGCCAGAAGCGAAGAATGTTCACCACCTTGCCAATGATCACATTTCTCCAATGTTTTTTTTTCTCTGTTGTTTTCTTTTACTCATGGTAAGAGATTTGTTTGACTTTATCCTTTGGCCATCACGTGTATGTACAGTGCCAGATCACTTTTCACAGTGTAATTAGAATCTGAGCACGGCACCGGGGCTCGATTTACCAGCTGCCCCTGCCCCCACTCCCCTCACTAAACACACACTGGGGATAGCACACCTTCTGAAACTTAGCAATCCACAAATCTGAAACTTTTCCACAAGCACTACGTGTGTAGGCGCAGCTTGACCACTACAGCGCATTGCCTGCAATAGTTAAAAGGGTAAAAATCAATGCAATGTGCAGAAAGTAATGAGATTTTATCATCTTTTCATCCACGCTTAAAGAGCTATGGAACAAAAGGCAGTATTATTCTGTGGTAAAGGCAAATAAACAGTTCCTGCTGGGGGCAGTTGCTGGACTGTGTAATTGTATAATTGAGAGGTTGGACTTGAGGACCGTGTGTGTGTGTGTGTGTGTGTGTGTGTGTGTGTGTGTGTGTGTGTGTGTGTGTGTGACGCTCAGCCAGGCTGGCTTTTGGTTAAGGCCCACGCTAGTGGAGAAATGCTGAGCCAGCAGCACACAGCTCTTTTCTACTGTCTCCTGTTACACTTGGCTGTTTTTTTTTTTTTTGTTTTTTTTTCTTAGCTGCAGGGGCACCCAGGGGTGAAATATGGAAAGGCAAGCAACAAGAGTATGTGAGGTGAAGGAGAATGAAAGTTAGCAAGAAATGCAAGATGAAGTGAAATACAGGTGTAAAAAAACAAAAAACAAAAAAAAAACATCATAAAAGAGTTTTTTTAAATAGGAAGAGGAGGCAGCATGAGACAGATGGAGAGAGAGAAAGCATCGCAAAACAGGTGTCAAAGTAACTGAAGTGAAGGGGAGAAAAGAGGAAATGAGCAAAAAGGAAAAAAAACTCTGAAGGGGCACGCAGTTAGGAGAGACGGCAGCATGCAAGAATAGGCACCGAAATCTCATGTGCGGTTTTGTAGATGTCAGTGTGTTTCAGACAAAAGCTGTTCAGGTCATATGTAGAGCAGGTCTTTTGGTGATTTTTAGCCCTTTATTTTTAAAAGGGTGCTCCGTACTCCTCCGATTTTCCTTTGGTCCGTGTTGAACTGCTGTCACCTTTCAGAAACCTCACAACTTCACTGTACTGGAAGACTTCATAGACATGCTCTCCTGCTCTCCTGACACACTCAGGCATGCAGACACACACACACACATCCGCACACATAACCATTTGCCCATCAGCTCTGTTATTGTCTGCCATTGTATTAAACCACAACCCGAGTGACCCTCTGTGGCAATCATGACAGAGACTCAGAGATAAGATCAATTCAAATCCCCCTCTTTCCTCCCCCTTATCGGCTTCTTTTTCTTGCCCTCCCTCTCTCTCTCTTTCTGCCTCCCCTCTCCCTTATCCCTGTGGCTCCGTTCCCATTCTGTCATTATCCAAGACAGAGGCCCAAAAAATTCCCCGGATGAGCATTCACACTCTGTAGCGGTCCACAAAGCTTCGGTAGGAGGACCGCGTTTCTGCCGCTCACTCAAATGTTGACCCCGCAGGTATAAACAGAGACGTGTCAGCGTTTGAAGCCCTGTAAGACAAACAAATGGCATCCTGGGAGAAAGAGCCCCACCTGCCTTGATGTTTAACTTGGCTTTGCTGGTCTGCGCTCAGGTCTGAGGTTACAGTGATGTTAGCAATGGATGATAAATGAATGGGTTCTGCTGCCAAATGTCGAGCCTTTTAAATCATTGATGCGTAATATGTTTAAAAAAACCAAAGAAGCACAATAACAAAACAATAAAAAAGCAGGATAATACATTTTCACTGGGTTAATGTCTACGGCTATATGGACGAGCATCTGATGCAATGTTTCTTGCACTGGATGGTTCAGAAGTCATACACCAGCCCGGAGATGAATTCCCTCCAGTGTGTGTGTGTGTGTGTGTGTGTGTGTGTGTGTGTCTGTTTTTTATTGCAGGTTTGCTCAATCACAAGGCGTGGGGAAGAGAGCATCTGCCACAGGTGCTTAAAGCACATCCAGTAAATCCTATGTACAGTAATTTGGAACAATCCACCCTGAATTACTTATAAAACTCCTTTAAAACTTTAAAACTTAAAACTACTTTAAAACTCCTGCAAAGCCTAAAAGACAAAATAACGGAAAATATGCTCTCTTGGGACCTCACCTGCACTGGTTGCCGAAAACAAGTGGCACTCTCGTTGGAGTCCAAATAGCATTGTCTATAAAAACATTTAAGGAGCTATGACCACAGCCTGCAGTGGCACTGTTTGGTGACAGAGATGGACAGGTTTGGAGAGCATCCCCTGTGTTTGATTGTCTTTGGCATTCCCTGACTTATTGAAAATACTTTCCGATTCCTTTTTGTGAAACTTGAGCCGTTACGCTTATTGGCACATCCTTCAAACCACCTGTTCAGAGGATTTTTTTTTTTGAGGGGGGGGGGGTGATTTACGGAGGTCATCCAAGTGCTCTTTTATCCTCTAGACAATGCCATGAACTGAGGCCAACATTCCCCTACGCTGACTTAAAACACTTTGGCCTTCCATCCAGTCCTGACTCATCAGCCTTTTTTTTAAAAGTCTGTAGAACCTCTGAAAGCCATCCTTCACTGCCTCCTCCAACGCCTGTCATGCGTTTCGAGCTACGGTTTGGCCAGCTCGCAATTCCGTCTGTTGAAACGGCTTCCTGTCATTTGGTTCATCTGCAAAACACTGGCTGCGTAACTCCTTCTGCAATTTTGCAAATGCGATTTTCTCACCCAGCAATGATTTGCTTTGCATTGTTGCTCAAACCATGCCCCCTGTTACAGCACAATAATAGGGAGATAATGGTGTTTGCTCGGCGACAACATTCAAACAGTGGTCAGCCCCGGGAACTTTGATATGAGCTGGTGGGAGCTAGAATGCACTGCATGAATAATTGCATGCCATCTCAAGCTGCATATATTGCTGTGGGAGTCCAAAGCTCTCAGTACACTTGCTTAATATAATGCCAAGATTATAAACATTGCTCTTCCTGCAAATGCTCACTATGAATGGGTTGCAATTGCACTTTTCATAAATATTTCGGGGAATGTCATCATAAAACTTTTTGGACCATTGACTCCAATGACGACTCAGTAATGTGTGATAGAATAAAGAACGGCATGGGTATAAAAATGAGCAGAGACACATTTACACAAACTGAGGATACACATCTTTCCTTTAATTTGTCTTATTATTTTTCCCTTGTTGTTGACTATTGTTGCTATACCGTTAAGATTTGTATTGCTGTAAATTAAGTTACCCATTTGCATCCCATTGTTCTCACCAAATCATATCACGCCTTCTGTTTTCTTTTTCCCCAGCTTTGGTTTCCCAATTCCCATGTCTGTTCCCTGCTTTTCAGTATTATTCAGCATGCACCATTGATTATGAGCAGGAAACTCACACTTGCAAAGGAAGTAGCCCTCTGGGCCTTTGGAATAGAATCAGAAAAAAAAAAAACTGCCACAAATGAAGTGTTAAGCGAAATAAACAATGCAGTGTGCATGGCGCTGAAAGACTCAAGCAGAGGAGGTGTTTTTCTTTACGGCCCCGCGGAACTGTGGTCGAAGTGGGTGGTGGGCGGGGTGGTTCGCGGTTACAAGGCCTCCCCTGCTGGGCGAACTGTGCAAACAGCAGCAGCTTGACAAGCCAGCTGTACTCTGTACAGACTCAACAGCTGAAAAATATGTGTCTCGGTCAACATTTTCTCAACCTGCTTTCACTGCAACTTTTCAGGACAGTGGAATGAGTTTCTCAGCTGGACGGTGCCGCTTATTTTATCATTATTTAAGACGTGCCTCGAGATCATCGCACATCACGTCTTTGTGATACAAACTGTAATCTCCAAGAGCTCCGAGAAGCTGCAGCCAGAATTTTGGGTTCTTTTTCAGGCTTGAAGCCTATTGTAGTTGCGGTCACAGTAAAATGTTTTAAGACACAGAACCACCAATTTAGCACTGCATACTGTATTTCACTGCTTATCAGTCTTTTTTTTTTTTTTTTTTTTTTTTTTTTTTTGCACAAGGATGTCATTCTTTGAGAAGAATCAAAGGGAAAATATGCAGATATAAATCAAACTAGAGTTGACTGGTCTCCATTATCCTGCCAAAAAAAGGGATACGCAACAGATAAGGCAACACCGACATTTATTTGCGGCTCACTGCAAGCAGAGGTCACGTCTGAGCGCAGATAGGGTTTCAGGTAAACAAATTCTCATTCCTGTTTTAGCCCCGCGTCTGTCACTCAACATCTGACCTTATTGTACAAGAACGACCACAGGCAACCGCAGGAGAGGTTGCTGTAACTCTGCATCCTTCTATTGACGATGAATTTTTATGTGTTTGTTCAGTTATGTAACCTTCCCACAAGGCTCTGTTTTAAAAACTGACATTCCGCTCTGCAGTATCACGTTGGCATCGCTGATTTTTAACAAATTCGTTTAACGGGAAGAAACAGCTGAAGAAACTGCTCGGAGTTAAGAGTTAATTTGCAGCACTGCCAGACATCCTGTTGCTAAGTAGGTGTGCGGGGCAGTTGTTTCTAGAGGGACGGACAGTGGAGGTGGTTGGTGGAAGTTGAGGGGGGTTATTTTAGTATGGTTAGTGGATGAGATTTCAGTGAAGGTAAGCTGAATTCCAGGCCCCAACGTGTGAAATGCAAATATTTCTGACACCTTCACCCATATACTACTAATACATGCGCTCACACCCACTAATGCCCATCAACTAATAGACTTTCTGGCAGAAACCTGTTATACAAGTCATCCCACACTGGAACTGGGAGTAAACGAACACACGCCGTCCTTCAGAGGAAGTACAGTTGGTGTTTTTCTAGCATTTTTATAGTAGAATATAGGTCAGCAGGGAGGAAGGACACTCTTTGCATTCCCAGAAAACCCCAGAATGGGAATACGATCCCTTAGTATCCAACCAGAGCTAAACTTGACTGAGAGGGCAACTCACAGAGGGAAAGTGAAACAAAAGCATGTACCCAGTCATCTCACTAGAGACATATGGAAGTTATTACTAAACCCCCCCCCCCCTTTTTTTTTTTTTTTTTTTTTTAAACTTCCACGACTTCCAAAACTTCCAACTTCCAAGAAAAGTCAGCTGAGTTGAAGTAAGAAAGGCAAAAAGCTTTACTGCAGCAGCAGCAGCTCCTAGTTTCTCTTCCTTATCATCATAGGTTGAAATGGTGTGCTATTTCCCCTCATGTTACTGACCACAGAGCAGTGTTTCTCTAAGCTCCTTTACCCTATAACACATTGAACTGGTTTATGCATTTTATCACCATTTTGTTACTTTTATAATCCAGGAAACTCATTTCTCCATCTCGCCTCGTGCAGGTGTGGGACACAGAGTTGGAACGTACTGCAGAGGAGTGGGCAGAGACGTGTCTGTGGGAGCACGGTCCCGCCGGCTTGCTGCCGCAGATTGGACAGAATCTGGGGGCACACTGGGGAAGGTAAATAATCTGTTATTACAGACAGTTTATGCTATCAAACACTAAAATTAAATAAGTTTGGAGACTTCAAAAGGTTTTCAAAGTGCTCTGTTCTACTTTAAGTGACCAAGTAAGCTGTAGTATAAAAATCTGGTGATGATCGAGGCTGTTTGGATACAATGAAGTCACTCGGATGGTCAGCAACAGTACTCTGGCAGGCTGACATTTAAACAACGTTCAGTTGATACTAAAGGGCTCGAAGTGTCCAAGGAAAATATCAACGCAACATTACACCACCAGCAGACTGAACTGTTGATGGAAGCAAGGACGGCTCTATGCTTTTGTGTTATTTACACCACCATTTAACACCAGACACAGCAGAAATCAAGACTTATCAGGTCAGACAAAGTTTTTCTTCTATTGTCCAATGTTGGCGAGCCTGTGTGAATTGTAGCCTCTGTTTCCTGTTCTTAGCTGACAGGGGTGGCACCCAGTGTGGTCCTCTACTGTTGTAGCCCATCTGCTTCAAGGTTTTGATGTGCTGTGCGTTCAGAGATGCTGCTCTGCCTACGTTGTTGGTAACAGGTGGTTATTTGAGTTACTGTTGCATTCCTGTCAGCTCAAAGCATCCTGGCTGCTCTCTTCTGACCTCTGGCATCAAACAGGCATTTTTGAACAGAGAACTGCTGCTCACTGGATATTTTCTGGTTTTTGGACCTTTCTTTGCAAACCCTAGAGATAGGGTTGTGTTGGAAAATTCCAGTAGATCAGCAATTTCTGAAATATTCCAAGCAGCCTGTCACGGAAAACCATGCCACGTCCAAAGTCTCTTAAATCACCCTGTTTCTCTATTCTGATTGGCAGATAA
Source organism: Copadichromis virginalis (assembly GCF_057382275.1). NCBI lineage: Eukaryota > Metazoa > Chordata > Actinopteri > Cichliformes > Cichlidae > Copadichromis > Copadichromis virginalis. Next base: position 26,717,360 of record NC_140626.1, read on the forward strand.
GACATTTGCATTAACAAGCACTTGAACATTCACAAGTAATAAGGTGGCCGGCGAGTGTACAATATGTTACCCATGACTGGCATTTACCTGCTGCGAATGAGACGTCAAACACACACTGTGGCATATATGCGAGTGGACTCAGACTTAACACAGATTTCTTTGCTCCTTTATTTCACTCAGTCTCCTGCAGAGCTCCAGAAAACAGCGCTGCTTCACACAAGAGACGCTTGTTCTGCATCTAATCATATCACTCCACAGTCGAGATGTCTGCTTAATTCTAATCAGATTAACTGGCAACACCTGGTGCCAGATCAGTGTCCTTGGTTACTGAGCACAAATGTTGATTTTCAGTTAGAGCACTCTGTTTGCCAGTGGATGATAACTATAGGTGGCACTACATGGGTTTATTAAGTGTGCTTGCCTCAGAGTTCTTGTGTCAAAACAAATCAAGCACTGCTTATCTAATGCTCGGCCATATTTACCATATACATATATATATACATATATATATGCATTTTAACATAACTGAATATCTGAGCACTGAGAGCTTATACAGTATATTACAAGACTTAAAAAGACAGTTGTAGTGAGCAGTGAAGAGCTTAATGCCAACATCTACACCAAAGGACTCATAAGACACAAGATATGTTGCTTGGAACATTATAATCATAGATGTGCTTACTGATCTCTCCAGGTATCGTCCACCCACGTCCCATGTTCAGGCTTGGTATGATGAAGTGAAAGACTACTCCTTCCCTTACCCTCAAGAGTGTAATCCCTACTGTCCCTTCAGGTGCTCTGGCCCAGTTTGCACACATTACACACAGGTAGCTATGGATCATGACTTCTGGAAACCTTACAAAGGTGCAATGAGAACATTTAAGTCATCTGTTTCTGCTTCTCCGTATTGTCCTTCTTTTGTAGCTTGTCTGGGCTACCAGCAGTCGAATTGGCTGTGCAATCAACTTGTGTTACAACATGAACGTGTGGGGGCAGATCTGGGCCAAAGCCGTCTATCTTGTCTGCAACTATTCACCGAAGTAAGCAGATATGTTGTGTACCAGCACTGTGAAGAGTTAATTATAGTGTCAGGCCGTTTTGATGTGACATCACAGCGATCACTTGTAGTTAAAGCAGTCCTGGTTTGTCTGTGTTCAGTAGTTTTTGTTTGATGTTTCATGTGCACAGGGGAAACTGGTGGGGCCATGCACCTTACAAACATGGGACCCCGTGCTCTTCTTGTCCCCCCAGCTATGGAGGAGGATGCAAAGACAACCTCTGCTACAAAGGTAAGAAAAAGCCACACATAGAGAGAGGGAGACAGAAGTCGGTGCAAATAACTCATTATCATGCCTTGATTTCTGTTTTATTTAAGGGCAAGATGACAATTCATATCCACTGCAAGAGGAAACTGAAGAGAACAACTTTATTGAACCAGAGGTCCCCCGTACCACAAATCCCCGGGCTCGGGCCTCCAGACCTGAGCCTCCCAGTTTCCCCGCTCCAGCCCCTACGCAGCCCCCCGCAGAGGACCTGCAGAAGAATGAAATGGTCAACACACAGCAGATGTGTAAGCTGCCATTTGACTGTTTATTTTGGATCAGGTTTCCTCTCGAAATGGGGGGTGTACAATATGGTTTTAGGTCTGGGAGGTGCAGAGAGTGGAAGTGGAGGACAATATGTGCTGCAAAAGAAAAAGGAAACCTGTAGCTGCTTGCTCAGTATTGAGCTAGCGATACTGAATAATAAGTGCAAGAAGTAGACTTTGACCTTAAATATTTTTCTTGCAATTTATCTTAAATTGCTTTGATGCTGTATAGTCCTTATCTGTCATCTCCATGATTAACCCTGGCACTTTCTGGAGTCTACTCAATATTGCAAGTCACTCTTTGGAGCAGAGAGGGGAGGTCTATTTTAGCATGAGCCCCTGAGTGTGTGTTTGTTTTTGGCTTGCTGAGAAGTGTTGAGGGGTGAGAGCGGCTCGCTGTGGTTTTTAAATGGCTTCCTCTCTGCAGCACATTAAGGCCTGTGCTTGTAAGATGAGACACATCCTCTAGTTTTGCTGACCACCCTGAACCTGAATTCTTGTCTTTTATTCTTGAAGCGTCTCCACTTGAGTCTTTTAGGAACTAGTCATCTGCATCGGAGCCGCTAGTTCACACATGCTGTTTCCTGCAGGAGAACTCAAAGACCTCTGTGTTTATGTGTTACAGCCCAGCTAGTGACCTGTGACACTAAGCTTCGGGATCAGTGCAAAGGAACAACATGCAATAGGTACAGTGAAGGCGAAGCATTAATAGGGTGCGGTGCAGAATGTACAGTTCACATATTCACATGGTTATTTTTGCATTGACACACAGATACGAGTGCCCAGCTGGATGCCTAGATGCTACAGGAAAAGTAGTTGGCACAGTGTACTATGAAATGGTGAGTGTACATGTAGCTAGTGTACTCTGAGGGAAGATTAAAAAAGATTTGGACGCTTCAGTGTCTTTTCACGAGGTGTGCAAGATGAAGCTTTGGGGAAAAAGATGTTTTGTACTTTGAGGATACGTCTTAGTGCTTATTTATCCAAATTTCTTACTAAATACAGTATAAATGGTGTCTCTTTTTATCTCTTTTATTGCAGCAATCCAGTGTGTGCAGAGCTGGTCTACATGCTGGTGTCATAGATAATGATGGAGGATGGATGGATGTAACAAGGCAAGGAAGAAAGGACTTTTTTATCAAATCCTACAAGAATGGCGTCCAGTCACTTGGGTGAGACGGCAATAAATTTACACCAATGACAACTGATAGTTAAATATAATGAAAGTGAATAGAAATAATAACATCTAATGTTGCTGTATTCATTTTCCCCTTGACAGAAAATATCAAAGTGCTAACTCCTTCACAGTCTCCAGAGTGACAGGTTAGTCTGTCATGCTGTGCATGTAGATATGTTGTCATTTGTTTCCAGCTTCTCATTATGGGCTTTGCCGACACCCGCTGTGTTTCCTTCTTACAGTCAAAGCCATCACATGTGAAACCACAGTTGCACAACTGTGTCCATACGAAAGGCCTGTAAAACACTGTCCAAGGTATGCACCTCCCTGTATCGCACACTCTCTCTGGTTATCAGAGCTGCCTAGCATCATGTCTGTTCATCATTCGTCTTAGGTTATACTGCCCGAGAAACTGTGTAGAAGAGAATCCTCACATATCCAGAGTGATCGGTACCAGAATATACTCTGATGTAAGTCCCTGTTTTTGAAGCTGAACTTGTCAGACACTAATTCACACTACTTTGGGGCTGTCAGCATTTTAGAGACAGAAATGAATGAACATTTCTGACATGTTTTCCTTCCTCTTGCATGCTCCTGTAGAAGTCCAGTATATGTCGAGCGGCCGTCCACACTGGAGTCATCAGGAACGATGTGGGTGGTTACATCGATGTGATGCCAGTGGACAAGCGAAAACACTACATCGCCTCGTACCAGAATGGCATTTCCTCAGAGAGGTATTGGATGACTAACCTCACAATCTTATAAGAGGGGAAAATAAATAATAAAATAAATAAATATATATGTGTATAGATAGATAGATAGATGGAAAATAGTTATATACACAATAAAAGAAGGACAAAATAAATAATGCATAACAGTATCCTATCTCTGTTTTATAATACCAATATAGATATATTGTTTTGGGGGGGGTTTACTGGTCCCGTGTCAGCATTCAGCCTTAATACATGACAGGAAAGTGAAGAGGTTAATGCACTTGCACCCAGAGTGGAGCAGTAAGAAATCAATGCCTCTCAGGTATCTACTCTCCTCTCCTTCTGGACCTAATCATTTGAAGATGCAGGCAGTTACATCCTGTATGCAGTGCACGTGGTAGAGTCATTTGCATTCTTGTAGTTTAAAATAATGAATTGCTTGGCAATTAGTGTACACAAGAGGAGTGCATCTTCGTGTAGTTCTAGACGTGGTTTGCTTTCTGGTAGTAGGTCAAAAAGGACGACCAATAGACAAGGATTTAAAGCTTAATATAGTTAAACAGAAAAATTAAAAAGGACAGAAATAAAAAGTTAATGCGTGTAACCGAGGAAACGGGGTCTTGTTACCATTTATCTCAAAGGGGGTCAATACTGAATCAGATTTTAGACAATTTTCTTGCTTGGTTCTAACAGGAAAGTGGATGAATTAATGCAAATCAGGTTGAGGAAAGAAGCTGCAAGGATTTATGAAGGATTTATGTGTAAAACATCTCATTTATTTGGTAGAAACGGATCTGGTTACTTGTACGGTCACTTGTAATCTAAATGAATCTGTGAAATGGCGTTCGATTGCTCTAATTTGCTACATGGTATAGAAAGAGAAGTCGTCATCACCGACAAGCTGACTTGCTGCATTTGAAGTTGCTGTGTTGCTGAATATTTATTAAATATAATACAGCTGAAAAGTAGCCAGCATCACAAAAGCTAAAAAGATGAAATATATGTAGCACAGACAACAAATATCTGCAAAGAAATTTCTGTCTGTGTTTGTTTCTTTGTCTCTCAACTCCTCTTGGACCAACAGGAGTTGAGCGACCAAACTTTGCACACAGGTTTATCTTAGTCCTCTGAAAGTTCTTACCTATATCAAATATTATGACATCATCATGTTGCCTAGCAATTAATTAAAATAATCTGTTTCAGCAATTATGCAGCTATAACATCTTGTAAAAACATTGTGTCATTTTAATTTCAGAACAAAAACATCATTTATATCCATAAAAGTTAAATTAGGTGTGATATGTTATAATGCCGTCACATTGCTTGGCAGTCAGCTAACAATGGGCTGGAATGGCCTGTTTGTAATCTTTTACTCACCCACAATGCTGGTTGCTAATGCTTACATCCGCATTAGCAACCAGCAATAGTAAGAAGCTGAAATGACCAATTTTTAGCATATAAAGAACATCTAGCGTCTCTGTTGTTTTTGTCTCCCCCTTCTGGCAGCAAGAATAATTACATAAACACAGCTGACAATAGTTAATAACTTATTATAAACATCTTTTTTAGACACTAATTCTTTCTCTGAACGAGTTCCTTTTCTGTCTAGAGCACCAGAAACTTTCCTTTTCTTTGGGTGTTTCTACCACACTGAGCTGATATATTCTTTTCTATCCTGCTCTGTGGTTTCTCCCTTCTTTTAGTTTTGGCAAACCGGTTATTTTTTTGATAATACAAAATTCATCTCTACTGGAGTGCCAGCATGGGAATGTCACCACAGATGCCAGATTCAAAACTCTGGTATACTGGAAAATACACATCCATTTACATGGTTTAATCAGCACTCTGTGAACCCACTTGGCGAGTGCTCAGATGTAACAGCTGGTCATGTATATGTAACAGCTTCTCACTCCAGCTTTAACAATGCCACAGCCAAGGACAGCAATATACATAAGATGAAACGCCTCAGCTAGTTTGCAAATAGAGCACTTCATCGTCGACATAGGGGTGTACATCTGCTTATACTGCCCCAACATTTTTCATTTGTCTAATCCGACGAAGAGGGTTGAGAGTAGATTACCTTGTTTGGTGCCATGTGCTAACACAGAGTAGGAAACAAGAGATATCACTGGTTTTTACGGTGGCTGTTGGAATGTTAAGAAGCTTAAAGTGGCCTATAAAGTACTCAAACAAATTCAAATCTGTGCTGTGTAACGCTGTCTTCTGAATGTAGAAGAATCAGCAGATGTGATCTTTGAGTCTGAAGACTCAAAGTGTCTCTGATATAAAATTTGAGATAGCTGTTATTAAATTCTCCTGCAAGCTAAGGTATTGCTATGCTAATAAGGTGAAAGCTTGTGTTGAATTTATGCTGCACCACCTTGCAACAATATTAAGGCCACAGGTTCATACCAGCCACTCTTCAAAGTGACCTAGATACAGTGTAGTCTGTTCCAGGTTTTAAGAGAAATTAAATTGCCCCTACTGTGGTCTGCAGAATCACTACACTTCCCATGACCTATGTAGAGGGGAGACTTGCATTCACAGCCTCATTCATTCAAAGCCCTTTCCTCCTCCTTTTCATCTCCTTGCTCTTACCATGCCTGTCGCCACTTAATTTATCTTTGTCACTCTGCTAAGATACCTGACGTCTGCCCATCACTTATCTGTGTCCCTTACCTTTACAACATGTCTGTCTTTGCTGGGTGACCACATGAAGTTCCTCGTGTTTGTGTATTAATGGGTGGTTTACCTGTTTTTTTTTTCACTGAACTTCAGCCTCCATCTGTTTGTGTGCTGTCTGTCATCAGAACGTCAGACAGCACACCGCCACGGACATTTCTCCACAAAACCAGTCGATCTGTTTGTGTGTGTCTGTCATGTAGGCTGGGACATGTTCTGTATCTGACACATGCAGCACCCAGACTCACTCTCCCTCTTGTTGTTCTCCTTCCCCGCAGCCTTCAAAACCCTCCCGGAGGGAAGGCGTTCCGGGTGTTCGCTGTGATTTGAGAGCCCCAGAGGGCAGCTTCACCAAACAGAAAATCGCACTTGTGCTGTTGAAAAGGTGGTAATCAAGCCATGTTGTCAAACTCAATGACTGAAATGTTTCTGGCTTTCCTACACTACACGGGTTAGAGGTTGTCACTATGGCAACGGAAGCCCAGCAACAAAAAAGAAACTTGACATGCACGCAATGAGAACCATGAGTTTTTGTCAGCTTTAGCAGGAAATGTTAAAAACTGTAAATATTGCTGATTACTTTGTTGTACAAATTTGTTAATATAGTATTACATTTGTATTGCCTTTGTAGCAAATATCTGTGTATGAATATTAATTATAGAAATGTATTATATGACCTTATAATGGCACTTCAGAGATAATATCACTTTTATATTAAGTCTGGCACATTTATTGGTGCTTTTGCTACATTTTGTACTTCTGGATTGGGGAAATTTGTTATTCATTTATTTTTGTATGGTTAGACACTATATCATTATAACTTGTAAAGGATGCTGCTATATGTTTTAAGTATTGTTGCTGTGATCACCTGTTCGATAAATTTCTTTGTAATTTTCCAGAAAATGTGGTTTAGTTCAAACTACCTGCAGGTCGGGAAGTATGCTCATCTCTCCGGGGTTCACCATTCACCTTTCATTTTGAATTTTATTTTACCGGATGTCGTTGCTCCAAAGAAAAATGATGCCCAGTTAGTAATCGTTTTTGACACTGATACAGAGAAACAAAAATACGTCTTAAAAATCTCATACAGTATGTCGTGCAGTATAAAATATGCTTTCTTTTAAGCTGTAGTCGTTACAATGGGCAAGCAACTCTATTCTCATCTCTGTTTTCCTTGCGTCTAGATTTTCCTAACTTGGGATTGTTAGGAAAAGTTCATTTTGCAATAAAACAACAGAATGACCACACATTTCTATTAGCCACTTTCTTTTTCCATTTTAAGTCTGTTAAAGTTAACTTGATTTAAAAAGCTGTTTGCATTATACATTGATTGTCCTGAGTTGAACCCCATTTGCCTTCAAAACTAGCTCCACTCAACATGGTGTTGGAAACAATCCTCACAGTTTTTAGTCCATATTGACACGATAGCATGACGCAGCAGCTGCTAATGTTTTATCTGTGCATCCATGATGCAAATCTCCTGTTTCCCAACATCCCAAAGGTGCTCTAGTGGATTGAGATCTGGTTATGATGGATGCCATTTGAATACCGTGAAATCATTGTCATGTTCAAGAATCCAGTTTGAGATGATGTGCCATGGTGTGTTATCCTGCTGGGAGGAGAAAATGGGTACACTGTGGTCACAAAGGGCTGGAAACGGTCAGCTAAAATACTCAGGTAGACTCTTGTGTTTAAGTGATTCTCATTTGGTTGAGAAAAATCCCCCACACCATTACACCACCAGTATGAACTGGATGTTTTCATGTTATTTACACCAAATTCAGAGCCTACCATTCAAATATCACAGCCTGTTTAAAGTGTATCCTCAGTTTCTTGTTCTTAGCAGATAGACTTCCCCCCCCCCCGGTGTGGTCTTCTGCTGCTGTAGCACATCTTGTGTTCAACTTGTGCACTTCTGCATACCTTGGTTGTAACAAGTGATTATTTGAGTTACTGTTTCCTTCCTTCAGCAATCTGCCCATTCACCTCTGACCTCTGACATCAACAAGGCATTTTCACCTAAGGAGCTGCCACTCTCTGGATATTATTTATGTCACCATTCTCTGTAAATCCTACAGATGTTTGTGTGGGGAAATCCCAGCTGATCAGCAGTTTCTTAAACATTCAGACCAACATCTGAGTCCATCATGCACCAATAACCATGACACATTAAAAGTCACTGAAATCCCTTTTCTTCATTCTGATGCTTGATTTGAACTTCACTGGGTCGTCCTAACCGTGTCTACATGCATAAATGAATTGAGCTAATTCATTACATTAATGAGCAGGTGTATATACCTGGTGACTGCACATAGGAATTTTTATAATTAATAGGTTCACCCAACCCAAATTACCCAAATAATATGGAATAAACTTTTGATCCACTGCCCTAAAATTGTAAATGAAAATATATTTTTGAAAAATTAGAAATTGTTCAGACTTGTTTTGGAATACCTCCTCAGTGTCTGCCACCAGGGAGAGGAGCTATCACTCCTCATTCACTTGGGAGCAACAGTCGAACAAAATGACCAGTCAATAATAGATTTCACCATATCCACGTCTGGCAGTGTTATGATGTCTGGAGGGCCGCAATAGGTCTTGAATTAAGCCGTCAGTCTTTGTTACTCCCCAGACAAGTGATACTAAATTTTATGGCCTTAATGTACAGCCACCAATGTGACACAGTATACATGGATTTATGTTCAATTAATTGTCTCTGTGCCCGCAGGTCTAATCTTAGGATTCATAATTATATATCTGTGTAAATTAGAAAATGTCAGTGTACAAATAGAAAAATACAGGCAGACCCTCACAAAAATTGGTGAACAGTGAGAACGTTAAGAGGAGGCTGATTCATGTTTGTAACTTCATTTAGACCATATAATTGCTCCAGAACTAGAGAACAAATACAGTAAAATAGCACTGAAACATATACTACATCTGCTCACATTTAAATCTAAGCAGCCGGTATATACCATGTATAGATGTGTACACATGGATTGTACATAAGCCACTGTGTATTGAGTTTTACATAATGGCATTATTTATCTTTACTCTGACAAACCATTGCTCTATTCATATTTATATCGATGCTTGCTGCAGTGTTAACACATGAACACATCATGTTTTGATTAATCTTGATCGCTTGCCTGATTGGCCGAGCTCCACTGCTAAAGGGGCAGTAGAGAGACTGATGCAGAAAAGAGAGCCATACATCAGACAGGTGTCAAAATTCACAGTGGGATGGAGTGATAGGTGGCATTCAGAGGCTTGGAAGAATGAAAAGTAAGAGGGTGAGCAGGATGGTGAAAGGGAGGGGAAAAAATGGGGGAGAGATAACCTGAAGGTTTGAGACAACGGTCTGAACATCTTAATGATGTGATGACGCTGCAGTCCCAACTGTGGGTAGGTTTTATGAAGATGTAACTTCCATGAAAGGCTTTGTTGGACAGTTAGCCTATTTATTTAAAAGAAATCCTCTGTGTCTTCAAATAATTAAAGAAGAGGTGCAACACATTAGTTGAAAGTGATGGATTATTGTGTGCTTTCACATGCAACCCACCGAGACTGCCCACTGGACCCACCAGACAGCCGAGGATGCATTAGGTGCAAACTGACAGAGCGACAGCTATGGGCCCATTAGGACCAAGGAGACTGAGTACCGTGAAGACAGATGGGATGAAAGACAAGCTTGCAGCTAGCAGGGTCTGCATGGTGCCACCAGTGTTTTCAGACTGTCGTTTAAAATAAGGAAGGCCATTAATAACCCCCTCACTCCGCTCTGCTCTGCTGCAGTCTGGCACTTCTTGCGGAGCTAAATGTGGCGCTGCATGGCAGCAGACTGGCAGACTGTGTCAAAGAGACCGCATATACCCGAGGAGAGGGGAAGAGAGAGGATAGACAGGCAGGCAGCGATATGTGTGTGTGTGTGTTTGTGCATGTGCTGTACATTTGGGTTTAATTGTATTTTTTTACTTACTCACCTGTTTGTTTATGTACAGTGTCTGGCCCAATATAGTTGGATGGGAATCAGATAGCAGTGATGCAGTCAGGGAAGCCGTCAGCACCGAGGTGAAAAGTTATGGTTGCCAGTGGTAATGACTGGATTCCTTCTTGTCAAGCCTTTACTTTGGCAGACAAACAAAACATAGCATTTGACAGGGAGTGGGCTTTTTTTTTTACTCTTATGATCCAAAAATATTACATGTACATAGCCACACTGTGAATTCGTTTTTTGCAAAGATGGAGTGGGTACTTTGGCAGAGAAAAAAAATACGCTTTTCCTGAGTGGCAAGGTGAGTCATATAATTATTGAGTTATTTTGGGCCTAGATGCTTTTAAAACAAACCTCTGACAAATCTTAGACATTTGATTTATAACAACCATTCATTAGCAGCCGCCTCTCCTGTGACCAACAAACCCGACTACTTGAGTGAAGTTTGAAATCATACAGCATGTATTCTGAGTTTACAATTGAAACAATGCAAAAATATTCATAGATTTAAATTTCTCTACAAACAGTTGGTCTGGTCACAGTATACTCAATGATGGGTTTTAGTGTGCTCTGTAATGTCTGTCCTCTTACCATTGCTGGTATGGATTCCAAAATAAAAAATAAAAAATAAAGTGTGCGTATGTATGTACATATATGTACTTGTGTGTGTAGATATATATGTATGTATATGTATGTGTGTCTGTTACTTGTAGTTATTACTGCCTGTTACCTGTGGTAATGCAATTTATAATTTATATATTCTGTATTCAGTTATGAAGGCTCTAATTGTTGGTTGCGAGCTGCCGCTTAGATGCTTGTATCTGCCCGGGGCTGTTGATGGGTCTGTATGCAATGATGGGCGTAGCTGCGGGAAGTTTATTGTTTTTTTTTGTTGATGAGTGAGTATAGGGGTGGGATTTAATAAGTTTTCTTCGTCCCACTCCTTTTTCAGGCAAGTTTTGTTTTTTGTTTTGTGTATTTTATGTTCAATATAGGTATTTGTTGTGCCTGAAAATGAATAAATAAATTAAATGAATGAATGAAATGAAATGCTGCCGCAGTGCTTAAAGCTGGAGAGTTGTGCTGCAATAACCAAATATCAAAAATGATACTTTGAATGTGTCAATCAAGAGGCCGAAAGTGCGTGGTTCAACATCAACAGCTTCTGTTTGGCTTGTTGCCCGTGCTTATGTGCTTATCCACCTTAAAAACACAGAACGGGTTGCCTGCACGCTTGTGGTCATTACTTCTATCCATGCCTTGCAGAAGCGAGAGCAATGTGTGACACGCTGAGCTGCAGGCAGTGTGATTTAACAGTGTCAAACTAATGGTTAACTTCGTGTGAATGGCTATGTGTATCTGTTACATGAGCCTAAGTGGTGCTTATTGGATCCTAGAACCAAACAGTGCCATTCGAGAGCGCTGTACCTGCAGCGGCTACACAATGTCAACAGCTGAGCCTCGGCCAATGTGTTGTACCAGGTTAATTGCGGGGCGCTTTAACAGATCAAATACACCCTCTGTCTTCCAATCCAACACAAATAAAAGAGGCTTTCCGCAAGAAAAGGTTCCTTTGTTTCACAGAAAATTAAGAAATGTGAGCTCTTGTGCTGCAGAAAGATTATTTTGCCCTTGTATACTCAGGCCAGTAAAGCTAGTTAAGAACATCTGGCAAAGTTTTTTTTTTTGCTTTTTTCTTTGCACATTATGCTAAACACAATACTGTGCATCTACATATTAACATGGTAGCTGCCGCACGCTCGGTTTTGGTTTTCCTCTCACTTGTACTCTGTGTGTAAACACTGATTAACATAAATGAATCTTACTTCTTCCATGGCAAAACTGCAGCTATATTTTAAATGCTTCAACGCTAAGAGCGGAAAAATAACTGCCCACAGATGGTTTATAGTCAACAATTTACACACATACAACACCAGCAGTGACATTTGTTCCTGTATAAATAAAGTGAAACAGTTTTATGCTGTGAATGCAGATGTGGGCCACATGTAGACGTCTTTTTAAAACAAGCACTGAGGACCAAAGTTGGGAAAGTTGGGCTTACAGTACCTCACCGGGAGGGGCTGGCTGCCTCCCAGACTGCATGGCTGGTAGATGTGCGCCTCAGCATAAATAAGGACAAGTCTGCATCAAAATAGCTTCTTGAAACAACAAATTAATACATATTTATTTTTAAAGTGTAGGTTTTATTATTTAATTGAGCAGTCCAGCATCTCTCTCTCGCCAAAGGATCAATGTTTAACAGCAGCCCTACTTTTGAATATAATATTTCTAAAATCAACAGCTAAACAGGCAGAGGTTTCCTGTTTATCCTCCAAATGCAGCTCAATTGAGAATGAATGAATTATAACTATAACAACAGTGCTTTAGCTGAGATATGTGCCAACCTTTATGCATAAAGCCATGGATAACAACAGGAAATAGACTGAATATTAAAGAACCCTGCCTCTCCGAGGCACACGTTGCATGTAAAGTCTGCAAAGTGAAGCAAAGATACGAATGTTGAGACAGGGCTGGAACAAAGTATAAGAAACCTTCCAATAGAGCAAGAAACAGACTGAAAAACTACATGCTGCAAAGTTAAGGGTCATGGCCAAAAAAATCAGGCCAAGCACTGCAGATGGGCACACACACTTCTTTGCAGTCAGTCATAATACTAGAAAAAGGAAGTGGAGGAGTCTTGGGCCAAGGCCTAGAGGGCTCAGGGATAGTGGAAGAAGAGCAGAGCATGGAAAGTGAATACTGAGAGAACTCATAAAACAATGCAGTTCATAGTAAACTACCTCAAACAGAATAAAGAAAGTTTATTTTCAATTTTTTTTGTGCAAGTCAGCAAAAATTATTCCTTTTGTAGCCGCCTGCAACAAATGGAACAGTAGAAAGACTTATGAGCAGCGGGCAAACACACATTTCTATTTCAGAAGTGTAGCACTGTGTTTATATTGGGATCATGGTCAAGGTGCACCGAGTGCAAAATATAAAGAGCCGCAGCGAATTAGGCACCGACGATGGGCCACAAAATCACGGACTGGGCAGTCCCTGGACTCTGACGTCATCGCTGACCTTTCATGTATTTATGGAGGAGGTTTGATTTCCACTCTTTTTCCATCCTCACACACGAGCCGTTGTAATGCGGGCCGTGGAGGTAAAAGAGTAGCTTTGTTCTGACCTGGATGGTGAGCACTGGAGTCGTGTGCTTCTGCCAGTCCCGAAGAAGGATCCACAAGCCACAGCCATTGAGAAAGGCACAAGGATCACCTGTTTTATATTAAATCTGTCAGATTAAATACGGAAGTCAATAACCCGCGGTGCTCGAGGCGACATTTTAGCCAAATTTCATGCTCTGCTGCTGATCATGTCACCAACAGCTGTTTCTAAACTGAGCCTTGGAAGAGAACAAACAGCACTTGGAAACACATACATGAATCTGCTCTTAAACACTGATCCACCGTCATATTAAATGAGGTGCACAATGACAAATAACAAGCAATGACAAAGCAGCCTGCATTTTGCTATTTGAAGTAACAAACTTTTTTTTAAAGGATTTAAAACATATGTGAAAATGCCTTGATCTATAACAGACTAATTTTTGACTTCATGCAGCGATCTGTAGCACAGCTTATGTTGATTATTCATCACTTTAGGAATTTATAGCACAAGAAGACAGCTTTCATTACCATACAGAAGAAATATGAAGACATTTAAAAGGCCCCTTCAAAGTACTCCTAGCACTGCAGACAATATTGCCCTCTACAGGGCATACACATTAGTCACGCTTGTCTGTCCCTGCTCATTACTCTTTTTTTTAAAGTATATGAGGCTGTGATCAGTTAAACAGACTCAGCATCACATGGGCTAATTAATGTATAATTACGCAGTATTTAAAGAGCTTGAGGACCAGTAACTGCAGGGTGGCAATCTAAACACCCTAAGCCATGCTCTTATCTGTCCTGCACCGGCACCTGTTTAGTTAAAGACCTTTAGCGACCTAGGATGTGCCAGTTTACTCTGACCTTTGACCTTACAGTAGAGGGCACACAAGATGAAGCGCTGCAAATACAAAACATGTTGTTGCCGCTATAACTTTTAAATTAATGTGATGCATAAAAAAGGTGATGTTTAAAGACAACTAATTAAAAACTAATCAGAATAACAACTCCAGAAAACCCGATATCTAATTCCAGGCACACCGGCTTTAATTCATCAAGAGTCTCCTAATATAAAAGATCATTAAAATGAATGAGGTGGCCACATAAAGGAACTGGTGAATGATCCAAGACCAGCCCCTCCTTCACTTAGAGAGTTGATAAATTCAGCTTCCGCTGTCCAAATGAGGTGTGCAGTATCAGAAAAGAAAACCAAACAAGCATGTCATCACTCTTGGGGGTGGGTGGGTGTGGGTTGAGTTGAGTCACATATTTTACTCCTTAATCTTGTATAAGGGGCTGAGTGTGACAAAGTATGGATTCAGCCTCCTCTGGTTATTTTCTCTGAGAAGTGCCACAGCAGCGCAGCTATTCTCCAGAGATCCAGCTCGGGGTTCAGGCTCACCATGACACAAGATGGACCCCAATTTAAGACACAAAGAGTGGGTCAAACCGACATGAGGCATAGCCTTTCTTTCCTTGAGAGTCATCTGTTCCCTTTCAATTATTGTCCCTGTGTCCTTGCCTTGCCTCCCCATTTTTTCCTCATCCTGTCTGCATCTTTTCTTCTTCACAAACTTTTTTTCTCTACCAGTTTTCTCTTTGTGTTTTCGTTCATCCTCTTTGATTAACATAATGGCCACTGGTGTAATGGCAGCGTTTACACCCAAAAGTTAATTGTCGGGCTAATGCACTCATTTACAATTATAAATCGCCCCCGATGCAAATGCGCTCTTTATTTCATTTTCGATCGTTAGGACTTTAAAACAAAAGGTGTATCTGCTAAATCACCTTACGAACGAATTTGCAGAAGCAGACATCGTGCTGCAAATTAAATCTTAGCCTCGGCTCTGCTATTTTCAGTTAATTTGTGAGGAGAACTCGTAAGAAGCTTATACACTCTGTTCATACCCTTATCTTTGACTCAAGTAAAGGACCCTCTTGACTTGCCCACTCTCATGATTCACCTTCTATTGAAGGACAGAAAAGCCCTCTAACCACTTCTAGCTCTAGCTGTTATGGAGTAAATCACAAACATGTCATGGCCTGATCCGCTGGGACTAACACAACCTTTGCTGTCCTATAGTGTGAGACTAACCAATGTCCTTCTTGCATGGGCAAGAACCCGCTGAGCTCAGAACAAGCCACATCTCTTATTCTGAGAAATTGGCATTTTTTTCTTTTCCCCCCTCTCTCCACTCTTGCTTTTCTCCTTCAGGCATTGACATTTAATCAAACCCAAATCCCATTGTGCCTATTAACATATCAGGCTGATACGAGTTGCTGTAAAAAGCTCGAGTACAGGAACCCGGAGCAGATCATTACCATAACTCTGCCTGTGTGATCTCTATTTTCTCGCCTCCGCCTACGTGTAAAAATGCTTACCTGGCAAACAACGAAGCACAGAGACGCATTTCTCTCCTTCGCTCTCCCCCTCTTTTTCTCATTCACCATCACTTATCTTTTTCGAAACGTGTTAATTATTAAGCTGTTTGTGCTTGTGAGTGCTTGCCAAGTATCACTGAGACAAAGTAAGCATTTAAGGCAGTTTCAATATTTCACCACACCATAAAAAACATTTGCGTTTAGCTCCACAGTGACCGAATAAACAGCTCCGGGGAGGTTTTTTAGGAATGCTTGGTGCTCTAATGGATGCTGCGGTTTCTCAGTCTTCCCCCGTATTAATCATCATAGACATGAAGGGAATTAGACAGGTGATGCGAAACGTGTATGAAAAATGGTGATGATTATGAGGTCAATATTTGATAAGTTGCCATATTGGAAAGGAGTTGTTTTCCACAGCTCAGCAGATTTTGGTTACTGACCTTGGTGAAGGTCTCTCTGCTCCTGAGCAAGTCTCGCCACATCTAACCCCCGTTGGCAGCCGTTCATGTATGACGGGGCCATATGTTGATTTGTGTGGCAGCCTGCACGCTGTGGAGGCAGCCCCTCTACCTGATACCAACTGGAGACCGAATGATTGCTGGTCTTGTATCACGGCAGGCAATTATTTCCCCCAAAACTAGGACAGTCCTTGGTAATGACAGTCACCAGAGCACAATATTTAGTGCAATAAATAAGAAATTGTTGCTGTCAGCATTGTTTTCTTAGCGAGAGGATGACAAGGCAGTGGGAATGGAAGAGTGCCATGTTGTACAAAGAGGATTATGAAGACAAAACAACTTTGACAAGTCTGAAATTTGAGGACACATCCACAGAGACACGAAGACTATCAAAGTCAAGCTGTTTGTTGGAGGGGTGGCAGCTTGCTGTTTTGCGTGCCCCTGTGAATGTGAAGAAAGCGACACAAAAAAAACCAAGAAAAGAAAAACAGAAACTGAGTTTTACCTCTGGTCTTAAAAGCTGACACTTGACAGGATGACACTTCTCAAAGTGGCAGCCGTCAATGCCGCACTGAAAAAGGGCCTCCAACCAGCAGGGGATATTTCATTTTTGGTGAAACACAATAAATAAATAAATTAGTACTCGCAATAGGATAACTGTGCTGGGATAAACCGGAAAAAACACAGGCTGCTCTGGAGTGTTTCTGTCCTCATTTTTACAATGAAATCTGTGGCTTTCTTGTTATAATGCAAAGTGTTAGACAAAAGAATCTGGAAAAACCTCTCCAGGAATTAAAAGCCTTTGATCTTTATGTAGAGTTTTGTATACTTTATATAACTCTGTTACATAAGCCAACCCCCCCCACACACACAGACATTTTAAACAACATAAGCAATGACAGCCACTCGTATCACTGCACCTGAAGCATCTGCTGTCTCATACCAAGGATTTCACAAGCTATGGCTGTACAACCTGAGCTACGCCTCTCACTACATCAGGATTAAAGCTCTGGCAGGGATCAGAATTTGCTTCTGTGCTTTTATTTTCGGTGCTTTTTGATTGCCAATCTGCAGCATTGTATCTGCTACTTGCAAGCTCCAGCCGGCGGTGCCATGCTTTCTACTGTCTGGTTTCCTACTATTCATTTGATCCTTTAATAGGGCACTCACCTCTCTGGTTGCATTATTCAGCAAATCAAACAACATCAATTCGGGGCCGCCTAATAATGACAAAACACAGAGCTCGCACACTAGCAATCTCGAATTGTATTTCCTTATTAGCGGACTGTCTGGTGAAAAATATGGAAATGCTATTCATACTGAGACAGGTAATAACCAAAAGGCAAGGTACAAAGTGCGTCGCAAATTAGTCTGAACACCAAGCTCTGTTGTGTTTTTGCATATTTTCTTTGAACATTGTTGAGGAGTAGAATTTGAGTGGTTACTTCAGGTTTCAAAAGTTACAGCAAAATTCAGTAAACAAGTAGTCTTATTGAATTCACTGCATGTTAACAGTGATCAAGGAGAGCATCCTAATCTTGACCTTGAGCACCAGCTTATACATGAATTTAATGATAAAAAGGATGAATGGCAAATGTCTATAATGACTAAAACAGTCCAAGTCTGTACAGAACAAAGGAACATCAAGATATTGCAGGTAAATCAGTTTTGGCTAATTGTTGTTGAGTCACAACCTGATATCTATTATATGGGGTTAGCAACAAATAATCACTTGAACTGGTTACTCTGCTGTTTTTTCCCCTCTCTATTAACTGATATAAGAAACAGAAAAAGACGCTACTTTTTTGCTGCTCTCTTCCCTCACAAAGGTAGCTCCCCCTGTTTGATTTGGCAGCGTTTTACACTGGATGCCCTTCCTGATGCAACCCTAAAGGTGATTTTTTTAAAAAGGATGAAAAGAAGTTAAACTTTGCAAACCTGCTGGTGACTCTGTACGTTTATTTATCTAAAAATACTTGTATTGGAAGGTACACTAGGATAAAGGCGTAACAATTCGTGTTTCACGTTAGGAAATAAGGAAAAGGTTTTACTGTAAACAATTTTAGGTAGCGTGCAACTTTCAAAACTAACTAAAACAGACTAACTTAACTTAATGTTAAAAAAAGAAGAAAAGAAAGAAAAATCTGAAGTTACAACCCAGAAAACACTTAATAAATGTGGGCTGGCAGCCTTTTCTCAACATCTAGCTGTGGTTGAAAAACAGTTTAAAAATGTACGTTTGAGGTTGCAGATGTTACCACGATGGTCACACCTTCAACGTTGCCTAAACATCCTTGTTTGACTTGCTTTTAAGTGAAAGTTTGTGTTCAAGAATGGCTTTTTACCATATCTTTATAAGAAGTTTCTTTATAGAATGAATAAGGCAAAGAAACAATCAGCACCTCATTATTGTCTCAACCTCATTCTCTCAGGTCTGTCATACGAGCTAACAGGTCCCTCTGAGCTGACTCACGTATGTAAGAGCATTCCCGAGTTGATGCCGACATCACAGGATCACAGATTCGGAGAGTCCAATGTTAGTTTCATCGTGTCACAAATGAAATAGAATTTAGATGAAAAAAAATGTACATAATGTTTTGTTTGTTTGTGGTTTTGCTTTTTAAACAGGCTGGTTATGTTAGTCTGTGTACTTGGAGGAGACGTGTTGATGACTGTCTTCAGCAGTCACTGTACACAACAATGTACCAAACATATTAATTGTCGTTGTTTTAAAGAATATACATTTAACTCCTTATTTACCTCTATTCTACACTCTACGGTTCAGTTTTTGGTCTAGTAGCACAGTTTTCATCAGGAAGATGACATCGGGATATCAACCATTTTTGGTGAGAATCATTAAAAAGACTATATTATAATTCTGTTATAATTATTAAAATAAATGGAGTCATAGGAGTAAATTTAGCCTTTTATTTGTAAGATGAAGGCTGAGCTATTTATTTAATCCAAGAAAATATGGGCAAGGAACTTAAACAGACATTGAAATTTGGATTGACCAACCAGCAAAGATCAGGCAATGTGATAGGGACGTTAATGGATCTGACCAATCAGCAGTGGCCTGGAGCATTTTGAACTCCGGAGTTTTTCAAGAATTTGGGAAACTGGGTTTTTTACACCTACCACAATTGTGGTCATAGCATCGAAACCAATTGTGGTAAACTGATGAAACCCATGCATTATACAGTTAAATAATTATTATAAATGTTGAGATGGGTGTTGTTAATGCTGGATTTCTAGAAATGAGTGATATTTGTAACATAAAAATGGTGGCACCATATTTGATCGTGTGCCCTGTTTACCTACCATAACAGTGATAGTCCATTTTTAGGCACCCACCAGATACATTTAAGGAGCCATAATTGTGTTATTTACTAACAAAAATACACTATTAAAATATAGACCAGTAAATGGTATATTTGGATGTTTCCTCTAATTTCTATAACACTATACAGTGATCGGATGAGAAATGTAACCAATTTTCAACATTTTCAGACTAGAAAGGGTACAGTGGGATCTTTTTTCTGATGATCTTATAGTTTAACTACTTAAATTGCACATAATGGTGTTTATTTTTACTTAGTGTTATTATTTTAAATTAATTTAGTAATTGGGTATTTGTAATTTATTTAGGAAAAATTGGTCCCATCAGTAGTTATTATGTTGTTGTTTTTTAACTTGTCATATATTTACAATTCCCATGTCAGTGTATTTTGTTTTCAGTAGCTCAACACTTCAGTGTTATTGTTTTCCTTCAATTCTGGCTGGATATTGACAAAAACCTGTTTTTCTTTTGCAGCTGTCTGCTTGGCTCTTTTATGGAAGTCAACCTATCAAGTGCTGTGCCATAAAATAGAACAGCCTGTATTAAGGTGTATACACATGCTCAGTTCAGTAGGTGACCTGAAATGAACTTAAATCTTTGAAGAAAATATCATGTTACCATGATACAGCATGTTACTATGTTACTGCGAGGCAGCTGCCTGTGACTGGTCAGGGCTGTGCTTTAATATGTTTGTTACAGTTTTGGACATTTCCATTGTGAATGAAAAGAAAATGCTCTTAAATAAACGTTACTTTAAATTAATGTGTTTTTCTATGTTTTGTATATACACACTTTTTGGAAAAACGTATACCCTAAAAGGGGCTGAGGAACCATATTATGGTTATTTCACTGAACTAGATTTGCCATAAAAATTAAAATACAATTGGAAAAAGGCACACAAGTAAAAAAAAAAAAAAAGTCATGTAAGATGCTCTAGGGGTGAAATTTTGAATTTCCATGTGTTTCCATGAGTAAACCATAAAGGGTTAAAGATCGTGCTGCCTGTCATGAAAAACATTATTTTATAAGGCTACAATAAAATGAGCACAATATTCTGAGACTGGGAGCTTAGTCCTGCTAAAATAGACTAACAGAGGAAATAGAGTCCAGCATTTTGGACTAATGCCAACTAATCCAGTAGACAACCATTACAGTTTCCACTGATTCCTCGGGGATATTAATCACAGTAGGTATGACTCCCACTAAGTGACTTTTTGAATTACAACGATTGCAAAAGGGAAAGCGAGAGGAAGGGGATTTCGTTTTTGAACAAAGTGGGCTTTTAATATGAAACTAAATAAAAATGACCCCCACCACCACCTTCCTCAGCACATATCCTCCACGCCCCCCTCGCCGGTGCGTGGTGGTGTGGTCCAGGAAGCGCGCCTCTGCTCTCCTCTCCGGCTGAAGTGAATCAGCTGACGAATGGTATCTCCCTCCTCTCCCGGATGGATCGCGCCGCTGAAGCCGGCCAACCCAAGCGTCATACTGGCTGACACCGGAGCAGGTTGCCCACCTCTCGCTCTCCTCCTGCTGGATGTCACACGGACCGAGCCTCAAGTAAAAGATTCCGCTACTCAAAATTAAAAAAAGAGAGAAAGAGAGAGGTTACTTTATTTTTCTTTTCTTTTTCCTTCTTTCGGACAGGAAGCCGCCAGCTTCCCTCTCACCATGGCTTCTAACTTCAACGATATAGTCAAGCAGGGATACGTGAGGATACGGAGTAAGAAACTGGGGGTGAGTACTGTTGCACTTGCTGTATAGCGAGGCGGAGGAGAAACAGAAGGAGGAGGTAGTGTAGGAGGAGGAAGGAAGGAAGGAAAGGGAAGAGGACTTCCAGTTGTTTGCAGTCAAGGGCAGCTGGATTAAGAAAGAGGCTTTAATTGCTCCACGGGCAAAGCGTCCTGCTGTGAGCTCTTCAAGAGGGAAAACAGATTAGAGAAGCTCCAGCAGCCGCCAAGTTTCACTCGGTGCTTTCTGCACAAATACTTTGGAGGTGATGGTAAAGTCTGGGTGATTGACAGCCGGTGTCATGTGCCAGGGGTTTGTGAATCATACCCTGTGCTTGTTGTCAGCCATAACTTGGTTTTCTTCCAGAATGTTAGCCTGCAACTAGTCTTATGAATGTATAAGCTCGAAGAAAGGGTAACCAACTTGGTAGATTTAATCAGTAGATTATAGGGATATAAAAAATATGTAACGTTATAGTACGATTAGTCATATGGCATACATTCCTGTGTGTAATAAGGTAATGTTAGTCCCTTTATGGATGATGTATGGTAAAAATAAACACTCTTTCATACAGATGTTAAGATGGGAAATACTTGTTCCTACCTTTATCATACAGCACAGGCTGCGCTGTACTTTACCTCTCTTTCAGCCTTCATGAATTATTCCCAGCAGAATTGAAAAGTCTCATTGAAGTGCGCCTGATTCATTATGATGGCAGCTCCTCAATGCATTGATTAAGGATTTCTATTGAGATACAGAAAGGAGGAAAAATGGCTTGACTGCTTAAATTGAAATGAATGATATAGATTCAATTATGAGTGCCTTATTGTCTGACTCATAAAGCCATCTGCTTTTGTTCATACTTCCAGCTCATTACGCTAACAGAGCGGGCACACTCCCTCTACTCTGATGAAGTGTGATGATGGGGGCTAATGATGTCTGCCTCCCCTCATCATCACCTGGCTTCATCAACACTGTTCTGCCATTGTTTGCTGCTGTTCAGGATATCTTTGATTACTCTTTGATAGTAACAGTCGCTTTACAAGCCGCACGAAACAAATGAAGGCGCGAGACATTTCTCGTTGTTAACATGCAAATCCGCCTGCTCGTACACAGCTCAGTTGACTCAGTGTGTTTATTTCGCGCATATGCTATTAGTCAAATGTGGTCAGAAGATGTGGATAGCCTATGACTTTGCAAAGCAAGTGTGAGGACGCATGCTGTGTTGGCTGAGCTCGTGGTATGGATGCCATATCGCTGCCAGCTCCGCATCTCATCCTGCTGTTTGTGGAGAAAAGCAGTTTGTGTCCTGCTCGCCCACTCCCTCAGCCCTCCACCGCTTGCTGCTGTTTCATCATAGAAAAGTCATGCTGCGATCGCCTCAGAGCACCCTGGTGTGGGAAGATGGAATGCATTTATCTGTCCACGCTAGGGTTAGTTATTCCAGGACAATTCTCATTCGGAAACAGGCAGAACAAAACAACAAGAGCGAGCAGGATCGGGCATCTGTGTGCCTGAATCAACAGGCGATTTTTCTTCTTTTTCTGTTGCATTATTTTAAGTGTTCTTGGGAGGATTTGGAGAGGGATGAAAATGAAAATGTTATTCACAGTTGTCTAGAAATGTAAAAAAAAAGTTGTTTTGCAGCTTTTCTCAACATAAACCAGAGATTCTATTAAGCTTAATTCATTATTTTTTCAATTTTCTTCCTGTTATCGATGACTCAACACCTCAGTAATGTTTATGTATGTAAAACAGAACACACGAGGAACGTACTGTACAGAGAGTCAGATTAGAAGGGTAAATGAATACACGTATTTGGATAGAGAGATGTATTTATCTCTTTGCTTCTTTGGGTTCTTCATCAATAAAATACAGGCAAATCTACATAATGGACCTCATTTCAGTGCAATTACACACAGCTCTGAAGTAATAAGAATACTTATTTCAGTATTTTGCAGTATTTTTCTTTATTTATATTTACTTCTGTTCACATTTTCTCCAACTGCATTCCTGCTGCAGCTTACCAGAACATGCAGAGCCTTTGTTTTATTTGAGCAAACTGTCTAACAGTTGTTCCACTTAATACTGTCAGACAACACGACAGTGTCTACACATGTGAAGAACTGGGACTGATGCCTTTTAGACATTTTTAGTGATCACTAAGGCAGTTTTCATTGTATTAAAGTATATTCTTGAATGCTAAATGTACAACCCAAATTGCGTCCCCAAAAAGCTGTGTAAAATGTAATTAAAAATGGAGTGCAATGATTTTCAAGTCTCATAAACTCACATTTTATTAAAAACAGAACATAGAGAACATAATTTGAGCTGAGAAAATGTACCATTTTATGAAAAATATAAGGGGGATTTAAATGTGATGGCATCAATGAATCTCAAAAGGTTGGACAGGGTCGCGTTTACAGCTGTGCAGCGTCCCCTCTACTTTAACCAACAGTCTGCAAAAGTTTGGTAACTTAGGAGAGCAGCTGCTGGACTTTTGCAGTTAAGTTTTCGTCTGATATAAGACTCTACCTGCTCAACAGTCCTGGGTTTTGTTGTTATATTTTTTTCATTTCACGATATGCCAGATGTTTACAACTGGTCTAGGACTGCAGGTAGGTCATTTCATCATCCACACTCTTCTACTACAAAGGTATGCTGTTGTAATACGTGCGGTATGCAGTTTAACATTTTCTTGCTGAAGTATGAAATGCCTTCCCTGAAAGAGATGAGAGCATATGTTGCTCTAAACCTGTATATACCTTTCAGCACGGATGGTGCTTTTCCAGATGTGCCAATGTGTTGCCAAGTCCACAGGCACTAATGCACCTCCATACCATCAGAGATGCAGGCTTTTAAACTGAGCGCTGAACAAGCCAGATGGTCTCTCTTCTCTTTAGTTCATGTTTTCTATGAGCTTTAACCTGCATATATGGATATACACAGTGTTCCTGATCCCATGCAGTGATTTCCATGAAAACACCCTTTGCCGCTTGAGAGACCGAACATCACAGATATTGATTTTCAGCCTTTGCGCACAGAGATTTCTCCAGATTCTTGGACTCTCTTGCTGATATTATGTACTTTACATGATAAGATATTCAAAGTCTTTGCAATTTTAAGTTGAGGAACATCTGAAATTGAGCCACCATCTGTAGATCCAGGCTTTGGTAGATCATGTTACTGACCGATTGCTAAGTAAGCCAGTTACTTTCAAGCTGTTTCTTTTTAGTACCACCTACTTTTCCAGCTTTTTTGAGACGTGTTGTTGCCATCAAACTCAAAATGAGCCAATACTTAAAATGAAAGACTTAAGCATTTGATATGTTTTCTGTGTTCGACTGTGAATAAAATATTTAGTTTATGGGATTTGCACATCATTGCATTCTGTGTCCTAACTATTTTGAATTTGGGGTTGCATAAACATTGGTGAAACAGCCTCTCGAGAATGTTGCTACAGTGAAATCTAAAAGTGGATGTAAATAAGGATCTACTTGGTCAAAAATACTTGACACAAGTTGACAGTTGACAATTTCTGATGCTCAGCTCTGAAAATATATCGAGCCCTGCCTGTCAGCAGGCAGCTTTTTTTTCTTTTTTTTTTTGCGAACTGTCTCTGCTCTGCTTTAAGTCTAAGGTCGGAAAGGTTTCTGGTGTTTTCCTTCTCATGTGATGCTTGTTTAATGTTTTAAGTGCTTTAAAGGTCTCTGAAATATCACATATCAAGACTTTGCATCACAGTTGACCTTCTGGTGCTCCCACATCGGCCTCTATTGTAATGCAGTGCCATTTAAAATGTATTTTACTTTTTTAAATGTTTTTTTTTTTATTATTAGAAACAGTCCAGTGGTTGTCCTTATGTGATAGGTGTTAAAGTGGCCACAGCAACACCAACAGCTTTGGCCGAACTCATCAGCATCACTCACTATGATTGGCTCATTTTCAAACCCCATCATGTGTGAAGGTTGAGGCCATGAGGTCAGGTCTGCTTCCTCTCTCGCCCTCTTTTTTTCTTATTGTTTTGGAGGCATTTTTTGTTTTTGTCCATGCACATGAATGTCAACGATTTCCTACATTAGCCAACGTCTTTGTCTCTGTGTTGGCTGAAGAGACAACGGTGCAGTGTTCTTGAATGCACAAGCAGTCGCTCTTTCCTTTCCTTTCTCACATCCCCCCTTCCCCACCTCTCTTCCTCACCTCTAAACCCATTCTCTCACCTCTCAGCTCCCAGTATCTCACCTGTACTCCCCATGCGGAGCAGTGACGCTCTCATCTCCTCTGCGCTATTTTATCTCCCTTGCTCTTTTCTTCCCCTTTATTTGGCTATCTCTCTTACCTTACCCCCTTTCTCCCTCACCTTTCTCTCCTTCACTGGTTTGTAGACAGCTGTGGGGCCGAGCACAAAAGCATCCTATTCATCACCCCGCGCTGCACCCTCCATAACCCCAACAGGCTATTCCCCCTGACACAGTGCAAAGGCACACACACACAGACACACACACACCAAGTTGGCTTGGTTCGACATTGAATTGGCACACACATGCACCCGACAAACAAGTAAACAATCTGCTGCCAGAGAACAGTGTGTGGATTCTCAATTAATTTTAATCCTGTGGCTTTGTACCATACAGTATTTTTTTTATTTTTTTTACAACATGAAAATAAACTAAATCCTTACAAGAGCCAGAAACAAGTGAAGTGCTTCAGTGCAGAGAAAAGCAAAATCTAGCAGCGTCTAAGAAACAGCAGTAGCGATATTTCTGTCATCAAAACAGGTTCTTTGTTTCCTTTCAGTAAAAAACGGCTGATGCTATCAGTGGGATGGACTCCTCTTGAAAGGCTGAATAAGGTGACCTTTGAGTAATTTGTGTGTCAGTCTCAGTACAGTACATGTTTCCCAAGCTTAGGAACACTGCGGTAAATATAAAAGGTCAACTTGTGAATATTTTTCTCCTCCCCTCTGCGTCTGTCCAACTTTACTTTGAGTCTTAGCAAAAGTGGTCAATTTAAGTTTGCTGGAGGTGAGTTTGTCTGCCAGTCTCTGTATTCACAAACATGTTTTGACACTTCAAAGAAGCTGTAGAACAGATCCTGGCTCACAGGTAGTTGGGTAGTACTTTAAGAGGACACAGAGTGCTTCTCACTTCCTTTAAATAGTATTGGTTCTTACCACATGAAAAAAACAACAACAAATGACTTCTTTTTCATAAAACCTTAATTTTCTTTTGTTAGCACTAGATCACATGACTGCATGTTAGGTTAAAGTAGCCGCTCACATTGAACAAGCGTACTGTCATTATCATGTTTTTTTTCCTCTCTACTGAGAGCAGCCAAGGCAAAACAGTTAGCTGGAAGACGATATAAAGCTGCACAGAGCTGAGTGAGTGTAAGGAGTTATAATTCTCTGCGGGTATGTGACAACAAATGACCCCATTCACATTACACATATTCATTCAGTGAGCTGGAATAAGTTCCTGAGATTAAGAGTGCTGTTGGAAATTAAAATCAGCGAGCGTACCTTCGTTGTCCCGGACTGCACAATTGGTCAACTTTCACCTTTAAATTTAAGCACAAATAAAAAGATTGGACCCCGCAAACTAACTTCGATCTTTAAAGCACGAATAATATATAAGCTTTGCTGTTCGTGCACGTCATAATAGCAGTAATAAAATTGAGAGGGACAGCTCTAATGCCATCTAAGTGTATTTTTGAGAGTGCCTTGGTCCAAGCACAGCATTAAATGTCAAAGCAGAAAACACATTAAAAATGCATTATGTCTGGTCCGGAATGAGGAGTGAAAAAACAATCAACCAAAAAGTCTGAATATAAACAAATAATCAGTAAACCAATAATCTGGGCTGCAGACTGAGAGCTTAAGTTATTCATCATCCTAGCACAAGGATATCATTTGCAAAAAGATGAATACAGTCCTGTTTATAGATTTGCAGAAGTGATTTGAGGTCTTAAAATGAGTTTTTTATGAGTGAACCATTTTGCAATCTTGTGCATGCATACAGTTTGTTTTGTTGCAAATAACCCTTTGCGATCTAGAAACTCGAAAAAACAAGCAAACAAGTAACAACTGCCGGAGTTTATTGCGTCTTAGATTTTCACCTCCTTTGGTGTTGGTGGGGGGAATTAGATTTCAGTGTTTGATAGAAAAGACAACGGAAAGATTTGTTAGAAACTGACAGAGAGGAATAATTTGTTGTGATTGAACGCATGACATTACATGGAGTAATACTTCCATCAGCCGCACTGGCTCGGGGGTTAGACACTAATCATGAATGCTTACTCATGGGATAAATGTAACATTCGTGAATCCATCCGTATTTGCAACACTGGGCAAGAAACGAAGGCTGGAAATAGAGCTGAACGGGAATTTCCATTCAGAGCTGAAAAGATTAGCAATTTCATTGTTTCGTCCAACAAAAGCAACCTTTTTTTTTTCTTCAAATATAACAAGACACTCTCCAGTTTCACCATCTCACATTTGACGAGCTGCTTTTGGACCATTTTATGCCTGCTTTCTATCAACAGCTGTGATCAGAGGTATTGCATTTTAAGGTTTTCCATCCATCAAATTTAGTACATCTTCTTAAAATGTGGCACAACTGTTTACTTGGTTTTAACAATGAACTAATTATAAGTTGGTCATCCATGTTAAGGCCGTGCTAAAACAAGATTTTTGGCTATGACTCAAAGATTTGTACTCTTGCTACAGCAATATCTCTGAAAATGGTCTAACTGGATAAAATTATGTCCAAAAGGTCAAACATCAACTTACTTTTCTGGCCATCATTCAGAGCCACAACTCAACAGCACAGAAGATTGTGGCCGTATTTCACTTTTGGTTGGGTCTTGAATTAGAGACACTAATCTAAACATATGAAATTCTTTCAAAGTGGTTATATATTAAATCTATAGCTCTGGACAGATATTGATTTGTACTGGCTGGTAGAAGCATATAAGCACAAGGCGAATGGGATTGTGTTTTTCTTTTGGAATAAAATTTCCTCTGTGCTACCAAACCACATCTTTAGTAAAACAAAAACAAATGCTTCGCTTGCAGCTTAAAGTGCACAGGGATAAAGACGCTAACAACACAAACAAAGCACTTTTGCTCTTTTTTTAAACACTTAATATAAAAGAAGAGAAGAGTTGTTACTCTTTAAGTACTCCTCTGGACTCTCTACCCATCTCAGCGTACAGTCACTCCCTCCATTAGCTGTTATCAACGTCCCTCCTTTCTCAGTCGCCGCTGTTTTTGACTTACAAGTGGGTATTTGTGTCCAGTATCAGTGGCCTTTATGTGGAAAGCATGTATTGTGATGGTGTGTGGGTATGTCCCCCTCCCCTTATTGCCACACAAGCACCCACCAAAGCAGAAGCAAAGGAGTGGAGAACAATGTGTCTATTGTCCAAGATGGCACAGCCATTTAAGATAGGATCTTGCCACTTCCATGCACTCACTATTAACAATGACAGGCTGTCCAGAATGGTGGATGTCAGGAGATTTTTCATCCCAGGAACTGTACTTGTCAGTGGAGCGTAGAAAATACACTGTCAGCTGTGTTAGACTTGCAGCAATTGAGACTTCCAAACAACATGGATAAATGTGGCTGAAGTTGTGCAATGAAGTCAGGTTATATCAATTAGCAAATCAGTCATTCTTTACATCCAGTGGGCAAAAATTAGCCGCATTCTGCACTTCGTCTCTGATTGCCAAAGGAAATTGGAGCTGAAGAAGACAGAGGATTTTTAATATGACTAGTTTTGCTTATGATTTTATTTGTGCCTTGTGGGTGCATGCAGCCTACTTTTAGCTCCTCTTTTTTGTGATAGATCATTTTGGACTCAGTGCATTGACTCACAGATATGCAGAGCCATACGTTGTGTGTTCATTTCCATTGGTTTTCATCAGCTTCCTCCATCAGATAAACCCCGAAGACAAATCGCCACCTCTTATTGGCCCTGATGAATTGCGTCTCTAACAAGATATGGGGAACAACAGCCCAACAATCATTATTCATGCTGAAAAATGGGCCTCTATTATATAGTCACGAATAGTCATGAATAAATCTTTGCCAGGACTTCACTTAAATATTTTCACATTATTGATTTCAGTTGTTCCTAATTATCAAAAGAGGTTTTTGTCATGGTAGGGGACGAATGCTATAACTAGTTTGTCATTAAAGCCACTCGAATGATTACGACCAGCAGAAAGGTTTTTTTTGTTACAAATATCCATTATATCAACACTGCTTTTTTTCTGCTACTCCTTTTTTCTCTCTCTCTATATATATGACGTTAGATTGTCTGCTGGACTGTGTCTAGCACTTTAACCCAGACTGAAAAGTCTTCTATATATACTCACCGGAAACTTTATTAGTTACTCCCATTCAGCTGCTTTTTAACGCAAATATATAATCAGCCAATCACATAAGAGCAATTCAATGCAATTAACCATTTAGAAATGGTCAAGATGACCTGCTAAAGTTCAAACTCATCATCAGAATCGGAAATAAAGGTGATTTATGTCTTAAAGTTCTGCATAACTGCACAACTTTGAAACAGATGGGCTTCTACTGTGTGTAGAAGACACACAGTAGAAGATCGTAAAAAAGTTGCCCAGCCTGAGTCTTGATTTCTGCTGCAATATTCAGATTGTAGGGTTAGAATTTGGCATAAACATTATAAAAGCATGAATCAGTGCTGTCTTGTATCAACAGTTCAGGCTGATAGCGTTGGTATAAGAAAGTGGGTGATATTTTCTTGGTGCACTTTTGGTCCCGAAGTGCCTGCTGGCCCATCCCTTTATGACCACAGTGTACCCATCTACTGATGGCTCCTTTCAGCAGGATAATGTGCCCGTCCTCAAAGCTCGAGTCATCTCAAATTGGTTTCTTGAATATGACGAACAGCATAGCTTATGCAAATGTCACCAGATCTCGATCCAACAGAGCACCTTTGGGATGTGGTCGAACAGGAGAGTGTCATCATAGATGTGGAGCCTACAATACAAAACTGTAGTAACTGTTATGCCATCATAGACCGAGATCTCTGAGGAATGTTTCCACCACCTTGTTGAATCTATGCCACAATACTTACTCAATACTACAACACTACAATACTTCTATAATATATTTATAATCGCATGAATTTCCATGAAAATTGCAAATGCATGATCCAGGCATGTTATATACTTTAAAAAAAATATCTATTGTCACAATGAGAGCTGCATTTCTGATTTTGAATGAAGTATTAATTAGCTTTATAACCTTTGCCAACCTTATTCTCTATTGTGGTAAATTAATGCTGCTGTGCAAAGACCATTTAGAAAAAGTCAATGCAATAGAAGCTTAAACCAATCAAGCTAACACAGATAAATATATATTAAATAAATGGCAAACCATCCCATCTACCCATCTATCTTTACCTTAGCGTAAAGACAGCATGTTCCCATCTCTTCTTGGTTTAGTCTATTTAGCGGACACACAAACTGAAAGTGAGCGTAGCTGCAGAGCTGCACCCCGAGGGCTGGTATCCATTCTAGATCACATCTTTCTTTCAAGTGATACTTTTAGAGAAAATCTCAATAAAGAATAGCAATTTATTGAGATTCTCCTCCAAACTGCCTCAAGTCATGAACAGATTGGATGTTCCTGTAGAATCACTCAATGTGCTGTCATTTAACCCAAGGTATGTCTCTCAGAAGTGTTTTACAAGAGAACGTTGTAGAGATGTCTCAGTGAAATGAATTTTGCTTTAAACTCGAGCTTGTCTTGTGGCTGAAAATAAGAGCTATAATAATCTAATAAGGTGTTCACAGATACATGTATTCCTTAAATAATGGCTATAGTATGTTGCTCCATATCCAAGTCTATTTGATCAGCATCTCTCCCCGAAATTAGAGTGGGACTTTACAGTCCTCTGTAGTAGCTTTTTGCTACTTTGTGCAGATACACTGGAGACTCACCTATAAAACAACAGGCCTAGAGGAATCTGTCATAGCTCCATTAACACTTCTGCTTCAGCCTCCTCTTCTTACCTTCCTCCCCTCATTAATCAACAGACCAGCCCTCGGGGTGCAGCTCTGCAGCTACGCTCACTTTCAGTTTGTGTGTCCGTGCATGTGCGCATTGAGTATGTGGGCATTGTGTTTGCGTGCGTTCGCATGTGTGCATGGGTGACTTCACGTGGCAGCGTGTAAATGGCTAGTATCCAAAGGGAATTTACTGCTAGGTTTGTTAATTTTTGTGTCTGACTAGAAGTCAGAGATCCTGTGTCATCAGTCAGTCATGCTTCTGAAAGTGTTGCCAAATTCAGTTTAGCCATTGCGCGATCTAGAAAGGTTGTTTCAAATCCAATCTTCTGAAATGAGCTGTTAAAAAATGACATTTGTATACACGGATGCAAAAAAGAATCAGATGAAGTTATTCTTGGGGAGAAAAAGACACAGCAACCTTTTATGTTTGAATCACAATCTATAATGAGTTCTTCTCCTGCAGTTACCTTTCATCAGCCTGCTTGCCAAGCACATTCAGTACAGTGTACAGCCAAAGATAGCCTCAGCTGCGTGTGCGTATCTGAGCTAAAGGGCTTGTCTTTGTGTCTGCGTTCTTAATTTAATCACTGTGGCACATAGGTAAACATTATTATGGAGTTCTTTAATAAATATTTAAATATTACACCTGTTTTGCTTCAAATGCAGCCAAATAACCTTGTTGAATAATGAAAATTTTCCCATTCTGTCAAATAACACAATTTTTTTTACATGGCACTAATTGCTGGATGCTCTATTATTAATGCATTGTTCAAATAGCCTTGACCTTAGAGTCTCATGTACACTAAGGAAAAAGGAAGCAGCTCTTGTCACCCAAAGGTGTGGAAGCTCGTTCTTTCCTGTTTATTTGTGGCTGAGTTTGTACACTCTCCTTCCCTCCCTCTTTCTTTCTCAAGGGAGTTCTTTTAATAGTAAGGAGGTGACAGTTTACCTCTCGCTGAGCACCGTGGTGACAGTTTGGTACCTGCCCAGCTCGGCATGAAATGCCTCGACTGCCTTGCCTTCAAAAGCAGCCTGCTCTTAAAATTTGCACTCCCGTTCTAATGAGCCAAAATGACCTCAAGTGTAGGCCAAAGCAATCTGATCCCATTCCTATTAAACAGCTTTAATATTTCCGTGAGAATTATTGTTCAGGGAATGAATTTTGGGTAAGGACTGCCAAGGGAAATGGAGCACACAATAGTAGCCTTGGCAGTAGCACTTTGAGTGGATCATTTAAAGGTCATAATAGAGAAAATAGTGGCTCTTAAGAGTCATAAAACCATAGAAAACATGCAGTTATTGGACCAACTTTAAAGTTAAATATAAAATAAAAGAATGACACATTAACTTCCCTTTCTAACTCTTGACCCACGATGTACGCTGGCGGATTAGGATTGAAGTAATTTAACAAAAAGTAAGTTTGAAGTTTAGAGCAGGGACTAGGGCGCGCATTAGCTGCTGTTACACCCCCTCCCTATTTATACACATACACCCCCCTCCCTTCCCCTTACGTTCCCAATTGTTCTCTTTCATTTCAGAGAAATGTCTGTTGGGCAAAGTGATAATTGCATTCCTCAATGATTTCATGCTGAGACACAGAGTGACACTGAATCGTAGCCCACTTATTCCAAGGGAGTGTGTTCTTTGGGAGGAAATGAGACAAAAACAATATGACAAACTCCATCGGACCCCGTTCTTTGACATAAAAGTCCGCATTTTCCTCTCTTGCACACGCGCGTTTATTCCCCCCAATGTCCTCTTTGATTTCGCAAACCTAAATGTGGCTGAGTCAAGTTAGTTCCAGCAACACAAATCTCTTGCTTTCTGGTTGTGAGGAAACGGTCGTTGCAGACACAGAGCTCGCTGCTTCCCCGGCTAACCATATCAGAGAAGCAGCCTGAACATCAGTGAGCGAGTACCTCTTTAGAATTAATCCTCGGGGGGAATGAATGCACCAATGCATGAGGATTACTTGCTTTTAGGGCTTCTGATGAAATTCAAATAACAAACGCTTGCACAAAGTGTCCTGGAAAACACTTGGCGTTTCGTAATATCCTGCTAAACATGCAAATATTCGGTGGAACGCTGCACAGTGGTCTGTGCCTCATTTGATTTCACAGTCTTTATTGATATGATAATCAAGTGGTCAGCTAATGGTAATTAAGCTCAATTGGTGGAGTTGGATCATGGTTGTGGGAAAGGGAAAAAAAAGCTGCTTTCATCCCTTTACTTTATATCCTCTTCCCACAACATCTAGTCGGTCACTTCTGAGGCACTGTATTTCTAACAGCCCCTCACCTGTTGGCCTAGATGCTAATTTTGCCGGTCTTGAAGCTGGCGGCGACGAGAGCACCAACATACTAAAGTGGAAAATAAGGCTTTGCCTACATTACATCAAGACCTCAGTAGATTTTTGTGCTTTTTCTGCATTCAGCCCATGCCCTCCTTCATTTATGGATTTAGTTCAGTTTAACATTCAGCCTGGCTACTGGATGCATAGCGCTGGACAACTTATTCTAGTGTTATAACAAAAATAACACTGCGTCGCATTGTTGCTCTCTGTCTGCAATAGCCTAAGTAGGCTTGTTGGTGAGGCCCACAGTCAGATTCTTCTTTGTCTGTGTGTTATTGTCTGTGAAAGCTCCAGCCTTGTACATGGATTAAATGGAAATTGTAGTGACTGTGTGTGTGTGTGTGTGTGTGTGTGTGTGTGCGTGTGCGCAGAGGATTGCTGACTTAAGCTGTAATACATAAAGAGGTTTGGATGAGGGATGGTTTAAAGAGCAGGCAATAGTCATAATGATGACTTAAAGCAAAATTGGCCCGACAAAAAAATGTTTTACACATGCATGCAAGTCCAGCACTGCTTTGAACGCTATAGCCAACAGTGTCTGCCAACCTCAGTGTCACATTGAAATCAATAGCAGTTAAAATATACGATAGCATAACTTTGCTGCAGCAAGGAAAGCAACATTATAAAACTGTATTGGTAGATTATGGTCTTATGATCACAGTGTAACGCTTTATTATCTGCTTTCTTAATAAAACAGCGTTAAGTCTCCGTGAATCCGCTTGACACAAGCAATGCGTCACCCTGTTTACACCACAGGAACATTTCCCCACTACTTATCTTCACTCTTTCTCATACCTGGGAGAGAAACTTCAATATTGACCCACATCTCCTTCAGAATAATTTGGCTGCTATTTTTGTGCCGTGCTTTAAAAAAAGAAAAAGAAAGGGGGAAAAAAAAATGCTCTGCAACAGTGGCTCTGACGCCTGAATCCACACAGTGTGTGACATTTTAACTAATGTTGTTCTGCTCAAGGCTGCGCAGCCCAGCATGGGTCAAACATCTCCCTTGTCTCTCTCTCAGTAATAAGAAATCAGCAGTAGAAACACTTTCTCTGCGCCCAACAGTCTTATTTGCATGAGAATTGGAAAGATTTTTTTTACTAAGACTGTTTTCTGGCTTTCTAGGATGTGAAAAACACTAGTGTATGTCAAGTGGCAACCTCTCTTTGGAGTTCCTCGAATAGCCTCTTGAGGCTTGCCCCAAAATTGACTCACTCCTCATAGACTTCCATATTAAAATGTTCAACAGCAACATGTTTTCCAGCCTGATACAGAAATGTTTTTTGGTCTCCATAGCTTTTTTTCTGCCTCATCACTCCTGTAAAAGGTCCACATTTTAATATAACTTACAACATTTTATCATTTTAGATGGTTTTTATTAGTGATGTGGCCACTTTAACTGTCATTTCATCTATTCAGCAGTCTTACTAAAACACTGAGCTGACATTTTCTTTTAATCCAAAGGTACCAGCTTCTTCTTTAAGGTGCTCCCTTTAGGGGATCATCTTCCTCCAGCTCACCCAATCCCTACTGTCCTCCTCTGTCACACCAACCCTCTGCATGTCCTCCTTCACTTCTTCCATGACTCTTCTGTGTGGTCTTTCTCTTTTCCTCCCACCTGGCAGCTCCATTTTTAACACCTTTTGTCCAGTATATCCACTGCCCCCCCCCCCCCCCCTCCCGCACATGTCCAAACCATCTCAGCCTTATCTCTCTGCCTCTGTGTTTGTGACTCCCAACAAAAATCTTCATCTCCATCTTCTGCCTTTTTGTCAGGGCCACCGTTACCAAACTATACATCACAGAAGGTCTCACTAATCTTGTAAACGTTCCCTTTCACTCTTGCTGCTATCCTTCTTTCACAAATCACCCCTGGCACTCATCTCCACCCACTCCACCCTGCCTGCACTCACTTCTTAACCCCTCTTTTGTACTGTCCACTGCTCAGAATGCTTGACCCCAGGTATCTGAACTCATCTACCTTTATTACCTCTGATCTGTGCATCTTCACCTTTCTGCCTGCCTCCTTCTCATCACACACTTCCATCCTGTCTTGTTTCCACCGACTCATTCCTCTTATCTCCAGAGCATACCTTTACCTGTCCATCCTCGCTTCTGCCTGCTCCCAAGTCTCATTGCTGATCATCAGTGTTGTCTGCAAACATCATAGTCCACAGAGACACCATGAATCGGTAAACTATGGATACACTTTGGTAAACAAGCTAGTGAGGCTGTTAGCTGTTAAGTCTCCAGCCTTACTTTCTCATTGAAATGCTGTCAGATCCATATTTGACAAAACTTAGTTGAACAAGGTCAACCAGTTCAACTGATTGTCATCACATATATGTAATAAATCTATAACCAAGCAGCAACTTAGTGGAATTAAGCTTGTGGACATGATTAAAACACCTGCTGAAGCTCAAACTGGGGTTTTCCCGCATAGTCATCTCTAGGGTTTACAGAGAATGATCTGAGGAAAGAAAAAAATATCCAGTGAGTGGCAGTTTTCTGGATAAAGAGGACTTGTTGATGCCAGAGGTCAGTCGAGAATGCTTTGACCTAATAGGAAGACAACAGTGACTCAAATAAGCATTCATTACAGCCAAGCATCTCTGAACACTCAATGCATTGAACCTGCAATTGATTAAACGCAAGTATTGTTGCTGACCATGTCCAAATCCTTTTATGAGCACATTTGGGGTGTTGTGAAATGGGAGATTCACATCAGGGATTTGCAGCTGAGAAACCATCATCAGTGTGATGGTATCATGTCAGTGTGGGCCGAATTCTCTGAGGAATTTTCCAGCACCTTGTTGAATCTGTGCTGTGAAGAGTTAAGACAGCTCTGAAGACAACAGTGATTCCAACCCAAGATGTACCTAATAAAGTGACTGTAAATATGTTATGTCTGTGATTCAGATTCTTTTAAACCTTACGTAAAAGAGGTCGCTATCAATAATTGTTCTTAATGTTTTTATCTCAAGTTCTATTTAAAAGTATAATTTATCTTAATGGAAAGCTGCAGCCGGTTGCTGCTGTGGCTCAGGTCTATTCTTTTTCAGCAGCTGCTCTCACCACCCTTCTGCTCTCCCTTGGACTCTCTATTTGCTGCTCTTTTTCTTATTTTTTCTATCGCCAGGCCTTATCCAATTTTCTCCATTGCTCTCTTTTATTACTGTCCATTACATGCTCTTTTAATACCGCCTGCCCTTGCGTTCTTTGTCATATTGGGTAGACGGACCCCTTGCTTTTGGCGAGGAATCAGCTGGAACCTGTTGTCCGTCATATTTCATGCCACATTGTGACTGGGATCCAGTTTTCAGCTATGAATACTCGACTATGAATACTGTGCGTAATAGCACACAGACATGGCCAAGGCTTTAACAAATGAAATAAGAGTTGCTAATACTCTGATATTACATTTTGGGACCAGTTTGGCTCATGAATGTTTGATGAGAATGTCCAATCATGCATAGACAGAAGAAAGAGATGAGGAATGGGAGAGGAGAAATTTAGAAGAGAGGGACAGGCAAGAGACAAATCAGGGGCTTGGAGAGAAAGTGAGGAGGAGAAGTGTGTGTATGTGTGTGTTTGGGATGGAAAGGGGGAAGGTGGGGGGCAGTGATTACTTGCTGCTGAGGTAGCACTGCATTACACATGAGGATTTGGAATGGCCCAGATAAAGTAATCTATGATTAACTGGGGCGCGGCTGGCTTGCCACCCTGCCAACAGCTGTAGTCAGGGGCGAATTACAAAATTATGGGATGTCCAAACATTTCAGATGCGGCGGGAAAAGTATTTCGGTACAGGAGGCGAGAAGGTTGGGTGGGATGGGAGTTATGCATGAGGTCAAAGGTGACAGCCAGCGGCTAGAGGAGAGAGTGACAGAGGGCGCGGTGGTGCAATTAAGAGAAATTTTGTTGCAACCTTTGAATTTGGCTGAGAATTGTCAAAATGCCGGAATAGTCCTGGGAGGATTTTGGGAGGGGAGCCGCAGGCCGGGGTCGTGGTCGGAGGAGTGATCGCTGCGATGATTGCTGTAACAACTGTCCGACGGGATAACAAATCAAATTAGAAAGATGGACACCCCGGCACAGACCCTGCCGCCGTCTGAAATTGATTGCTAGCACTAGGAGCTGATATTGCGTGGTCTGGTCTGTCATAGTCCATCAGGCATCATTATCACCGAGGGAACAGTAAACCTTATGCAGAGCTGAATGAGGAGGGAAACTTCATCCACACCATGCTGCTGGCAAATTAGACAGAAAACAACAACACAGACAGAACAGTGCTTTTCCCAATATTTGTTTCTTAATGTGTTCTTATCATTTCAAGGTCAAATATAATTTCTGTTCGGGATGCTGTAGAGCAAAATTTTCCACACCTAAGCTGTGGCTAAATCCGGTCTGTTACTATTATGTCTAAGTGTCGCGGGCCTACCTTGATTGCAGGGCTCTTATGTCTTGTATTGCCTGTAAGTACAGCAGCAATCATCTTTAAATCATAGTTTGTAAGATATGAATCATCAAGAGGGTACAAACCCTGCCCACATTTGTCCCATCTTTCATCGAGTATCTGAGGGATAATAAAAGCATTTGTGCCTCTGAGGTATTACGATCGTGTTTCAGTATTCACTAGTTCTCCCAATCTAACAGTCAGCTATTTTTATTCCGCTGTGTGATTAGTCATTTAGCTGAAGCGAGCTGTCATTGGAAATCATTTTCACGTCTTTAGACAGTTCCTCAGTTCATCCAAATAACGAGTGATTTTGCCTGTGGGGGGAATAGGGTTCATATTTTATTGAGAGGCGAGACAGTTCCTCAATAACGTCACAAGTTTGATAATGTTCCATGAAGTGAATGGACTTTGTGTTCGAGGCCACTTACAGAAAATGTCTGCGGCTCAAAAGATGGCTCATTACTTCGTTCCATGAGGTGTCTGAGCTCTTAAATTCTTTTTCAGGCCTGTCAGTCAGGGCTTTATACACCCCTGCAGCTAAAAATCCTAGCGGATAGGAATCCAAGTTGAACTTTAAGGTATTTATGGCTACATTAAATGTCACTACATCATAAAGCAAAGTTATTTTATAGATAGACAGATCTGTTCTCAGCTTGCCTTTAAACCATGAGGAGTCTGCTTCCATGCGATCACACTTTGGCTCTGGTACTTCTTCCTGTTTCCTCATGCAAATCTCAGTTGTCGTACTCAATTTTGTACATTTATGGGGGTAACAAATCCACAGCTTTGGAGATCCACAGTTTCGGTCCATACCTCGTAATTTAAGTGGGATCCATAGGAGGAAATTAGGAAATGAACCTAATTTTATCACATGCATGATTACTTGATCACAATGAAATCAGTGAAGGAACAAAAAAACAAACCAGACCATACTATTTCCACTCCAGGCTTTACTTGAGGGACCTTTTAAACATAAATGCTTTAACAAGACTATCATCCTTTAACCTGGAGCTACTGACGACTCCAAAAGACTAACCGTCCTCTTCATCCTCCTGCTCTTTGCATCGACTGTTTAAAACAACATGTAGGACACTTAAACTGTCTGTTCCAACACAAAGCTTAACTAGCAGAGTTGTCCCTGCAGTTACACAGCTGAAGGGAGTCCTCTCTTTATCTGACTTGGCTGTCACATAATCCCCTTGACGTGTTTGTGTTTACGTCCATGAACTGAGTTTCTGCACTTAACTTTTACAACGTCTCTCCGTCACATGGCCAGCTATGTTAGTGAAGTGGGATGGCAGTGTAGCATGGAAAAAGGCAATCACAAGACAAGATTATTGAGGTTTGTATTGCAGGTTCACTAGCATTGCACCCTAAATACAATTCATACCAGCTATGATAGCACAGCTGGTGTGAATTGCATGCTTTGCGGTATGAGTCTCTGCATGTGTCATCATGGCAAAATGTTGTTCTGGAAAACGGATTGCTGCTGGAATTACAGTGGAGGGTTTTTCCTGACTTAGGATGCACCTTTGGGGGTGACAGTAAATGCAGCAGTAAGCATGAGATTGTTTTTAGCAATTGCGCAAATTCAACATAATTCTGTTCCTCTTTTTTTTTTTATGACAATTTGATAAACAAAAGCCCCATTATACTTAAGTAAATGAAACCTCAATTAAAAAGATTTGAACAGTGGTGATTTTCCTGTGGTTCTGACTAAAACCTCTTTAGGGGCGTCAAAAATTCCCATAAGCAGGAAAAAATAAACATGCAGAGGCAGTTAGGAGTTTGGCAGCTGTTTCTATGGCTGTCTGTGGATAGACAGTGTTTTGCAACACTTTATTATTTCTGAAGATTAAAGATGGTTGTAGTCCCTGTAAGTCTTGAGGACACGTCTAATGATGTAGTAGTGACTATTAAGCAGTTTAAAAATGCATTCAGCCTGATGACTCCTCTCACATTATTTAGTGTATTGCTACCAGCTAAGTAGAAAATCTACTATATTTTATTTGTTGAGAGCCTGCAGTGTGGTGAAAATTACACATTTGCTCAAGGTCAATCCTACTAAGCCAGTGCTGTAAAAAGCCATTTTCAAGATATTCTATTATTCATCATTTTTAGCAGAACTGAAATTATGGCTTACCCACTCCACAGCCAATTCACTGCTTATTTCACAGGTTGCTGAAAGTCATCCTAATCAAAGATCTTGAGCACTTTGAAGCAGGTTGTCATCAACAGTTTGCATGATATCACTCCATGTATTCTTTCCTGAATCCTTATAAGAGGAAGGATACAACTGACTGTTCTTCATGGTAGAAAGCTTACATGGATCAGGAGCTTAGCCTTTCTTTTTGTAGATCCAGACTGTTGCATTATAACTGAAGAGTTTGGCCTTTTTTTTTTTGCTTTTTTTTTCATCTGACCTCAAAATATGTGCCTTAACAATGCCCCCATATGTTATTTTTGTTGTCACTTTTTTGAAATGCAACCTCTTTTTGCCTACTCATTGTTACCAACTTAGGAAATGACAAAAGATCAAGGTCCTGTGGACAAACTCAGTAGGAGAGGTTTTTTCTGACCTTTTTGAACAGATATAAATAGACCTTCTGTTTATTTATACGTATTGTAAGATGGAAAATGCATTTTGTGCAGTGTTCAGTGCTATTGAAAATGAAGAACCTCTCATCAACATGCTCTCATGAACAGCGTTTCTACAATTTGCCATGCAGTTACATGCAATTCAAAAACAAAGTTTTGTTCCATATTTTTGTCTAAATTCATGAGACAACTTGAATTCATTTAAGGGTTTTGGATGTGTCTTTGGAGGACTCTTAGACTCTTAGAGTCAACCTCTGAGATTTCTTTTACTTTTTGGGTAAATTCAAAGTTCTTATAGTTAATAAATTTTTTAGATTTGTTGATGAAATACAATAAAAGTTGGTATGAGGTGATAAATCCATCATTTTGCAATAATTCACATTTAAATATATCTACAAAAGCCTATTTTAAACCAATAATCAAAAGATTTCTATTTGCTTTCTTCTGTTTTTGGTATGTTAATTTATGAATAAAGAGGACAGCTGCACACATACACACATATTACATAAAATCGTGGGCAACTTGTGTTGAAAAAATAATTTTCTTTCATAAATCATTCCAAGATCGTGTTAATGAAGTGTTAAATTTTTAATGACCCAATCTCGTCTGGATTCCAGCGGCCCTTTGGGTTCATCTCGCAGCCCCAAATTTAAATGAATACACAATAAAATGACTGCCTTAAATCTTCATATAAGCCTTTTCATTTTTTTCTGACCTTAGCAGGCTGATGGATATTGGGGTTCACTGAAAGCAGCATTTTGATCAGTGGGTCGTATTAATACGAGACTACCATACAGGTTTGTATTTAATATATCTGAAAGCATTCTCAAAGCTGCCAATCAAGATTACGGGAAAGGTTCAGACACCAGATTTCAGTTAAGTCCTTGTTGAAGCTGAGGAGGTGCATGATAATTAGACTTGCTCTTTACTCTAATCTGTAAAGCTGAACAAATCTATTAAGACCTCGGTGTGTTCTCAGAATACTGTAAACTAATATGAGGAGAGCCTCTGTTGCTCTGGATATGTAGGCTATTTTCAGTGACATCTGCGCCATGACTACTACTTTACTGACAGGTAGATCTGCTTCTGGGACCCTTCTGAAACGCACCCCAGTGCATCTGGTGGAATAGTAAGCATTGTCTTGAGTGGGCGCGATCAGCTCCGGTGGCTGTGTCAGAATGCACTGCAGCTGTGCCTGGTGTATTTTAGGGTTTACTTACAATTGCAGCAGTTGAAGCCGTTTTATAACACAGATCAGTGAGCCTAAGATGCAGTAAGTGTTTTTGGACATTTGACCCATTTTTTGTTTGTAATTTTGTCTCTGTACACCACCACAGAGGATCTAAAATTAAACAACCAAGATGTGATTGAAGTCCGGACTTTCAACTTTAATTCCAGGGATTTTATAAAAGTACTGCATGAACTGTTCGCGA
Source organism: Copadichromis virginalis (assembly GCF_057382275.1). Classification (NCBI taxonomy): domain Eukaryota; kingdom Metazoa; phylum Chordata; class Actinopteri; order Cichliformes; family Cichlidae; genus Copadichromis; species Copadichromis virginalis. The sequence goes on from NC_140626.1 coordinate 26,759,486, forward strand.
ATTACGGCCATTTTTATAATATAATTCCCTATTTTCAGACGCTCAAAAGTAATTGGACAAACTAACATAACTTTAAAGATAAAGATTATTTTTAATACTTGGATGAAAATCCTTCCTGGTTCCTCCTTTGAGATGCTCTGCTGGGCTTTTACTATAGTCACCCTGAGTCGCTGCTTGTTTGTGGGTCTTTGACGTCAGTTTTGTATTTAATAACTGAAAAGCATGCTCTGTTGGGTTGAGATCAAATGTCTGACTTGGCCATTAAAGATGATCTAATTTCTTTGCCTTGAAAAACTTTTGGGTTGCTTTTTGCAGTGTGCAATGGGGATCATTGTCCATTTGCACTGTAAAGCGCTGTCCATGGCTGAATGTGAGCAGAGAGTATAGCCCTGCAGACTTCATAACTCATCCTGCTGCATCGCATCATCAACAAAGGCCAGTGGAAGTAGCATATGCCCATACCATGACACTGCCTCCTCCATGTTTGGCAGATATTGTGGCTTGCTTTGGATCATAAGCTGTTTCTCTCCTTCCATACTTTTCTTTTCACATCAATCTGCACAACTAAATCTTTATGGCATCTGTTCAAATACTTTCTAGACCTGCAGAGGTGTTTTTACAATTGCTAGCTCACAGTGGGCTGTCTGATTGTTGGGGTTTTCTCTGAATAACCGTACAATATAAACAGTCTTAAGGTGACTGTTTGGCCTTAATCAAATAAAATTGAACGGATTCGAAAACTGAAATAATTCCTAAAGTTTTTATTAAAAAACAGTTTTTTAAAAAAAACAGATGGCTTCCTTCACTTACACCGACATGACTGTGTAAGTGAAGGAAGAATGAGGTCTCTCCGGACCTCATTCTCCAAGTTTCAGGAAACGGCTACAGAATGCAAGTTCAAAACTTAGAATAAAGTCCAGATCTTGCATGTGCTTCATTTGTTAACAAATAACAAGGGAACAGGCCTCACCTGGCCATGAAAATACTTGTCAGTCCAATTACGTTTGAGCCTCTGAAAATAGAGCACTGTGCATAAGAATGGATCTAATTCCCAAACAGTTAATGCTAATTTGTCAGACGCCTTGAATTCAAAGTCTGCACTTCAATCAGATGCTGGTTGTTTGATTTAAAATCCTTGGGGCTGCAGAGGCAAAAATACAAAAATATGGGTCATTGTCCAGAAACTCATGGACTTAACTGTACATTCAGGTCCATAAGGTTTTGGATAATCATAATGAATAGTTTTTATTTTTATCACATTGAACATACAGACTTTATTTTAACATGAATTAATATTCACAGGAAATTTTTTTAACCA